>NC_091240.1:14872182-15172182 GCF_040958095.1 Procambarus clarkii | reverse complement strand
GCCCCTGGGTACTGAAGGAAGATCTTGTTCTTGGTACTGAAGGAAGATCTTGTTCTTGGTACTGAAGGAAGATCTTGCCCCTGGGTACTGAAGGAAGATCTTGTTCTTGGTACTGAAGGAAGATCTTGCCCCTGGGTACTGAAGGAAGATCTTGTTCTGGGTACTGAAGGAAGATCTTGCCCTAGGTACTGAAGGAAGATCTTGCCCCTGGGTACTGAAGGAAGATCTTGCCCCTGGGTACTGAAGGAAGATCTTGTTCTTGGTACTGAAGGAAGATCTTGCCCCTGGGTACTGAAGGAAGATCTTGTTCTTGGTACTGAAGGAAGATCTTGTTCTTGGTACTGAAGGAAGATCTTGCCCCTGGGTACTGAAGGAAGATCTTGCCCCTGGGTACTGAAGGAAGATCTTGTTCTTGGTACTGAAGGAAGATCTTGCCCCTGGGTACTGAAGGAAGAACTTGTTCTTGGTACTGAAGGAAGATCTTGCCCCTGGGTACTGAAGGAAGATCTTGTTCTTGGTACTGAAGGAAGATCTTGCCCCTGGGTACTGAAGGAAGATCTTGTTCTTGGTACTGAAGGAAGATCTTGCCCCTGGGTACTGAAGGAAGATCTTGTTCTGGGTACTGAAGGAAGATCTTGTTCTTGGTACTGAAGGAAGATCTTGCCCCTGGGTACTGAAGGAAGATCTTGCCCTAGGTACTGAAGGAAGATCTTGTTCTTGGTACTGAAGGAAGATCTTGCCCCTGGGTACTGAAGGAAGATCTTGCCCCTGGGTACTGAAGGAAGATCTTGTTCTGGGTACTGAAGGAAGATCTTGCCCCTGGGTACTGAAGGAAGATCTTGCCCCTGGGTACTGAAGGAAGATCTTGTTCTGGTAGAGCCAGAACATTCTGGCTCTACATTCTTGTACAGCCACTAGTACGCGTAGCGATTCGGGCAAGTCCTTAATCCTATGGTCCCTGGAATACGATCCCCTGCCGCGAAGAATCGTTTTTTCATCCAAGTACACATTTTACTGTTGCGTTAAACAGAGGCTACAGTTAAGGAATTGCGCCCAGTAAATCCTCCCCGGCCAGGATACGAACCCATGACATAGCGCTCGCGGAACGCCAGGCGAGTGTCTTACCACTACACCACGGAGATTGCAATTTTCATCAGTTGGTCTTTAAACTGCTGAGGGTTTGCCTCCGGTGACTTATATACAAGGACAACAACTACATTTAGGATCTGTATTTTGACTATGAGCACTTCCACCATATCATTTACCACCACACGTGTTCTCATGTCCATAGTGGTGACCACATCTATCCTCCCGTTCTTTCCCTTCCTATTCTTCCTTTCTCTCTTTCCTCCTTCATATCTCACTGTTCTTTCTCATCGTTTGTTGAAGAATGAGAAACGGCGCTCCTCCACCTCCTGCTCCTCCACCACCTGCTCCTCCACCACCTGCTCCTCCACCACCTGCTCCTCCACCACCTGCTCTTCCACCACCTGCTCCTCCACCACCTGCTCCTCCACCACCTGCTCTTCCACCACCTGCTCCTCCACCACCTGCTCCTCCACCACCTGCTCCTCCACCACCTGCTCCTCCACCACCTGCTCTTCCACCACCTGCTCCTCCACCACCTGCTCCTCCACCACCTGCTCCTCCACCACCTGCTCTTCCACCACCTGCTCCTCCACCACCTGCTCCTCCACCACCTGCTCCTCCACCACCTGCTCTTCCACCTCCTGCTCCTCCACCACCTGCTCTTCCACCACCTGCTCCTCCACCACCTGCTCCTCCACCACCTGCTCTTCCACCTCCTGCTCCTCCACCACCTGCTCCTCCACCACCTGCTTTTTCACCACCTGCTCCTCCACCACCTGCTCTTCCACCACCTGCTCCTCCACCACCTGCTCCTCCACCACCTGCTCCTCCACCACCTGCTCCTCCACCACCTGCTCTTCCATCACCTGCTCCTCCACCACCTGCTCCTCCACCACCTGCTCCTCCACCACCTGCTCTTCCACCACCTGCTCCTCCAACACCTGCTCCTCCACCACCTGCTCTTCCACCACCTGCTCCTCCACCACCTGCTCCTCCACCACCTGCTCCTCCACCTCCTGCTCCTCCACCACCTACTCCTCCACCACCTGCTCCTCCACCACCTGCTCTTCCACCACCTGCTCCTCCACCGCCTGCTCTTCCACCACCTGCTCTCCCACCACCTGCTCTTCCACCTCCTGCTCCTCCACCACCTGCTCCTCCACCACCTGCTCCTCCACCACCTGCTCTTCCACCACCTGCTCTTCCACCACCTGCTCTTCCACCTCCTGCTCCTTCACCACCTGCTCCTCCACCACCTGCTCTTCCACCACCTGCTCCTCCACCACCTGCTCCTCCACCACCTACTCCTCCACCACCTGCTCCTCCACCACCTGCTCTTCCACCACCTGCTCTTCCACCACCTGCTCTTCCACCTCCTGCTCCTTCACCACCTGCTCCTCCACCACCTGCTCCTCCACCACCTGCTCCTCCACCACCTGCTCCTTCACCACCTGCTCCTCCACCACCTACTCCTCCACCACCTGCTCTTCCACCACCTGCTCTTCCACCTCCTGCTCCTCCACCACCTACTCCTCCACCACCTGCTCCTCCACCACCTGCTCCTCCACCACCTACTCCTCCACCACCTGCTCCTCCACCACCTACTCCTCCACCACCTGCTCCTCCACCACCTGCTCCTCCACCTCCAGCTCCTCCACCACCTGCTCCTCCTCCACCTGCTCCTCCACCACCTACTCCTCCACCACATGCTCCTCCACCACCTGCTCCTCCACCACCTGCTCCTCCACCACCTACTCCTCCACCAATTACTCCACCACCTGCTCCTCCACCACCTACTCCTCCACCACCTGCTCCTCCACCACCTGCTCCTTCACCACCTGCTCCTCCACCACCTGCTCCTCCACCACCTGCTCCTCCACCACCTGCTCCTTCACCACCTGCTCCTCCACCACCTGCTCCTCCACCTCCAGCTCCTCCACCACCTGCTCTTCCACCACCTGCTCCTCCACCACCTGCTCCTCCACCACCTGCTCTTCCACCACCTGCTCCTCCACCACCTGCTCCTCCACCACCTACTCCTCCACCACCTGCTCCTCCACCACCTACTCCTCCACCACCTGCTCCACCACCTGCTCCTCCACCACCTGCTCCTCCACCACCTACTCCTCCACCACCTGCTCCTCCACCACCTGCTCCTCCACCACCTGCTCCTCCACCACCTGCTCCTCCACCACCTACTCCACCACCTGCTCCTCCACCACCTGCTCCTCCACCACCTACTCCACCACCTGCTCCTCCACCACCTGCTCCTCCACCACCTACTCCACCACCTGCTCCTCCACCACCTGCTCCTCCACCACCTACTCCTCCACCACCTGCTCCTCCACCACCTGCTCCTCCACCACATGCTCCTCCACCACCTGCTCCTCCACCACCTGCTCCTCCACCACCTACTCCTCCACCACCTGCTCCTCCACCACCTGCTCCTCCACCACCTGCTCCTCCACCCCCTGCTCCTCCACCACCTGCTCCTCCGCCCCCTGTTCCTCCACCACCTGCTCCTCCACCACCTGCTCCTCCACCACCTGCTCCTCCACCACCTGCTCCTCCACCCCCTGCTCCTCCACCACCTGCTCCTCCACCCCCTGCTCCTCCACCACCTGCTCCTCCACCCCCTGCTCCTCCACCACCTGCTCCTCCACCACCTGCTCCTCCACCACCTGCTCCTCCACCACATGCTCCTCCACCACCTGCTCCTCCACCATCTGCTCCTCCACCACCTACTCCTCCACCACCTGCTCCTCCACCACCTGCTCCTCCACCCCCTGCTCCTCCACCACCTGATCCTCCACCCCCTGTTCATCCACCACCTGCTCCTCCACCACCTGCTCCTCCTCCACCTGCTCCTCCACCACCTACTCCTCCACCACATGCTCCTCCACCACCTGCTCCTCCACCACCTGCTCCTCCACCACCTGCTCCTCCACCACCTACTCCTCCACCAATTACTCCACCACCTGCTCCTCCACCACCTACTCCTCCACCACCTGCTCCTCCACCACCTGCTCCTTCACCACCTGCTCCTCCACCACCTGCTCCTCCACCACCTGCTCCTCCACCACCTGTTCCTTCACCACCTGCTCCTCCACCACCTGCTCCTCCACCTCCAGCTCCGTCACCACCTGCTCTTCCACCACCTGCTCTTCCACCACCTGCTCCTCCACCACCTGCTCTTCCACCACCTGCTCCTCCACCACCTGCTCCTCCACCACCTACTCCACCACCTGCTCCTCCACCACCTACTCCACCACCTGCTCCTCCACCACCTACTCCTCCACCACCTGCTCCTCCACCACCTGCTCCTCCACCACCTGCTCCTCCACCACCTACTCCTCCACCACCTGCTCCTCCACCACCTGCTCCTCCACCACCTGCTCCTCCACCACCTGCTCCTCCACCACCTGCTCCTCCACCACCTACTCCACCACCTGCTCCTCCACCACCTGCTCCTCCACCACCTGCTCCTCCACCACCTGCTCCTCCACCACCTGCTCCTCCACCCCCCTGCTCCTCCACCACCTGCTCCTCCACCACCTGCTCCTCCACCACATGCTCTTCCACCACCTGCTCCTCCACCACCTGCTCCTCCACCACCTACTCCTCCACCACCTGCTCCTCCACCACCTGCTCCTCCACCACCTGCTCCTCCACCCCCTGCTCCTCCACCACCTGCTCCTCCACCCCCTGTTCCTCCACCACCTGCTCCTCCACCACCTGCTCCTCCACCACCTGCTCCTCCACCCCCTGCTCCTCCACCCCCTGCTCCTCCACCACCTGCTCCTCCACCCCCTGCTCCTCCACCACCTGCTCCTCCACCCCCTGCTCCTCCACCACCTGCTCCTCCACCACCTGCTCCTCCACCACATGCTCCTCCACCACCTGCTCCTCCACCACCTGCTCCTCCACCACCTACTCCTCCACCACCTGCTCCTCCACCACCTGCTCCTCCACCACCTGCTCCTCCACCCCCTGCTCCTCCACCACCTGCTCCTCCACCCCCTGTTCCTCCACCACCTGCTCCTCCACCACCTGCTCCTCCACCACCTGCTCCTCCACCACCTGCTCCTCCACCACCTGCTCCTTCACCACCTGCTCCTCCACCACCTGCTCCTCCACCTCCAGCTCCGTCACCACCTGCTCTTCCACCACCTGCTCTTCCACCACCTGCTCCTCCACCACCTGCTCTTCCACCACCTGCTCCTCCACCACCTGCTCCTCCACCACCTACTCCACCACCTGCTCCTCCACCACCTGCTCTTCCACCACCTGCTCCTCCACCACCTGCTCCTTCACCACCTACTCCACCACCTGCTCCTCCACCACCTACCCCACCACCTGCTCCTCCACCACCTACTCCTCCACCACCTGCTCCTCCACCACCTGCTCCTCCACCACCTGCTCCTCCACCACCTACTCCTCCACCACCTGCTCCTCCACCACCTGCTCCTCCACCACCTGCTCCTCCACCACCTGCTCCTCCACCACCTGCTCCTCCACCACCTACTCCACCACCTGCTCCTCCACCACCTGCTCCTCCACCACCTACTCCTCCACCACCTGCTCCTCCACCACCTGCTCCTCCACCACCTGCTCCTCCACCCCCTGCTCCTCCACCACCTGCTCCTCCACCACCTGCTCCTCCACCACATGCTCTTCCACCACCTGCTCCTCCACCACCTGCTCCTCCACCACCTGCTCCTCCACCACCTGCTCCTCCACCACCTGCTCCTCCACCCCCTGCTCCTCCACCACCTGCTCCTCCACCCCCTGTTCCTCCACCACCTGCTCCTCCACCACCTGCTCCTCCACCACCTGCTCCTCCACCCCCTGCTCCTCCACCCCCTGCTCCTCCACCACCTGCTCCTCCACCCCCTGCTCCTCCACCACCTGCTCCTCCACCCCCTGCTCCTCCACCACCTGCTCCTCCACCACCTGCTCCTCCACCACATGCTCCTCCACCACCTGCTCCTCCACCACCTGCTCCTCCACCACCTACTCCTCCACCACCTGCTCCTCCACCACCTGCTCCTCCACCACCTGCTCCTCCACCCCCTGCTCCTCCACCATCTGCTCCTCCACCCCCTGTTCCTCCACCACCTGCTCCTCCACCACCTGCTCCTCCACCACCTGCTCCTCCACCACCTGCTCCTCCACCACCTACTCCTCCACCACTCGCCCTCATCCTCCTCACTTTTCTAATACTTTTTGAGTGTTGCAAAATCCTTTAAGTGTGTCTTGAGCCAAGTGGGACTCGAAACTGGCGCCAAGGCCGCCCCGGACTGTACCTGGGGGGGGGGGGCTCGTCCCCCTTAACGGATGTAAACAAATGTAGTAGTGCTCGTAGACGTCATCGCTAGAACACTTTGTGAGTCGTAACTTTATTGAAATATAAATTTTACATGTAAAAATCGAGTTCTAATTATAATTAACAATAATGAGAAAGTCATTAACCAGTATGAGTAATGAGGCGGACTGGAGTCTTGTGTGCTGGGTTCTCCGCCTGCAGCCCGGCCTCCAAACAAAGCCCCAAACACCATTCCATGCACCCGCCAACCCCGCTCTTTATGAATGAAAAACGGTTTACACACGACTCACAACTGATGAAGTTCGAACACTTCCGGAACAAGTGCTTCGCTGACGACTTGTGTTCGAACCACAACGTTGTAAATGCAGCCCGTCCTCCAAACAAAGATCCAAAAGTGATTCCATGCACCCGCCAAACCCCCTGTTTATGAATGAAAAGCGCTTTACACACGACTCACAACTGCTGACGTTCGAACATATCCGGAACAAGTGCTTCACTGACGAATTTTGTTCGAATCACAACGCTGTAAATGCTTCACCCACGTACTACAAATACAAATAATCGCCAACAGAACCTAAACACCTGACCTAACCTATCCTATGCCTATATATGCACAATATGCTAATATATTATAATATTAATTTATAATTGAGAAAATTCCCGTTTTTAATGAACAGCATGTTAAAATTTATGAATGCGTCTGTGGGGTTGACCGCTGGATGTAATGGACTTGAGTCGAGGACGGGTTGAATTGCTTCACCGACGTGCCACAAATACAAAGCCCTTAACCTAACATATGCCTATATATGCACAATATGCTAATATATTATAATATTAATTTACATTTGAGAAAATTCCAGGTTTGACTGAACAGCATGTAAAAATTGATGAATGCGTCTGTGGGGTCGACAGGCGGATGGAATGGACTTGAGTCGAAGACGGGTTGCTATAGGCCACTGCGCCACGACATGGTCACGTCCACGTCCCGGGCCACGTCCAGGGCCAGGTCTAGGGTCACGTCCCGGGCCACGTCCAGGACCACGTCCCGGGCCACGTCACGGGCCCCGTCCACGTCCAGGACCACGTCCAGAACCACGTCCCGGGCCACGTCCCGGGCCACGTCCCGGGCCACGTCCCGGGCCACGTCCACGGCCACGTCCAGGACCACGTCCAGAACCACGTCCCGGGCCACGTCCCGGGCCACGTCCAGGACCACGTCCACGGCCACGTCCACGGCAACGTCCAGGACCACGTCCAGGACCACGTCACGGGCCAAGTCCTGGGCCACGTCCACGGCCACGTCCAGGACCACGTCCACGGCCACGTCCAGGGCCAGGTCTAGGGCCACGTCCAGGGCCACGTCATTTACTGCTAGGTAACAGGAGCATCAGGGTAAAAGAAACTTTGCCCCATCTGTTTCCGCCTGCGGCTGGGATCGAACCCGGACCTTGGGATTACGAGACCCAAGCGCTGTTCATTCAGCCACGGCCCCCCACATGCCGTGGTGTGTGTGTGTGTGTGTGTGTATTCACCTAGTTGTGCTTGCGGAGGTTTAGCTCTGGCTCGTTGATCCCGCCTCTCAACCGTCAATCAACATGTGTACAGGTTCCTGAGCCTACTGGGCTCTATCATATCTACACTTGAAACTGTGTATGGAGTCAGCCTCCACCACATCACTGCCTAATGCATTCCATTTGTCTACTACTCTGAAACTGAAAAAATTATTTCTAACGTCTCTGTGGTTCATTTGGGTACACAGTTTACTCCTGTGTCCCCTAGTGCGTGTGTCCCTTGTGTTAAAAAGTCTGTCTTTATCTACCCTATCAATTCCTCTGATAATCTTGTATGTGGTGATCATACTGCCTGTTTCTCCAGCTTATGTATCAGCCTCTTATGGGGCACTGTGTCAAAGGTTTTCCGACAGTCCAAGAAAATGCAGTCCATCCAGCCTTCTCTTTCTTGCTTAATCTTTGTCACCTGATCGTAGAATTCTATTAAGCCTGTAAGGCAAGATTTACCCTTCCTGTAACCCATGTTGGCCATTTGTCACGAAGTCCCTTCTCTCCAGATGTGTTACCAGGTTTTTTCTCACGATCTTCTCCATCACCTTGCATGGTATACAGGTCAAGGACACTGGCCTGTAGTTCAGTGCCAGGACCATGTCCCGGGCCACGTCCAGGACCACGTCCCGGGCCACGTCCAGGACCACGTCCCGGGCCACGTCCAGGACCACGTCCCGGGTCAAGTCCAGGACCACGTCCAGGGCCACGTCCAGGACCACGTCTGTCACCCTTTTTGTATATTGGGACTACATTAGCCGTCTTACATATTTCTGGTAGGTCTCCTGTCTTTAGTGACCTACTATACACTATGGAGAGTGGCAAGCAAAGTGCCTCTGCACACTCTTTCAATATCCATGGTGAGATCCCATCTGGACCAACAGCCTTTCTAACATCCAGATCCAGCAGGTGTCTCTTGACCTCCTCTCTCGTAATTTCGAACTCTTCCAAGGCCGCCTGGTTTACCTCCCTTTCTCCTAGCACAGTGACCTCACCTTGTTCTATTGTGAAGACCTCCTGGAACCTCTTGTTGAGTTCTTCACACACCTCTCTGTCATTCTCTGTATACCTGTCCTCGCCTGTTCGAAGTTTCAATACCTGTTCTTTCACTGTTGTTTTCCTTCTGATGTGACTGTGGAGTAGCTTTGGTTCGGTCTTGGCTTTGTTTGCTATATCATTTTCAAAACTTTTCTCTGCTTCTCTACTTTTCTTCGCTTCACTTCTGTGTGTACTCACCTAGTTGAGCTTGCGGGGGTTGAGCTCTGGCTCTTTGGTCCCGCCTCTCAACCGTCAATCAACAGGTGTACAGGTTCCAGAGCCTATTGGGCTCTATCATATCTACACTTGAAACTGTGTATGGAGTCAGCCTCCACCTCATCACTTCCTAATGCATTCCATTTGTCAACCACTCTGACACTAAAAAAGTTCTTTCTAATATCTCTGTGGCTCATTTGGGCACTCAGTTTCCACCTGTGTCCCTTAGTGCGTGTGCCCCTTGTGTTAAATAGCCTGTCTTTATCAACCCTGTCGATTCCCTTGAGAATCTTGAATGTGGTGATTATGTCCCCCCTAACTCTTCTGTCTTCCAACGAAGTGAGGTTTAATTCCCGTAGTCTCTCCTCGTAGCTCATACCTCTCAGCTCGGGTACTAGTCTGGTGGCAAACCTTTGAACCTTTTCCAGTTTAGTCTTATGCTTGACTACATATGGACTCCATGCTGGAGCCGCATACTCCAAGATTGGTCTGACATATGTGGTATATAATGTTCTGAAAGATTCCTTACACAAGTTTCTAAAGGCCGTTCTTATGTTAGCCAACCTGGCATATGCTGCTGATGTTATCCTCTTGATATGAGCTTCAGGGGACAGGTCTGGCGTGATATCAACCCCCAGGTCTTTCTCTCTCTCTGACTCTTGAAGTATTTCATCTCCCAAGTGATACCTTGCATCTGGTCTCCTGCTTCCTACTCCTATCTTCATTACATTACATTTGCTTGAGTTAAACTCTAACATCCATTTGTTCGACCATTCCTGCAGCTTGTCCAGGTCTTCTTGAAGCCTCAAGCTGTCCTCCTCTGTCTTAATCCTTCTCATAATTTTGGCGTCGTCAGCAAACATTGAGAGGAATGAGTCTATACCCTCTGGGAGATCATTTACGTATATCAGAAACAGGATAGGTCCAAGCACAGAGCCCTGTGGGACTCCACTGGTGACTTCCCGCCATTCTGAGGTCTCACCCCTCACTATAACTCTCTGCTTCCTATTGCTTAGGTACTCCCTTATCCACTGGAGCGCCCTACCAGTTACTCCTGCCTGTTTCTCCAGCTTATGCATCAACCTTTTATGGGGTACTGTGTCAAAGGCTTTCCGACAGTCCCAAAAAATGCAGTCCGCCCAT
Organism: Procambarus clarkii; assembly: GCF_040958095.1. NCBI lineage: Eukaryota > Metazoa > Arthropoda > Malacostraca > Decapoda > Cambaridae > Procambarus > Procambarus clarkii. Next base: position 15,161,811 of record NC_091240.1, on the reverse strand, counting down.
CCTTCGCTTTCTTGCTTAATCTTTGTCACCTGATCATAGAATTCTATCAAGCCTGTAAGGCAAGATTTACCCTCCCAGAACCCATGTTGATGGGTTGTCACGAAGTCTCTTCTCTCCAGATGTGTTACTAGGTTTTTTCTCACAATCTTCTCCATCACCTTGCATGGTATACAAGTTAAGGACACTGGCCTGTAGTTCAGTGCCTCTTGTCTATCACCCATTTTGTATATTGGTACTACATTAGCAGTCTTCTTCTGCCCTTTTGTTCAGCTCCTTTGCTTTCATACATTCCCTATTAAACCACGGATTCTTCCTTTGCTTCTCTGTTTTTTCCTATCGGACTGGGACAAACCTGCTTACAGCCTCCTGACATTTTTGGGTGACATAGTCCATCATGTCTTGTACGGACTTGGTTCCGAGTTCTGTGTCCCAATGTATATCCCATAGGAATTTATTCATCTCCTCATAGTTTCCCTTTCGGTACGCCAGCCCTTTGTTTCCCAGTTCTTTTTTGGGGGGAGATAATTCCTAGCTCAACCAGGTACTCAAAGCTCATTACACTATGATCACTCATTCCCACGGGGCTTCCAACTTAACTTCCCTTATATCCGATTCATTTAGGGTAAATATCAGATCAAGCAAGGCTGGTTCATCCCCTCCTCTCATTCGTGTCGGTCCCTTGACGGGTTGACTTAGAAAGTTTCTTGTTGCCACATCCAGCAGCTTAGCTCTCCATGTGTCTGGGGCCTCCATGTGGGTCTCTGTTCCCCCAATCTATCTTCCCATGGTTGAAGTCTCCCATGATTAGTAGCCTGGATCCGTTCCTGCTAGCCACATAAGCTGCTCTCTCTATTATATTGATGGTGGCCAAGTTGTTTCTATCATATTCCTGTCTGGGTCTTCTGTCATTCGGTGGGGGGTTATATATGACTACTATTATAATTTTCTGTCCTCCAGTTGCTATGGTGCCTGATATGTAGTCACTGAAACCTTCACAGTTCTGAATTACCATCTCTTCGAAACTCCAACCTTCTCTTAGTAGCAAAGCTACACCACCTCCTCCTCTCCCTTCTCTCTCTTTCCTCACTACATAGTAGCCCTGTGGAAACACTGCGTTTGTTATAGTTTTCGTAAGCTTTGTTTCTGTGAGTGCTATTATGTCTGGGTTTTCTTCTAGTGCCCATTCTCCGAGTTCACTTGTTTTATTTGTAATCCCATCTGTGTTAGTGTACATTGCCTTGAAGCTCACTTTCTTCTGTTCATTTTCTTGTCCCTTTCTTGGCGAGCATTCTGCTGGTGTGGGAAGCTGTTTCGTGGGTGAGAAGATCTGTGAGGTGGTTTGCAGGGTCTCAGAGGATTTTGGGGTGGGGGGTGGGGGTTTAATGGAAGGGGGAGACAGGTAGGGTGTGGGTTAAGGAGATAGGGGAGACATGGAGGATACGGGGTGAGGGGGGGGGAGGGATAGGGAGGGTATGGGATGAAGGGGGAGGGGGGGACAGCGGGGGAAAGGTGGGAGGGGGGACATGATGGAAATGGGGAAGGGGTGACAGGAAAAATGGGGTGGGGGGGAGGGAGGGGGGTTGGGTGGGGGCATGTAGGGTAAGGGGAAGGGAGGGTTTCTATGCTGAGGGGGGAGGTACGTGTGTGTGTGTGTGTGTGTTTACTAGTTGTGTTTACTAGTTGTGTTTTTGCGGGGGTTGAGCTTTGCTCTTTCGGCCCGCATCTTAACTGTCAATCAACTGTTTACTAACTAACTACTAACTTACTATTTTTTTTATTTTTTTTCCCACACCACACACACACCCCAGGAAGCAGCCCGTGACAGCTGACTAACTCCCAGGTACCTATTTACTGCTAGGTAACAGGGGCACTTAGGGTGAAAGAAACTTTGCCCATTTGTTTCTGCCTCGTGCGGGAATCGAACCCGCGCCACAGAATTACGAGTCCTGCGCGCTATCCACCAGGCTACGAGGCCCCTGTGTGTGTGTGTGTGTGTGTGTACTCACCTAGTGTGTGTGTACTCACCTAGTTGTGCTCATCCAGTAGTGCTAGAGAGGGTTGAGCTCTGGCTCTTTGATCCCGCCTCTCAAATGTCAATCATCTGGTCTACCGATTCCTGAGCCTACTGGGCTCTATCATATCTACATTTGAAACTGTGTATGGAGTCAGCCTCCATCACATCACTTCCTAATACATTCCATTTGTTAACTACTCTAACACTGAAAAAGTTCTTTCTAAAGTCTCTGTGGCTCATTTGGGTGCTAAGTTTCCACCTGTGTTCCCTGGTTCGAGTTTCACCCGTGCTAAAGAGTTTGTCTTTGTCCACACTGTCAAATCCTCTGAGAATTTTGTAGGTGGTTATCATGTCTCCCCTTACTCTTCTGTATTCCAGGGACGTGAGGTTTAGCTCCAGTAGAATTTCCTTGTAGCTCATACCGCTCAATTCTGGGACTAGTCTGGTTGCATACCTCTGAATCTTCTCTAACTTTGTCTTGTGTTTAACTAGGTATGGATTCCAGGCTGGAGCTGCATACTCCAGGATTGGTCTTACATAAGTGGTATACAGGGTCCTGAACGATTCCTTACACAAGTTTCTAAAGGCAATTCTTATGTTGGCCAATCTAGCATATGCCGCTGATGATATCCTTTTGATGTGGGCCTCTGGGGACAGGTTCGGTGTGATATCAACCCCCAGATCTTTCTCTATTTGACTCTTGCAGGATTTCACCTCCCAGATGGTACCTTGTGTTCAGGTTCTTGCGCCCTTCGCCTAATTTCATTACTTTACACTTTCCTGAGTTGAACGTTAGCAGCCATTTTCTAGACCATTCCTCCAGTTTGTCCAGGTCATCCTCTAGTCTCTGTCTATCTTCAACCGTCTTGATTCTTCTCATAATTTTTGCGTCATCAGTAAACATTGAGAGGAACGAGTCTATACCCTCCGGAAGATCGTTTCATATATTAGAAACAGTATAGGTCCAAGTACTGACCCCTGCGGGACTCCACCTGTGACGTCACGCCAATCTGAGACCTCACCCCTCACAGTGACTCGTTGTCTTCTGTTGCTTAGATACTCCCTTATCCAACGGAGTACCTTCCCTTTCACTCCAGCCTGCACCTTCACCTCTTTCACTAGCTTCTTCTGTGGTACTGTATCAAAGGCATTCTGGCAATCCAAAAATATGCAGTCTGCACCGCGACAAATCACCAAGTTGGCGATTTGTCACGAAGTCCCTTCTCTCCAGATGTGTTACTAGGGTTTTCTCGCGATCTTCTCCATCACCTTGCATGGTATACAAGTCATGGTATACAAGTATACAAGCCACCAGGAAGAAAGAGCCACCAGGAAGAAAGAGCCACCAGGAAGAAAGAGCCACCAGGAAGAAAGAGCCACCAAGAAGAAAGAGCCATCAGGAAGGAAGGAAGAGCCACCAGGAAGGAAGAGCCACCAGGAAGGAAGAGCCACCAGGAAGGAAGAGCCACCAGGAAGGAAGAGCCACCAGGAAGAAAGAGCCATCAGGAAGAAAGAGCCATCAGGAAGAAAGAGCCATCAGGAAGAAAGAGCCATCAGGAAGGAAGAAAGAGCCACCAGGAAGGAAGAAAGAGCCACCAGGAAGGAAGAAAGAGCCACCAGGAAGGAAGAAAGAGCCACCAGGAAGGAAGGAAGAGCCACCAGGAAGGAAGGAAGAGCCACCAGGAAGGAAGGAAGAGCCACCAGGAAGGAAGGAAGAGCCGCCAGGAAGGAAGAGCCGCCAGGAAGGAAGAAAGAGCCGCCAGGAAGGAAGAAAGAGCCGCCAGGAAGGAAGAAAGAGCCGCCAGGAAGAAAGAGCCGCAAGGAAGAAAGAGCCACAAGGAAGAAAGAGCCACAAGGAAGAAAGAGCCACAAGGAAGAAAGAGCCACAAGGAAGAAAGGGCCACAAGGAAGAAAGAGCCACAAGGAAGAAAGAGCCACAAGGAAGGAAGAAAGAGCCACAAGGAAGAAAGAGCCACAAGGAAGAAAGAAAGAGCCACCAGGAAGGAAGGAAGAGCCACCAGGAAGGAAGGGCAATCAGGAAGACATCCCTTGAGCTCGTGTGGGCCCTGGCCAGCCAGAGCCCCGTGTGGGTCCTGGCCAGCCTCAGCCCCGTGTGGGTCCTGGCCAGCCTCAGCCCCGTGTGGGCCCTGGCCAGCCTGAGCCCCGTGTGGGCCCTGGCCAGCCTCAGCCCCGTGTGGGCCCTGGCCAGCCTGAGCCCCGTGTGGGCCCTGGCCAGCCTCAGCCCCGTGTGGGCTCTGGCCAGCCCCAGCCCCGTGTGGGCCCTGGCCAGCCCGAGCCCCGTGTGGGCCCTGGCCAGCCCGAGCCCCGTGTGGGCCCTGGCCAGCCCGAGCCCCGTGTGGGTCCTGGTCAGCCTCAGCCCCGTGTGGGCCCTGGCCAGCCTGAGCCCCGTGTGGGTCCTGGTCAGCCTGAGCCCCGTGTGGGTCCTGGTCAGCCTGAGCCCCGTGTGGGTCCTGGTCAGCCTGAGCCCCGTGTGGGTCCTGGTCAGCCTGAGCCCCGTGTGGGCCCTGGCCAGCCTGAGCCCCGTGTGGGCCCTGGCCAGCCCGAGCCCCGTGTGGGCCCTGGCCAGCCTGAGCCCCGTGTGGACCTTGGCCAGCCTAAGCTCCGTATGGGCCCTGGCCAGCCTGAGCTCCGTATGGGCCCTAGTCAGCCTGAGCTCCGTGTGGGTCCTGGCCAGCCTGAGCCCCGTGTGGGTCCTGGTCAGCCTGAGCCTCGTGTGGGCCCTAGTCAGCCTGAGCTCCGTGTGGGTCCTGGCCAGCCTAAGCTCCGTATGGGCCCTGGCCAGCCTGAGCTCCGTGTGGGTCCTGGTCATGTCACCAGTATCATTCTCAAGATAATAGTCTGGGTCCGAGGAGCCGACGCACTAAATGAACCGGATGTTCTAGAGGCTGCGGTAATGTTAACGTCATCAGTTCCAATGATGAGTTGGTAACAATGGTCTCCAGTGATGATCTATTAATGTTTTATAACCAGGGTAAATCTGGCCTCACTTGATGAGGGTCAATATACCACCAATTTACCTTTATTGGATTCCGACCTAACAAGCCAGTCTTTGTCAAATGACTCATCCTAAATACCTAGCATGTCTAACAAAACCATTATCACTAAAACCAATCAAACCTAAATGCAATTTTGGGATTCCAGATGGCCATATGAGGGAAGAAACGCCCCCGTGTTCCAACTAACATTTGAGGCCCGAGAATAAGCTAGGCAAGCTGAGTAAAATGAATTCCAGTGCTCCGGTATCACATTATACCGACCCAAATATCAAAGTGGATGCTATTTATAATGCACAAAATGTTCAAGGTGTTTCAAGCGGGACCACTTTACAAACAATAACACAGAAGTTGGCATGTATTGTATTTACTCGGGCAACGCGGCTGTGCCTCAGACGACATCCACAACTACCAACACTTCAACCAATGCAGCACAAGTGCTCAGAGACATCACAGACAGAAACGCTAAAAGCGACCCAACACTCATCCAGACAATGAATAATCTCTGACTGACACATAATCTTGGGGTGGCAGACATTCAGGAGGATGTCGTAGCACCGTCCACAGCACCAACACAGGCATCCTCGACTCACAACTGGAACTGAGAGCCTCGAGAGCCAACAGCCAGCAGTCCATCTCCGTAGAGAAACCCTTTCCGCACCCGAGTCTACAGTCTGGCAGCCACAACACAAGTCCATGAGTCATGAGCGCCAGATACTAGTCGCATGAGGTCTACAACGGTCACAAGTGCCGACAAGCAAAAGACTCGACTAATGTAGGAAGATCATAAACAAGACCCAAGATTACCAGGTCTCAGTGGTTTCTCAAACACACAGATCAAGCACATACAATGACGCCTTCTCCAGGCGTCTTAGCTGAGCCACCCATACCTACAGAACTCTACTGCCACACCGTGAAACAAGAACAAGTGAAGAAAGTGAATCAGACAACCACCTCAACCACTGAAGCATGCATGAACCACTCTTTATCAACACCTATACCCAGGAAAAAGATATTAGATAACTTATCTAATATTAAGGATCCGTACGGACGACGCTGAGAGCAGTGAAGACGTCAACCTTGATACAGACCCAACAAGTACAGCCACTAAACAAGCAATATACACTAAATAAGCAATTCTAAATAACAGCCAGAACAACAGTATGCAGAAGGAGGAGTCACCAGCCTCCGGTAACAGCCACTCACAGCATTATAGTCGTTAAGGCATCCACAGTGGTGAGGTGGACCACTGCTGTTTACCATCCACAGTGGTGAGGTGGACCACTGCTGTTTACCATCCACAGTGGTGAGGTGGACCACTGCTGTTTACCATCCACAGTGGTGAGGTGGACCACTGCTGTTTACCATCCACAGTGGTGAGGTGGACCACTGCTGTTTACCAACCACAGTGGTGAGGTGGACCACTGCTGTTTACCATCCACAGTGGTGAGGTGGACCACTGCTGTTTACCATCCACAGTGGTGAGGTGGACCACTGCTGTTTACCAACCACAGTGGTGAGGTGGACCACTGCTGTTTACCATCCACAGTGGTGAGGTGGACCACTGCTGTTTACCATCCACAGTGGTGAGGTGGACCACTGCTGTTTACCATCCACAGTGGTGAGGTGGACCACTGCTGTTTACCATCCACAGTGGTGAGGTGGACCACTGCTGTTTACCATCCACAGTGGTGAGGTGGACCACTGCTGTTTACCATCCACAGTGGTGAGGTGGACCACTGCTGTTTACCATCCACAGTGGTGAGGTGGACCACTGCTGTTTACCAACCACAGTGGTGAGGTGGACCACTGCTGTTTACCATCCACAGTGGTGAGGTGGACCACTGCTGTTTACCATCCACAGTGGTGAGGTGGACCACTGCTGTTTACCAACCACAGTGGTGAGGTGGACCACTGCTGTTTACCATCCACAGTGGTGAGGTGGACCACTGCTGTTTACCATCCACAGTGGTGAGGTGGACCACTGCTGTTTACCATCCACAGTGGTGAGGTGGACCACTGCTGTTTACCATCCACAGTGGTGAGGTGGACCACTGCTGTTTACCATCCACAGTGGTGAGGTGGACCACTGCTGTTTACCATCCACAGTGGTGAGGTGGACCACTGCTGTTTACCATCCACAGTGGTGAGGTGGACCACTGCTGTTTACCATCCACAGTGGTGAGGTGGACCACTGCTGTTTACCAACCACAGTGGTGAGGTGGACCACTGCTGTTTACCATCCACAGTGGTGAGGTGGACCACTGCTGTTTACCAACCACAGTGGTGAGGTGGACCACTGCTGTTTACCAACCACAGTGGTGAGGTGGACCACTGCTGTTTACCAACCACAGTGGTGAGGTGGACCACTGCTGTTTACCAACCACAGTGGTGAGGTGGACCACTGCTGTTTACCATCCACAGTGGTGAGGTGGACCACTGCTGTTTACCATCCACAGTGGTGAGGTGGACCACTGCTGTTTACCAACCACAGTGGTGAGGTGGACCACTGCTGTTTACCAACCACAGTGGTGAGGTGGACCACTGCTGTTTACCATCCACAGTGGTGAGGTGGACCACTGCTGTTTACCATCCACAGTGGTGAGGTGGACCACTGCTGTTTACCAACCACAGTGGTGAGGTGGACCACTGCTGTTTACCAACCACAGTGGTGAGGTGGACCACTGCTGTTTACCAAGCGTCTCTATCTTGTAGCCCCGGATCCTTACTCCACACTTCCTAAATCCTCTCTCCTTCCTCTCTCTCACCCCATGCTTACATCCTTACCCCTCCCTCCCTCCATCCTTACATCCTTACAATCATTGTTTACATCCTTCCCCCCCCCACTCCCTCCCAACCCATCCTTACTAAAATCCTTACATCCTCACCCATCCCTCCCATTCCCACCCTTCCTCTCCATTCTCCCACATCCCCGTCTTCCTTCTCGCATATACCACATCGTCTCCCTCTACCTCTCTCTTCCTCTACCTCTCTCTCCAACTGATTTTTATTCTTTCGTTTTTTTTATTCTCGACTCCCTCCATCTCCCTCTCACCCTCTCTTTCTCTCTCTCTTTCCTCGCCTCCATTTATCTACCCGTCCCCTCTCTCTTCCACTCTCCAGCTCTTCCTCTCTCTCCCCCTATCTATCCCCTCTCTCTCCCACTCCCACCCTCTCTCCTCCTCTCGTCTCACTCGCGGCCTGGACCAGGAATGAGAGAGAGAAGCATTCACATTTCCGACAAAAAGACATTTTTGTGCGAGGTTTTGCGATTTTTTGTGTGTGCTCTGGCCGTGGAGGGGGAGGATGTGCACTTAGAGGACTGGGAGCGGCCGTGGAGGGGAGGATGTGTACTTAGAGGACTGGGAGCCGCCGAGGAGAGGATGTGCACTCAGAGGACTGGGAGCTGTCATGGACGGGGAGGATGTGCACTCAGAGGACTGGGAGTGGCCGTGGAGGGGGAGGATGTGCACTCAGAGGACTGGGAGCTGTCATGGACGGGGAGGATGTGCACTCAGAGGACTGGGAGCCGCCGTGGAGGGGAGGATGTGCACTCAGAGGACTGGGAGCTGTCATGGACGGGGAGGATGTGCACTCAGAGGACTGGGAGCCGCCGTGGAGGGGAGGATGTGCACTCAGAGGACTGGGAGCCGCCGTGGAGGGGGAGGATGTGCACTCAGAGGACTGGGAGCTGTCATGGACGGGGAGGATGTGCACTCAGAGGACTGGGAGCCGCCGTGGAGGGGAGGATGTGCACTCAGAGGACTGGGAGCTGTCATGGACGGGGAGGATGTGCACTCAGAGGACTGGGAGCCGATGTATTTGCCACTCAGGAGTCTGGCCTCTCTACCACACAAGCGATGGTTCACCCTCAATACTTACTTCGATAGATAGCAACATGCTGCTTATTCTTGCCTTGGTGTTCATGTGTGACTGTGGCAAGCCTGTGGTGTGACTGTGGCAGGACTGTGGCAGGACTGTGGTGTGACTGTGGCAGGACTGTGGCAGGACTGTGGTGTGACTGTGGCAAGCCTGTGGTGTGACTGTGGCAGGACTGTGGCAGGACTGTAGTGTGACTGTGGCAGGACTGTGGCAGGACAGTAGTGTGACTGTGGCAGGACTGTGGCAGGACTGTAGTGTGACTGTGGCAGGACTGTAGTGTGACTGTGGCAGGACTGTAGTGTGACTGTGGCAGGACTGTGGTGTGACTGTGGCAGGACTGTGGCAGGACTGTAGTGTGACTGTGGCAGGACTGTGGCAGGACTGTAGTGTGACTGTGGCAGGACTGTGGCAGGACTGTAGTGTGACTGTGGCAGGACTGTGGCAGGACTGTAGTGTGACTGTGGCAGGACTGTGGCAGGACTGTAGTGTGACTGTGGCAGGACTGTAGTGTGACTGTGGCAGGACTGTGGTGTGACTGTGGCAGGACTGTAGTGTGACTGTGGTGTGACTGTGGCAGGACTGTGGTGTGATTGTGGCAGGACTGTGGAAGGACTGTAGTGTGACTGTGGCAGGACTGTGGCAGGACTGTAGTGTGACTGTGGCAGGACTGTGGTGTGACTGTGGTGTGACTGTGGCAGGACTGTAGTGTGACTGTGGCAGGACTGTGGTGTGACTGTGGCAGGACTGTGGTGTGACTGTGGCAGGACTGTGGTGTGACTGTGGCAGGACTGTGGCAGGACTGTGGTGTGACTGTGGCAGGACTGTAGTGTGACTGTGGCAGGACTGTGGTGTGACTGTGGCAGGACTGTGGTGTGACTGTGGCAGGACTGTGGTGTGACTGTGGCAGGACTGTAGTGTGACTGTGGCAGGACTGTGGCAGGACTGTGGTGTGACTGTGGCAGGACTGTGGTGTGACTGTGGCAGGACTGTAGTGTGACTGTGGCAGGACTGTGGTGTGACTGTGGCAGGACTGTGGCAGGACTGTGGCAGGACTGTAGTGTGACTGTGGCAGGACTGTGGTGTGACTGTGGCAGGACTGTGGTGTGACTGTGGTGTGACTGTGGCAGGACTGTAGTGTGACTGTGGCAGGACTGTGGTGTGACTGTGGCAAGCCTGTGGTGTGACTGTGGCAGGACTGTGGCAGGACTGTAGTGTGACTGTGGCAGGACTGTGGCAGGACTGTGGTGTGACTGTGGCAGGACTGTGGTGTGACTGTGGCAGGACTGTGGTGTGACTGTGGCAGGACTGTGGCAGGACTGTGGTGTGACTGTGGCAGGACTGTGGAAGGACTGTAGTGTGACTGTGGCAGGACTGTGGCAGGACTGTAGTGTGACTGTGGCAGGACTGTGGTGTGACTGTGGCAGGACTGTGGTGTGACTGTGGCAGGACTGTGGCAGGACTGTGGTGTGACTGTGGCAGGACTGTGATGTGACTGTGGCAGGACTGTAGTGTGACTGTGGCAGGACTGTAGTGTGACTGTGGCAGGACTGTAGTGTGACTGTGGCAGGACTGTAGTGTGACTGTGGCAGGACTGTGGTGTGACTGTGGCAGGACTGTAGTGTGACTGTGGAAGGACTGTAGTGTGACTGTGGCAGGACTGTGGTGTGACTGTGGCAGGACTGTAGTGTGACTGTGGAAGGACTGTAGTGTGACTGTGGCAGGACTGTAGTGTGACTGTGGCAGGACTGTAGTGTGACTGTGGCAGGACTGTGGAAGGACTGTGGTGTGACTGTGGCAGGACTGTGGTGTGACTGTGGCAGGACTGTGGTGTGACTGTGGCAGGACTGTGGTGTGACTGTGGCAGGACTGTGATGTGACTGTGGCAGGACTGTAGTGTGACTGTGGCAGGACTGTGGTGTGACTGTGGCAGGACTGTGGTGTGACTGTGGCAGGACTGTGATGTGACTGTGGCAGGACTGTAGTGTGACTGTGGCAGGACTGTAGTGTGACTGTGGCAGGACTGTAGTGTGACTGTGGCAGGACTGTAGTGTGACTGTGGCAGGACTGTGGAATGACTGTGGCAGGACTGTAGTGTGACTGTGGCAGGACTGTGGTGTGACTGTGGCAGGACTATGGTGTGACTGTGGCAGGACTGTGATGTGATTGTGGCAGGACTGTAGTGTGACTGTGGCAGGACTGTAGTGTGACTGTGGCAGGACTGTGGAAGGACTGTAGTGTGACTGTGGCAGGACTGTGGTGTGACTGTGGCAGGACTGTGGTGTGACTGTGGCAGGACTGTAGTGTGACTGTGGCAGGACTGTAGTGTGACTGTGGCAGGACTGTGATGTGACTGTGGCAGGACTGTAGTGTGACTGTGGCAGGACTGTGGTGTGACTGTGGCAGGACTGTGGTGTGACTGTGGCAGGACTGTGGTGTGACTGTGGCAGGACTGTAGTGTGACTGTGGCAGGACTGTAGTGTGACTGTGGCAGGACTGTGGTGTGACTGTGGTGTGACTGTGGCAGGACTGTGGTGTGACTGTGGCAGGACTGTGGTGTGACTGTGGCAGGACTGTGGTGTGACTGTGGCAGGACTGTGGCAGGACTGTGGTGTGACTGTGGTGTGACTGTGGCAGGACTGTGGTGTGACTGTGGCAGGACTGTGGTGTGACTGTGGCAGGACTGTAGTGTGACTGTGGCAGGACTGTGGAAGGACTGTGGTGTGACTGTGGTGTGACTGTGGCAGGACTGTGGTGTGACTGTGGTGTGACTGTGGCAGGACTGTGGTGTGACTGTGGCAGGACTGTGGTGTGACTGTGGCAGGACTGTGGCAGGACTGTGGTGTGACTGTGGTGTGACTGTGGCAGGACTGTGGTGTGACTGTGGCAGGACTGTGGTGTGACTGTGGCAGGACTGTGGTGTGACTGTGGCAGGACTGTGGTGTGACTGTGGTGTGACTGTGGCAGGACTGTGGTGTGACTGTGGAAGGACTGTAGTGTGACTGTGGCAGGACTGTAGTATGACTGTGGCAGGACTGTGGTGTGACTGTGGCAGGACTGTGGCAGGACTGTGGTGTGACTGTGGTGTGACTGTGGCAGGACTGTGGTGTGACTGTGGCAGGACTGTGGTGTGACTGTGGCATGACTGTGGTGTGACTGTGGCAGGACTGTAGTGTGACTGTGGAAGGACTGTAGTGTGACTGTGGCAGGACTGTGACAGGACTGTGGCGTGACTGTGGCAGGACTGTGGTGTGACTGTGACAGGACTGAGGCAGGACTGTAGTGTGACTGTGGCAGGACTGTAGTGTGACTGTGGCAGGACTGTAGTGTGACTGTGGCAGGACTGTGATGTGACTGTGGCAGGACTGTGGTGTGACTGTGGCAGGACTGTAGTGTGACTGTGGCAGGACTGTGGTGTGACTGTGGCAGGACTGTGGTGTGACTGTGGCAGGACTGTAGTGTGACTGTGGCAGGACTGTGATGTGACTGTGGCAGGACTGTGGTGTGACTGTGGCAGGACTGTGGTGTGACTGTGGCAGGACTGTGGTGTGACTGTGGCAGGACTGTGGCAGGACTGTGGTGTGACTGTGGTGTGACTGTGGCAGGACTGTGGTGTGACTGTGGCAGGACTGTGGTGTGACTGTGGCAGGACTGTAGTGTGACTGTGGCAGGACTGTGGAAGGACTGTAGTGTGACTGTGGAAGGACTGTAGTGTGACTGTGGCAGGACTGTAGTGTGACTGTGGCAGGACTGTGGTGTGACTGTGGCAGGACTGTGGCAGGACTGTGGTGTGACTGTGGTGTGACTGTGGCAGGACTGTGGTGTGACTGTGGCAGGACTGTGGTGTGACTGTGGAAGGACTGTAGTGTGACTGTGGCAGGACTGTGACAGGACTGTGGTGTGACTGTGGCAGGACTGTGGTGTGACTGTGACAGGACTGAGGCAGGACTGTAGTGTGACTGTGGCAGGACTGTGGCAGGACTGTAGTGTGACTGTGGCAGGACTGTAGTGTGACTGTGGCAGGACTGTGATGTGACTGTGGCAGGACTGTGGTGTGACTGTGGCAGGACTGTAGTGTGACTGTGGCAGGACTGTGGTGTGACTGTGGCAGGACTGTGGTGTGACTGTGGCAGGACTGTAGTGTGACTGTGGCAGGACTGTAGTGTGACTGTGGCAGGACTGTGATGTGACTGTGGCGGGACTGTGGTGTGACTGTGGCAGGACTGTAGTGTGACTGTGGCAGGACTGTGGTGTGACTGTGGCAGGACTGTGGTGTGACTGTGGCAGGACTGTGACAGGACTGTAGTGTGACTGTGGCAGGACTGTGATGTGACTGTGGCAGGACTGTAGTGTGACTGTGGCAGGACTGTGGTGTGACTGTGGCAGGACTGTGGTGTGACTGTGGCAGGACTGAGGCAGGACTGTGGTGTGACTGTGGCAGGACTGTGGTGTGACTGTGGCAGGACTGTGGTGTGACTGTGGCAGGACTGTGACAGGACTGTAGTGTGACTGTGGTGTGACTGTGGCAGGACTATGGTGTGACTGTGACAGGACTGTGGCAGGACTGTGGCAGGACTGTGGTGTGACTGTGACAGGACTGAGGCAGGACTGTGGTGTGACTGTGGCAGGACTGTGGCAGGACTGTGGCAGGACTGTGGTGTGACTGTGACAGGACTGAGGCAGGACTGTGGTGTGACTGTGGCAGGACTGTGGTGTGACTGTGGCAGGACTGTGGTGTGACTGTGGCAGGACTGTGGTGTGACTGTGGCAGGACTGTGGAAGGACTCTAGTGTGACTGTGGCAGGACTGTGACAGGACTGTGGTGTGACTGTGGCAGGACTGTGGTGTGACTGTGACAGGACTGAGGCAGGACTGTAGTGTGACTGTGGCAGGACTGTGGCAGGACTGTAGTGTGACTGTGGCAGGACTGTAGTGTGACTGTGGCAGGACTGTGATGTGACTGTGGCAGGACTGTGGTGTGACTGTGGCAGGACTGTAGTGTGACTGTGGCAGGACTGTGGTGTGACTGTGGCAGGACTGTGGTGTGACTGTGGCAGGACTGTAGTGTGACTGTGGCAGGACTGTAGTGTGACTGTGGCAGGACTGTGATGTGACTGTGGCAGGACTGTGGTGTGACTGTGGCAGGACTGTAGTGTGACTGTGGCAGGACTGTGGTGTGACTGTGGCAGGACTGTGGTGTGACTGTGGCAGGACTGTGACAGGACTGTAGTGTGACTGTGGCAGGACTGTGATGTGACTGTGGCAGGACTGTAGTGTGACTGTGGCAGGACTGTGGTGTGACTGTGGCAGGACTGTGGTGTGACTGTGGCAGGACTGAGGCAGGACTGTGGTGTGACTGTGGCAGGACTGTGGTGTGACTGTGGCAGGACTGTGGTGTGACTGTGGCAGGACTGTGACAGGACTGTAGTGTGACTGTGGTGTGACTGTGGCAGGACTATGGTGTGACTGTGACAGGACTGTGGCAGGACTGTGGCAGGACTGTGGTGTGACTGTGACAGGACTGAGGCAGGACTGTGGTGTGACTGTGGCAGGACTGTGGCAGGACTGTGGTGTGACTGTGACAGGACTGAGGCAGGACTGTGGTGTGACTGTGGCAGGACTGTGGTGTGACTGTGGCAGGACTGTGGTGTGACTGTGGCAGGACTGTAGTGTGACTGTGGCAGGACTGTGGTGTGACTGTAGCAGGACTGTGGTGTGACTGTGGCAGGACTGTAGTGTGACTGTGGTGTGACTGTGGCAGGACTCTAGTGTGACTGTGGCAGGACTGTGGTGTGACTGTGGCAGGACTGTGGTGTGACTGTAGCAGGACTGTAGTGTGACTGTGACAGGACTGTAGTGTGACTGTGGCAGGACTGTGGTGTGACTGTGGCAGGACTGTAGTGTGACTGTGGCAGGACTGTGGTGTGACTGTGGCAGGACTGTAGTGTGACTGTAGCAGGACTGTGGTGTGACTGTAGCAGGACTGTGGTGTGACTGTGGCAGGACTGTGGTGTGACTGTGGCAGGACTGTAGTGTGACTGTGGCAGGACTGTAGTGTGACTGTCGTGTGACTGTGGCAGGACTGTGGCAGGACTGTAGTGTGACTGTGGCAGGACTGTGGCAGGACTGTAGTGTGACTGTGGCAGGACTGTGGCAGGACTGTAGTGTGATTGTAGTGTGACTGTGGCAGGACTGTGGCAGGACTGTGGTGTGACTGTGGTGTGACTGTGGCAGGACTGTGGCAGGACTGTGGCAGGACTGTGGTGTGACTGTGGCAGGACTGTGGTGTGACTGTGGCAGGACTGTGGCAGGACTGTGGCAGGACTGTGGTGTGACTGTGGCAGGACTGTAGTGTGACTGTAGTGAGACTGTGACAGGACTGTGGCAGGACTGTGGTGTGACTGTGGCAGGACTGTGGTGTGACTGTGGCAGGACTATGGTGTGACTGTGGCAGGACTGTGGTGTGACTGTGGCAGGACTGTGGTGTGACTGTGGCAGGACTGTGGTGTGACTGTGGCAGGACTATGGTGTGACTGTGGTGTGACTGTGGCAGGACTGTGGTGACTGTGGCAGGACTGTGGTGTGACTGTGGCAGGACTGTGGTGTGACTGTGACAGGACTGTGGCAGGACTGTGGTGTGACTGTGGCAGGACTGTGGTGTGACTGTGACAGGACTGTGGTGTGACTGTGGCATGACTGAGGCAAGACTGTGGTGTGACTGTGGCAGGACTGTGGTGTGACTGTGGCAGGAATGTGATGTGACTGTGGCAGGACTGTGGTGTGACTGTGACAGGACTGTGGTGTGACTGTGGCAGGAATGTGATGTGACTGTGGCAGGACTGTGGTGTGACTGTGGCAGGACTGTGGTGTGACTGTGGCAGGACTGTGGTGTGACTGTGACGGGACTGTGGTGTGACTGTGACAGGACTGTGGTGTGACTGTGACGGGACTGTGGTGTGACTGTGACAGGACTGTGGAAGGACTGTGGCAGGACTGTGGTGTGACTATGGTATGACTGTGGCAGGACTGTGACAGGACTGTGGTGCGACTGTGGTGTGACTGTGGTGTCACTGTCGCAGGACTGTGGTTTGACTGTGACAGGACAGTGACAGGACTGTGGTGTGACTGTGGCAGGACTGTGGTATGACTGTGGCAGGACTGTGGTGTGACTGTGGTGTGACTGTGGCAGGACTGTGGTGTGACTGTGGCAGGACTGTGGAAGGACTGTGGCAGGACTGTGGTGTGACTATGGTATGACTGTGGCAGGACTGTGGTGTGACTGTGACAGGACTGTGGTGTGACTGTGGCAGGACTGTGGTGTGACTGTGGCAGGACTGTGGCAGGACTGTGGTGTAACTGTGGCAAGACTGTGGTGCGACTGTGACAGGACTGTGGTGCGACTGTGACAGGACTGTGGCAGGACTGTGGTGTGACTGTTACAGGACTGTGGTATGACTGTGTTGTGACTGGAACAGGACTGTAGTGTGACTGTGACAGGACTGTAGTGTGACTGTGGTGTGACTGTGTTGTGACTGTGACAGGACTGTAGTGTGACTGTGACAGGACTGTGGTGTGACTGTGGCAGGACTGTGGCAGGACTGTGGTGTGACTGTGGCAGGACTGTGGTGTGACTGTGGCAGGACTGTGGTGTGACTGTGGCAGGACTGTGGTGTGACTGTGGCAGGACTGTGGTGTGACTGTGGCAGGACTGTGGTGTGACTGTGGCAGGACTGTGGTGTGACTGTGGCAGGACTGTGGTGTCACTGTGGCAGGACTGTGGTGTCACTGTGGCAGGACTGTGGTGTGACTGTGGCAGGACTGTGGTGTCACTGTGGCAGGACTGTGGTGTGACTGTGTTGTGACTGTGGCAGGACTGTGGCAGGACTGTGTTGTGACTGTGACAGGACTGTGGTGTGACTGTGGCAGGACTGTGGTGTGACTGTGGCAGGACTGTGGCAGGACTGTGGTGTCACTGTAGCAGGACTGGTGTGACTGTAGCAGGACTGTGGTGTGACTGTGGCAGGACTGTGGTGTGACTGTGGCAGGACTGTGGTGTGACTGTGGCAGGACTGTGGTGTGACTGTGGCAGGGCTGTGGTGTGACTGTGGCAGGACTGTGGTGTGACTGTGGCAGGACTGTGGTGTCACTGTAGCAGGACTGGTGTGACTGTAGCAGGACTGTGGTGTGACTGTAGCAGGACTGTGGTGTGACTGTGGCAGGACTGTGGTTTGACTGTAGCAGGACTGTGGTGTGACTGTGGCAGGACTGTGGTGTCACTGTAGCAGGACTGTGGTGTGACTGTGGCAGGACTGTGGTGTCACTGTAGCAGGACTGTGGTGTGACTGTGGCAGGACTGTGGTGTCACTGTAGCAGGACTGTGGTGTGACTGTGGCAGGACTGTGGTGTGACTGTGGCAGGACTGTGGTGTGACTGTGGCAGGACTGTGGTGTGACTGTGGCAGGACTGTGGTGTGACTGTGGCAGGGCTGTGGTGTGACTGTGGCAGGACTGTGGTTGAGAAATGGTGTTCCTGCAAGAGGATGGGGGGAAAATGTTGTTTAAGAGAAAGAGCATCAGTAAGTGACTAACACTGTAGTAAGACTGGCAGGAGTGTCTCGTGGAGATCATTCTCACCAATGGCGGTGTCCTCATCCTGCACCGCCAAGCTCTCTGCCACAGCCTGGAAAACCCACAAAAAGTTCTTTTTCAATGGGAAGTCAACCTCGTCCCTATCCCACTTGATCGATATCAAGCTGATTGGATGATTTTCGTTAAAAGATTCAACCTAATCTTTGCTAAGCACACACTTGACAGCATATCTGATAAACTTAATTCGGAGGTGTTCCCCCTCCTCACCTTTCTCTTGACTTACTTATACCTGTGCCTCCCTCGTCTCGTCACAGTCGACTTGATAATGGTCCAGGACGGACCAAAACGTCGTCATCTCTTCATCTTCTAGTGTGTGATTTGGTCAGCATTCCTCAGCCACGTTATTGTGACTCATCATCTGCAATTGAGAGAACTCAACATTGACATCAGTTACAATCTTTAAAACAATAAAAAATATATATACCAACGACCGACAATTAAGCTTATCTTTGAGACAAAGATCTCTCTCTCTATCTCTCTCTCTCTCAGACGGAACCCATCACACAACACATACCCAAAACAATCGGCACAAGCAAGGAGGGGAGACTCCTCTGAACTTTGCTACAAGACTCACACACACACACACACACACAGTAGGCCCACATAAACAGAAGGGGTCGACAAGAACAAAGGCAACACATAAAAATACATTTGAACCGCAATCAACAAATGCACAAACATTCAAACTTTACAACAAACACTAGAGAATACACACAAGCACGCCCAAGCAAAATTGCAGTTCAAGCCTGTTACGACCACAATGGGTCGCAACCGGGTTCTTTGCTGGTGGAACTAAAGTTCTGGTATTCGGCCCCAAGTTAGTAGTGGCTTTCAAGGAGTGAGCTCGGTAATGCAAGTAAAACACAATGGGGGCAGTGCATTGAATGCAACACTTCATCAATTATCAATATATTCACATATAAACACTTTCCCATCACCTCATATATAATCCTAAAGGAAGTATTACTACACTTAATATGTACACAAGTGTCTCTCTCATAGGACACTAAGCGCTCCTCGATGCTCAATCGATGCAGTCTTGTCAGCTACCGTGTTTCCTCAACACACAGTACCATCCTCAACCAGTACTGGGAAACACCAACGACTCTACCCTAGCCATGGGCCAGCCTGTCTACAGTCTCACCAGGTGCTCTTCGTGCACGCCCACAACCACTCTCCAGCCTGGTGCTGGCAGAGAACATCAGCCTCGCGCTGCTGGGCCTCTTCACGTACAAATACAAGGGTAGCAAACCCCTGGCAGGAACTTCTTGCAACTCGCTGGTTACACTCCTCCGTAGCACCTTGCTGTCAGTCGTCTCTTCCTCTAGCCAGTCCCGGGTACGCCGAATTCTGTCACTGTCACTTCACAGGAAGACAGTAGAACACTACACAGTTCTTCTCCGGCGGCGTCTCACTGCTTCCGTAAAGCAGAATGAAGTAGAGAGCTATTTGCTGCCTTGGGTAGACTGACTGTCCACGTACCACAGCAGCCCTACGTTGACTCTGTGGATACAGACACGTCATCAGTACACTGGAAAGTACATGGGGGCACTAGGAAACATCACTTACGTACTCTGACATAGACATACAACTCCTCCTATAACAGATGGCGCTGATTTTCTGGGCGCCAACTCACCAGAGGTCAGCACCAGCGACCTCTCGAGCTGACCATGACAGGAATCTAGTGCCTCTTGCTGGTATCTTCCTGCCACCACTAGATGGCATCGTCCATTTTTGTGGGGGTTTCGGGAGCGGACTCACAGATGGCGTTGACGTCGCTGCTCCATGCTCCGACGATGGAATCGGGTTCGTAACACAGCCCACAAACCATTTACACGTCCAGGGGGCGAGTAATGGTTCAACAGTTCCGGATCAACAAGTCCATCTGTGTGGCGGCAGCCCTGAAGGTACCGGATACTCACACTGGGAATCACTGGCCGAACCCTGAACATTCAGGGGGGGGGGATGGCTTAAGAAGGGAGGAATCCCCTAGCGTAGGGGGCGACAAGCTCCTCCTTCAATACCACACACAATGCACGGCCATCTCCACCAGCAGAACACCCCCACAAAGTAACTCATCCCCATAACATCCCCATCCCACACAGTAACTCATCCCTATCTTCGCAAGATAGCGAAGACAGTACCGATCATGGCGGTCCTGGAGGGACAGGAAGCCAGTGTCAACATACAAGCTAAGGACGGGAGTCGAACAAAAGGCACCAGAACTGAGGCGCAACCCAGTATGGTGCAAAGCATCAAGACGACGAAGAGTAAAAGGAGAAGCAGACGAGTAAGCAGGGCAACCATAATTGAGCTTAGACAGGACAAGAGAGGAATGTAAAGCAAGGAGAGTGCGCCTATCCGCTCCCCAAGAAGTATGGAACAATACCCGGAGGAGGGTAAGGGCCTTGCCTTAGCGCACTCAACACGGAGGTAAGAGATATGGGGAGACCAAGACAAACGAGTGTCAAGGAATAACCCCAAAAGCTTCGTGGAATCTTTGTACTCAAGGGGATGACCATAAAGTGACAAAGAGGGACGAAGAACGACCCGTTTCCGAGTAAAAGTCATGGCACAAGTCTTAGAAGTAGAGAACTTGAAGCCATGATCGGTGGCCCAAGACGACACGGCATCAATCGCAAGTTGAAGCCGGCGCTGAAGAAGAGGCAAATCATCACCCTGATAGCAAAGGGCAAGATCATCGACATAGAGAGCAGAGAAGACACCTGAAGAAAGAGAGGAAAGAAGACCGTTGAGGTCAACCAGAAAAAGAGTAGTGCTCAGAACACTACCCTGGGGCACACCTTCATATTGCTGAAAAGAGGCAGAGAGAGCGGTACCAAGGCGCACCCGAAAGGAACGACGAGAGAGGAAGCTGCAGAGAAAGAGAGGGAGATGACCACGAAGGCCAAAAGAATGAAGCTGGGATAGAATGTGATACCGCCAATTGGTGTCGTAAGCCTTTTCCAGGTCAAAAAGGATGGCAACAGTGGAGGTTCTCGCAGCAAAAGCAGTACGAATATAGACCTCCAAGTTCACCTGGACATCTGTCATGCTGCGGCACTTGCGGAAACCAAATTGAGAAGGGGAGAGGAGGTGATGGTGTTCCAGGAACCACATCAGACGAACGTTAACCATGCGTTCAAAGAGTTTGCAGACACAACTTGTGAGGGCAATAGGGCGAAAGTCCTTAGGGGATGTTCCCAGAGACCCCGGTTTGCGAACAGGGAGGACAACGGCATCGAGCCAGTCTTCAGGGACTGACGACGACTCCCAGATCCGATTATTCAGACTCAGTAAATACTGAGATGTGCACGGAGGGAGATGGCAAAGCATCTCATAATGAATACCATCGGAGCCCGCCGCCGTAGAACGGCAGAGGGCCAGGGCAGAACGAAGTTCAGAGAGAGAGAGAGAAGGGATCGTTATAGGGAAGTCGAAGACGAGTGCAGAAATCTAAAGGACGAGACTCAAGGACAGTTTTACGAAGAAGGAAAGATTGGGGGAAGATGAAGACCAGAGCTAACAGAAGAGAAGTGGGAACCCAGTTCGGTAGCAACCTGCAACGGGTTCGCCACAAGAGTACCATGGAGGTGAAGGACCAGTGAAACATCGGGAACGAACTTACCCCCTATCTTGCAGATACGCTTCCATATCTGCGGCAGGGGAGTTTTGGACGTAATGGTGGAGACATAAGATGCCCAACATTCACGTTTAGCCGTACGGATGGCCCTTCGGGCCACCGCACTCGCTTTCCGAAAGAAAAGAAAAGAATCGGCCGTCTGCCGACGGCGGTGCCTCTTCCAGGCTGCATGCTTACA
This sequence comes from Procambarus clarkii, assembly GCF_040958095.1. Lineage (NCBI taxonomy): Eukaryota > Metazoa > Arthropoda > Malacostraca > Decapoda > Cambaridae > Procambarus > Procambarus clarkii. The sequence goes on along the minus strand of NC_091240.1, from coordinate 15,140,435 downwards.
GCGGACAGCCCGAGCACAGTCTGCATTCCAGCAGGGAACGCACTTCTGTGGGCCCCGAGAGGAAGAGCGAGGAATAGAGCGGAGGGCAGCGTCGAAGACAGTGTCATGAAAAAGGAGGAGAGCGCGAGGGAGAGGTCAGAGAGAGCAGCACTGAGGGTAAATAGGTTCCAATCCGCTTTAGTAAACTGCCACCTAGGGAAGGAGAGGGAAGGGCGAAAAGAGAAAAAGGAAACAAGGATGGGGAAATGGTCACCGCCATGGAGGTCATCAAGAACCTGCCACGTGAAATCTAAGTAAAGAGAAGAAGAGCAAAGAGAAAGATCAAGACAGGAAAGGGTGCGAATCCGAGAGTCCAAATGAGTGGGCTCACCAGAATTCAGAAGAGAAACGGAAGAAGAGAGGATACACGGCTCAAGAAGGCGACCTCGGGGATTCGTCAGAACGTCACCCCAAAGAGAATGACGACAATTGAAATCACCCAGCAGGAGCACAGGGTCCGGCAAGGAGTCCAAGAGGTGTTTCAGATCAGGAAGAGAAAGCAGGACACTTAGGGGGAGATAAATGGAACAAACTGTGTACCATTTCTCCACAAAGATACGAGCAGTAGAACAATGGAGAGGCAAAGGAAAAAGTAAGGGGACATAGGGGAACATCAGAGCGAATCAAGAGAGCAGAAGAATTAGGAGAGAGAAAGGAATAGCCACAAAAGCGACCAGGAAGCACACCAAGCACCGGCTCCTGGAGACAGACACAAAGGGGTGAAAACCGCGAAATCAGAAGTTGGAGTTCGAGGAAATTTGCGTAATAGCCTCGAACGTTCTATTGAAGAATAGACATCGACGAGAAGAGGGAGGACAACAACAGAGAACAAGGAAGAATCAAAGGCGAAAGAGCATCATAGCACATTAAAGAATATCAGGGTCGGGATCAGGGTCAGGAAAGTCAGGGTTAGGGGGCATGGGTAAACTGAGCAAAGACGGAGGGAAGGAAGCGGGAGAACAGACCAGAGGTGGGCGGGCGGGGTCCGGAGGAGGAGGAAAAGGAGGAGACAACGGAGAGGAGCAGTCAAAGACCGCAGCAGGAAGAGGGGGAGTAGAAAGAGGGGAGCGCACCTCAGCAATGGCAGCAACCGAGAGGGAAGCGGGAGCCAATGAAACCTCCATATCAGGAACAGGGGGCGCAACCACTGAAATGGGATGGGAAGGAGCAATAGAGCCAGTAGTAAGGACCGAGGAAGAAAGCGAAGCCTTCTTACCCGCCGGGGAGGAGAGGAGCCAGGCTTACGCTTCTGACACGCTTCTGAGACAGGTGTCCCAGCATCTAAGTACCGGGCAACGGATTCTAGCGTCTCAACAGGAGAAGCCGAACGAGAGCACACACGACGGCCGTTAGGAGAGCGATGGACATCTGCCTGCACCGACAGGCGGCGGGGAGAGTCAATAGATGGAGGAGAAGGATGGGGAGGAGGATCGGAGGGAGACAAGGAAGAAGACACAGGAGACATGACAGACCGGGTAGAAAGAAGGGGAACCCCAGACAGAGGACCAGGAGGGGGACCCTTCGGGACAGAACTCAAAGGAACAGTGGTTGTGGCGGTGGGCGTGTCTGGGTCTAAGGCCCGGAAATGGTTGTGAGTCTGATGAAGGTGGGAAGGACGAGGAGAGGAAGAGCGCAACACATGAGCATAAGAGACGTTAGAATAAGGCGGGAGCTGGCGAACCTGGCGCCTCGCCTCAGGAAAAGATAAACGCTCCCGGTGCTTCAAGTTGAGGACGCCTGCCTCAAGCTTGTAATGAATACACGCACGGGAGAAGGTAGGATGGGCCTCACCGCAGTTGAGGCAGCGAGCCTGGGGAGAAGTGCACTCCGACTTAGAGTGGCCTTCGCCCCACACAAAGGACAGAGAGAGACAGTCCCAGAGCAGCGGAGGGCACCATGCCCAAACCTCCAGCACTTGTTACAATGCCGAGGAGAAGGAATATACTCCTGGACAGAGCACCTGGCACCAGCAAGAATGACAGAGGATGGAAGGGTCCTACCATCAAAGGTGATCTTCACAACCCGAAGGGGTTGACGGCGACGACCACGACGGGGACGAGTAAACGAGTCTACCTGGAGGACAGAATGGCCTTGGGCATCAAGGATATGCCGAATGTCATCGCGGCAGTCCTTGCAGATTCCGAACACCGGTCGCAACATGGGGCGGGAGCAAAATAGTGCCAACACTGGCATTCAACCGAGCGTTCTTTGAGACCCGAACAGGGATCTCGCCAAGGCAGGATAAGGCAGCCAAGCGGGAAGCTGCATCCTGAGAAGGAGCAGCAACGACACGTGTGCCAGGATGAGTGGGGTTGAAGGTAACAGACGCATCCTCGGAATCAACAAGCTGCCGATGTAGGGAGAAATCGTCAGGAGGCGCAGAATCAAGAGGGAGGAGAGCAAAGTATTTGGCCCACGAAGCGGGACCAAACAAGGCCTGATACGCATCAGTACGGGAAGGAATCAAGCGAGTGCGGCCGTGGCGCAGACGGCATTGAGAACCCCCAGAGAGAGAGGGGTCAAAGGGCGCAGTAGTCACAACGAGAGACTTCGCTGCACCAGGGGACGAAGTGGTCACCACTGGGGGCTTGAGGCTCGACCCAACCACAGAGGAGAGAGGGGAGCTGGGGGAAGAAGTCAGGAGAGTCAAAGGAGGAGCAAGGTCGGGGCCCAACGCAGCGGAAGCTACAGAGCCCGGTCTTCCAATACAGGCCGACTCGGGGGCTTGGTCGCCCACCCCACGAGCCCGATGTTACCTATCGTTCGTTACGGCTCGTGACCCTACAGCAGCCAAGCTTTAATTACGTCTAGGGATACCACTGCTGCTCTCTAAAGCGCGTCACCAGTATAACCCCTTGATAAGTAATGAGCACATAAATAAAACTCTTCCTTTAGGACTGAAGAATAGATACAAAATATTATATAGATATATATTCAAGACAGTATAATATAAAAATACAGATGGTCAAGTAACTTATACAACAAACGAAAGTATTGTCATATCACTAAATATAACAAAATAAAATATGGCACAACAAGAAGTAACAGACTTATCTCCCACATGTTACTCCTCCTGGTTCCCCGAAGCTACTGAACTCACGCTCTGTCGCTACCCACATTCTCACCTCCCATCTGCCTCATCCCAGGATGAGGGATGGAAACTAAGGACTTTTTAGTATTTAAAACTAATTGAACAACCACTTGTTCTCAAAACACATAAGACTGCAAATTACATATAATAGTTACTTACAAAATATATAAGTATAATGCCACCTGTTTAATTACAGAATATAAACAATTACCTAACTAAATAAAAGTGACATCTGGAACTCCCAAACTGAACAGGTCCAGCTTTCCCGTATCTGACAGGTACTAGACGTGTGTAAAAGCAACCGCGCTCCTGTCCACTAACGCTGCCACACCACACGATAATTTACTAAAACACAATGTGTGTACATATACAGGCAATGATATAATAAAATAAAACCAGTTATTTTACATTTATATACGTATTCTGCTAGGATTACGTAACACTTCCACCTCCAAGAAAAAAATGCAATAGATTGAAGATCAATGGCATTTTTTCAAAGTAAAAGGTATGACACTTGAGATTTATGGTATTAGTTACACCAAACATGTATAAGTAATAAGAACACATTTCTGGACAAATATGAAAACACTCCAAATATAGTCTTACAGGAAACTCAGAAATTTCAGTCTTTTGACTATGTTCTACATATGTGTCACTGGAGTATGCAAATTTATCTCTCCAAGGTACTATCTCATTTATTTCACTTTGTTTCAGATCATATTTCACACTCCTATCTACAACATTATCATTATTAGCATGAATAGAATTGTCAATAAAGGTAGCTGCATTCACACAGTTATCATGGCAATTTAGCTTTTCATTTGTTTCTACTATTTCTCCAAGATCAGTTCCGTATTTCCATGTGATTCCTTTTCCACATGGTGAATTTTTCCAAGACAGACTCCATTTTCCATTACTCCCTTTTTCTGGAGCTGAACTGCTTAATTGAAGCTGACTGGATGTTGAGTAGATTTGGGACTTCTCCTGGGTATGCTCTGACACAGACATCTGCTCTTCATCACTCTTGATCCTCTGTGGAACACATACTCTCGCCCAATGGATACTAAAATTAGAGAAATTAGCATTAAACCTCACAATTATGCATAAGATTTTCCCCTTCATAGAACCTTCCAAAACACAAGACACCGACTTAGCAAACCTTTGACCTTCAAACCAAGAAATACAACCCAAGATAAGTGCAAAGACTACCTGATCGAACTGACTCAGATGATCCATAAGGAACACAGAAATCAATTGCCTCATAACTCTGTCATAACGATCAGTGAAAGAAAACAGGCATATGCCTAGGCACCACATCTCAATCAGAACTCTCAAGACAAGTTCACACCCCCTGATGGTGAACTTGAACACAACACACACTTTCATCAACCGTCTAGTCTTCCAAAAGACTAAATAAAACATGCCGAAAACTTTACAACCCTCACCATCACTTCCCAAGTGATTTACGTCTGATGACAACCAATCAACCAAGAGGTTTAAGGGTCTTAACATCTTGAAGATGAACAGCAGATTACCTGGGAAACACCCAAGGACAATCTGAAACCCTTCACAATGATTAGCTCTAGGTAGGATAACCTTATCCTCCAACATGAAATACACCTCTGGAGCCTCAAACATCCGCTCCCCAGTATGATTTAATCCTTCACCCACAATATGATTCTGAAAATCAACTCCAATATGACTCTGAAAGTCAACACCACACTTGAGTGGAACATACACTTTTATCACTCGTGCATCAAAATGAACTGGATCTGAATATAGAGACACTGCTCTAGTATAACTCACCACTTCCTCAGAACTGGATGCACAACCTACTTGAGTAAACTCTCTCTGCTCCACCACAAGGCTTGACAAAGATGTCCCACAGTCCATTACTTCACAAGAAAATGGCTCCTGCAGAACAAAAGTAGATTTCAACATCCTACACACACTCTGACTCAATGTACACAATGAGAAATACTTACTCCACATAGAATAAGAATCACAACTCCGCAACTTAGATCCAAATGCTACTTTACCACTCTTAATGATTTTACCAAAATTTCCTCCCATGACTTCTGGAGCTGCTTGGAGTACTGTCTGCTCACAATCAATAATATCACTACCAAGCTGGGTCACATCCTCACAGACAACTGAAGAGGGAGGCTCAATGGGTCTCCATCTACTCAACAGAAGCTGATCCTCTGGCTGCTTTCCCACACTCTCCAAAACTGGATCTACAGTACAGACTGTCTCCTTGCTTCTCTCTGAAATCTTAGGGTCAGTTCTACTCAAAGCACTTAAATGAAGGGAATCTGAAGCGAGCGGGCAAGTAACAGGTAGTTTGACCTCCTCCCCTATTTTATCACCTTGACTAGGGTGAGGCGGGGCCTCTACAACGGACTTACTCTCGACAACTGATTCTAAACTTGGAGTGAGCGGGAATACTTCTGCCAACCCAACATCTTGTCCTAAACCATTCACTTGGCTGGAATACAGAGTCGTGGCTTTTAAGTTTCTCTCAACTCCTGGCACAACGTTCGTAGTGAGCGGGCAAGACAATGGTACATGGACATCCTTTCCCAATTTATTGGAATAAAGCAGAGTCATAGTATCAGGCTTACTCTCAACAACTAAATCGGCCACACAGGAATCTGGAACAACCACATCCCACTTCTCCACTGAAGGGGTACTGGTTACTGGCACAAATGCTTGAGTAACAACATCAGAACTGACAACTGGATTTATATTAGTACTCACATCAGCACAGGTAGAATGGACAAAACCATCTTCTACAACAGGTTCATTCATAGAACTAACTTCAGCACAGGTAGAATAAACATGGTCTGCAACTGGCTGTTTACACAAACGGGGATCAATCTCTCCCACAACATGATTTATGGCCACATCATTACCCAATATAACATCCACACCTGGGATGGGCAACTGTGTACTAACACCCACAGTGCATAAACGTGGTGTAATGGTGGATCTGAAATTAATGTCTATTAGAGGTACAGTTTTACATCCTGCAACACTCTGAAGAACAACAAACTTTCCTGTCTCTTTCTTTTCAACATCAGAAAGAATACTGGATGAAATTATGGTTTGGGAAGCACCTGTATCACGAAGAATAACCACTGGCTTCCACTTCCCATTAATACACAAAACTTCACCTGAAGACATATATGGTGAATACTGTTTCACCCAATTGGGGTTTACAGTTACATGTTTATTAGTAAGTTTATTTTGCACACCTCTGCAATAAATGAGACCAGTTGGTCGTAACTCAGGGTGCAATATAAAACAGGAATTAATTCCATGGCCTTTTCTCTTACAATGGGAACAGAACCTTACAGTGGACACACTGGTAGAACCAACTGTAGGTTTAGAAATAACCTTATTATTATTTGACATTCCTGACAAGGAAGTAACAGGATTAGGTTTTGTAAGAGAAGAGCTCATGGGAGTAACTGGAGCACTAGGACGGGATGGATTCTGATAAGGAGTTCGGTGAGCATTATAATTTACTCTACGACTAGACTTAGGTGAAGTGGCCGTAAACTGGGCCTTAGTCAACAACTCATGCTCATCCGCGAGCTTTGACAGCTCATAAATGTCTGTTACATTCTTTTGTTCTGCCATAAAAGTAGACAACTGGTCTGGGAGACATGACAATACTTCTTCCATTATAAGAAGATTCTTTAGAGCATCAAAGTCAGTGACTGAAAGTGACTTTAACCATCTGTTGCAAAAATTCGTCTTCTGACGAGTAAAATCTGCTATTGTCTGATCACTTATCCTCCTTAGATTCCTAAACTTTTGCCTGTGTGCCTCTGGATTTAACTGATAAGCATTTAAGATGCTTTTCTTTACAAATTCGTAATCAAAGCTATGAGCGTCAGGTAGGGATGTGAAAACCTCCTGACTACGCCCCTTAAATTGAGACTGCATAATGGCTACCCACTGATCCCTTGGCCAGTTCATACTGATGGCAATTTTATAAAAATGTGCAAAGAAAACCTCAGGATCCTCCTCATTGAACTTTGGTAACTCTATATACTTATGCATCCTGATGGGATTATTATCACTATTTATTGAAACATTACTAGTATTTCCATGCCCAGCTGCCATACGCTGTGTTTCAAGCCTGAAGTTAGTGTCAGCCATTTGTTGTTGAATCTCTAATTGTTGCCTTTTTGTGGCTTCTATTTGCAACTGTGCCTCAATTTCTAAACGTCTAGTCTCAAGCTCCCTTTGCTGAGCTTCAGCCTCTAATATTTGCTGTTCTTTTTGAACTTCAAGTTCTAATATTCTCTGTTCTTTTTGAGCTTCAAGCTCTAATTGTTTCTGTTCCTTTTGAGCTTCAAATTCTCTTTGACGAGCTTCAGCCTCTAATATTTTCTGTTCTTTTTGAGCTTCAAGCTCTAATTGGCGAGCTTCTAACTCAAGACGCTTTAACGTCATCTGATCACTCGACTCCTTTCTTAACTCTTCTAGAATTTCTTCATCTAACTCTCCCTTCTCAACAAAATGTGTCACAATGACTTTCAATATTTGGGCTTTAACCATTCTATTGTTGGCGGTCAAATCCAACTGATTTGCCATTTGTATTAACTCAGTCTTTTTAAGGCTCTGAATCCTTTCAAAGTCTGGGTGAGCCACCAACGCTGCAACTTTCTCCTCCATCGTTACTAACACTTGGCACTTGATTCACAACAATAATTAAAAACAATGGCAGTGCACTACACTTCACTGTAAAATTGTCACCACACTGAAAATTCGCTTGGCCTCACTGCACAAACAAAATATATAGGATGACTTACCTCAAAATCGTGAAACGTTGTTACTTGACACACAGGAAGGCTTGCTTGGCACATGGAATAGTCCTTAAGAAACACACAGACACTTAACACACTGTTACCTAGGAAGGCAAGGTTAGATTAGCATAATTAAGGTTAAGTGGGAACAATATTTCCCGGCACAGGCCCCCATAACTCTTTGTTACCTATCGTTCGTTACGGCTCGTGACCCTACAGCAGCCAAGCTTTAATTACGTCTAGGGATACCACTGCTGCTCTCTAAAGCGCGTCACCAGTATAACCCCTTGATAAGTAATGAGCACATAAATAAAACTCTTCCTTTAGGACTGAAGAATAGATACAAAATATTATATAGATATATATTCAAGACAGTATAATATAAAAATACAGATGGTCAAGTAACTTATACAACAAACGAAAGTATTGTCATATCACTAAATATAACAAAATAAAATATGGCACAACAAGAAGTAACAGACTTATCTCCCACATGTTACTCCTCCTGGTTCCCCGAAGCTACTGAACTCACGCTCTGTCGCTACCCACATTCTCACCTCCCATCTGCCTCATCCCAGGATGAGGGATGGAAACTAAGGACTTTTTAGTATTTAAAACTAATTGAACAACCACTTGTTCTCAAAACACATAAGACTGCAAATTACATATAATAGTTACTTACAAAATATATAAGTATAATGCCACCTGTTTAATTACAGAATATAAACAATTACCTAACTAAATAAAAGTGACATCTGGAACTCCCAAACTGAACAGGTCCAGCTTTCCCGTATCTGACAGGTACTAGACGTGTGTAAAAGCAACCGCGCTCCTGTCCACTAACGCTGCCACACCACACGATAATTTACTAAAACACAATGTGTGTACATATACAGGCAATGATATAATAAAATAAAACCAGTTATTTTACATTTATATACGTATTCTGCTAGGAGTACGTAACACCCGAGAGGGTACAACAGAAACATTCAATGACATACAGACGAAGAGTGATAAATTCATCCACGAATGTGCCCCCGTACCCACCATGGAGCCACAATTAGAGGCAGGACACCCAACAGGAAGCTATCGCCGATCATGCCGGGGGCCCCCTCAGGGGTGCGTCGTGAGTATACGCCCCACAAACGCCACCTTAAGAACCGTCAGTCCGTCGAGATCGGGTTCAGCGATGAAAGGGGGATTGACGATAAAAGGTTCCCCTCGCTCGAGACGTTGGGTACTACAGTTCTACGGGTGCAAGAGTATGCCTCCTCAAGCACCCGGGCGTCAAAAGAGAAGAAGTCCAAAGGAATAGCCAAAACAAGCAAAAGGTCGGCAGGAAACGACAAGCAGATAGGAGAAGAGGGGAGAGAAAAACGAAACATAAGGAAAAGGAAAAGCGATCCGGCACAATTAGAGAAGACAGCAGCAGGAGTGCAAGACCACTAAAGGACAGAGGACTGTCCCACGGAGCATCACACTCCGGTAGCCGTCCACTAAGCCCCCTGATGGCTCCAACGGGCCGGATGGGGATGGGGTCCCCCACGGAGCAAGCTGCCACCAGATAACTCTGCTGACCACATTTGTAACAAGTATGGGGCTGACCTTCATACAGAAAGAGGAGTGTTAACCCCATCAGGGATAACGAAGATGGGACACTCCGCTCCAGGGACATCGTCACAGTCTGTGACGATTCCAGCAATCATCCCCTGACAGTGGCCAGCATAGACCTTATTCCATCGAATGCTTAAGACTTCCAAACTGCCCAAAAAACGGATCAACAGCCCATCAGTTATTTCAAAAGGAGTTCCATGCACACTCACATTCCTTAATGTCACTCAGGTTGACGACGCAAACGGTGCCCGCACCGTCAGGCAGAGGGAAAAATCGCTCATTACACCGACCGAGGAACACATTTTGATGTATAAATTCCACCACCGCAGGATGGTCTTGAAGGGGCCGAACGCTCACTACGTCGGGTAGCTGGACACATACCACATCCACTATCGCAGTTCCAAGCAACGTGTGGTCCACAGGTGAGAAAAACTCCAAACTAGCCAAAGCAACCCTCTTCAAGGGTAACGAGGTAGACTCCATGTTAGAGGACTCCCATTCCATGCAGGGAGGGCACCAAACCAGGCCCGACCCATCCGCACGACCTCCACCACCTAGGTGTGTGCACCAACTGAGGAGCCGACAGTAAAAACGTCCGCTCTCTCTAGCGGCCAGCGGACCAGTTTCTCAATTCCCACAGTGGGGGATTTACTTAATTAGAGCTAAGATAAAACAGGATTATTTAATTATAAATTAAATTTGTATTAAAGGTTAATGCGGATTTCATATAATCATATCATAACTATTATTTAATTTCCCTACGCTATCTGAATTGGGATTAGTAAATATATTCTATCTTAGTTGTCTAGAGGACTTCTTTAACAGCCTAAACTTTGGATGGGTATCCATAAAACAGAGCAGCCTTCTAGATTAACTGGCCACCTCACCTTTGACACATGTGTTGACACAATGTCAACAAGCAAGAACTCTGAATAAATCTGGGTTCTTACTTGGGGTTGTGGGTTTATCCCCCAAACTAACATCTCATTATCACGCATTTATTACTGTTAATGGGCAATAACAACTAATTTCATGAGGTACTTGACTAAACTGTGAGAAAGAGACATTAATGCTGGCCTGAACTAAGTCCGTTGATTTTGTGGCAGCTTAAGCAGGAATTTGTGGTTGTTGATATATGGTAAACACGGCGGAGGTTCTGCTCCAACTCTTGCGTCCACACCACATGGCGTCGTCTCCCTCCCACACTCACATTTTCATTCGAGTGGGAATAAATAGTTAATAAATTGGAAGGTGGGCCTTTAAATTCGAATTATTACAGAATTTGAGTTAAGTATGTTAATTTGATTGATATATAAGATATTGGATTTAATCTCCGCACCTTAGTTCATTAACGAGATATAAGCACATTATATCAGTTACACGTGGTGACATGTTAACAGCTGACGACATCTAGAGAAAGAATTACATCAGCCCAATAATAATTATATTATTAACCGGTGAAGTCCATAACAATGGTCTCAAAAATTCGAAGGCTCACTACTCGGGAGTGGTGAAGGTCCTGGGTCAGAGCACACCCGATCATCATACCTCCTACAGACAACATATGATTTAATTAGGGATTTAACAGTTTGAGGTCCCCGTGGAAGTTAGTACTGTTGTCTTAATGAGGTTAGAGCATCAAGAACACCACTGTAATGTGTGCAGTGTTCATCTATATGCAACACAAGGACTCTACTCGCCCAGTGATTTCATCGGAGGACGAACCAGGGATGTTTCACGAGCCATCTTCACCTACAACGCAATATGTTGATATTGTCTGGGTCGATCCAAAGACCAAAGTCTTGAATGGTCTTTGGCAGGAGATTCACATAATCATTCCTGTATGTTTGAATTTGTGCTTGTTTGACCCAGTATGTGAACCCAGAAACTTTGATAAGTAAAACTATCAAAGTCGCCCAGAAACAAATACATTCTGGGTGAATGTGATTAGTTTCTTTCGAGTGCAGTGTCGATAACAGTCAATTTCCAGAATCAAGTGTGGTCAAGACATTGGTCACAATGACTTGTGGCTTTATATCTCAATACGCCTTCTACAGTTTCCTTCATCCTAATTGGTGAGGTAATTAAATAACCCTGGGGGCTATTAGCAATCTTGGCCAAGCTCGTTAAAAAACTGGGGCTACAACCAATCTCTCCCAATTTCATTAAAAACGACTCATGCTATAAACAATCTCTCCCAAGGTCGTTAAAAACCCACTGTGTCTACGAGCAATCTCTCTCTCTCAAGTTCGTAAAAAAACTGGAATACAAGCAATCACTTCCAAGTGTGTTAAAAACTCTTGGGGCTACGAACAATCTTTCCCAAAACGAAAATGATTGCAGTAGTGTTTTTTTATTTTTTTTTATTTTTACATGCAAAGCATGCAATTTAAATACAATTAAAATACAGAATACATAAAGGAAAGCAATAGACCACCGGCTAGAAGGGCCGACAGCATAGCACAACAAAACACATACACAAGAAAAACATGAAAAATACAGCATACATCAAAGCACAAAACAGAATACATTGGCAAACTAGCAATCACAGTAACATCAAAAAACAACACCTCCAGAAAAACAAAACATACAACAAGAGGCATAACAGTAAACATAACAGGACAAACACAATACTGTCCAAACAAAACATACATCAAGAGGCATAGCAGTAAACATAACAGGACAAACACAATACTGTCCAAACAAAACATAAACAACAAACACGTACAACAGGTAAAGCAATATAAAAACAATACATTAACAAAAAACACACACCAAGCCATCCGCCCCGTAAACAAAAGGCGAGGCCAAAATAAACAGTAACAAGAAGCAAGCAAACCACGCACACCTGTAAACAAAACAGGCACAAACACAACAACATACATGCACTGGCCTGAAGGACCGAGAATGAAACAAGTACATCAAGAAACAGAACAAGACACTTCAGCACAAAACAAATCAATACACATCCATACAAAGACACTAAACACCGGCCTGAAGGGCCGACAACAAAAACAAATGAAAAATACAACAAAACAACGATCAAGAGAACAAACATAACACCAGCCTGAAGGGCGCACAATAGGTACAACACAGTACAAACAAACCACAGGTCCAAGCACACACCAAACACACAGCAAGCACACAGACTACGAAAAGATCTCATACTTGTCCGGCCACTCTTCGCCGGGAATCGAATGCAATACGCCTCCCAAAGTAACATAATGTCCTCCGAAACAGGGTCATTATTGAGCGTACGAGGATTAGGCATTAACTCTGGCACACCTACAATAAAACACTGAGCCCGACGAATCCGACGGTGGAAAGCAGCGAGGGTTCGATGCCTTTACAAAGTGTTGTGAAAGCATAACGCTAATTGGCTGACACGTGGGTTTAATTAATAAGAACAATGGTGGGAGGTGTAAATACAGAGTATCGAGCTGCAGGTAGCGGCCCCGGCGCCCCCTACAGTGTTCTGGGCGTTACCAAGTCTTCCCTCACAAAGCTCTCCATTCATTCCTGAAGTAATTATTTATTACTGCAAGTTCTCATCTAGATTTTGGATATTCTACAATAATAATAAGTCATAACTCCCCTTAATTGAACCAAGCAGCTCAGGACTTGCATAATAATATTAACCTAACAGTGAGGAGAGCAGAAGAGTTTAACACATATGTCATACTCGTCTATTATAAGAAAGTTAAAACCATCCAAAAAGACACATTGAAATTAGTGGTTATCAGGAGAAACCCGACCATCGACAGGCTTAAAAAAACACTGAATTGAAGGTCATAAATAAATTCGAAATAGTAACAGGTGATTTTTAAACGAGGTTACTTCTACAGTAACGTGAAGCCCACACACCTGGATGCCCCCCTTAGGCCTATAATCTCGCGGATCCCCACGCCTACTTAAACTGGCAGAGATTGAACTAAATAATATTTTCGTACAAAAGCTAATCCCCACCAAATTCTCTCCTAAATCAAGAGATGAATTCATCGATGTTCTTAAAATGAGAGAACCCGGTGGGATTATAGCTTCCCTTGACTTCGAAAATCTGTTCAATTCTGTACCAGTGGAACGGACCATCAATACAGTACTGGACTAGTGTATCAACAAGAGCACTCCCCCCCCCCCACCCCCCCCACACACACAAGGTACCTCGAGTAATCATGCAGGATAAGGCCAGCACCACTGAAGCTCCTTTTCTGTGCCCAGAGGGTAAACTCTACCTGCAGCTTGATGGTGTGACAATGGCGTCCCCATTATGGGTCTTGTTCGCCCAGACATTTATGTAGCATGTTGAGTCGTCCGCCATCCTCAGGGTGTGGGGAAACTTTACCCACTTTATCAACATTATTATCCGAGAAATGTATTATTTCTATATCACATCAAAATATTATCAAAATCATATCAGAATCACTTCACATTCATTTATTGTCTACATGCAAACAATCTTATCCTACTGTAAACGCAAGTAAGGACACTATCCACTAGCAAAGATACCAGAATACTAAACAGCAAAGCTGTGACATGAAAATAAAGTTCCTAAACTCTACAAGAGAGATTATACAGTCTGGCAACACCGCCATGCACCGATTCTCAATTTTAAGATGAGTATTGGGTATTGTTTGTAGTATGTTGATTGGTCAATTTACATGCATTATAACATAACCTTAATATGTCCATATAAATTGTTAATCGTTACACTGGGGGGGGGGGGGGCAAAGCCCCAAATTTCAGTAAATTTTGATTAATCTTTCAGCAACTGAATCTTTTCTTGAATCTGGACACTCATTCATTGAAAGTCATTCAATGCTTGAGTGAACCTATTGATATAAATTTGTATATATCTGTATATATACAATTGATCACATGCATTAAGTTAACAAATGTTAACTAAATCATATTAGTTGATCTTACTGAATATAATCTCTTGTACCTAGATAACAGTACTTGGACCAAATTTAAGGTTCTTTAATTGCATATTTACATATATCATAATTGAATAATTCATACAAATTGTTGTTTAATACTAAAGTGATTATTGGCTGTTGTAATAATAATAATAATAGTGCTTGGCTAGACTATGTACCTGTTCAGATCCCTGATCTTGAACAGAACCAGTGTTCAGTTATAGTACTGAGTTGTTTGATCTTATCCTTATATAACAAAACATGGTGATGTGTTGAAATGTCTGCAAGTGGATGACGATCTCCAATCAGCCACACCATTCACCCTTAGAGTCCCACCTGCCCCCAACAGTCCGTGGTCATTAGAACAAGAAGAGCAACCCTGGTTAAGGACTTTTATTTGTATTAATTTTACATACAGTAATTTTTAATTTAGTGCAGTTCAAGTCCTAAGTAGTTCTCTTCATACATAAATCCCGACATTTTTACCCACACACATGGACCCCTAGTTTATACTGTGGATACATCGACGACATATTCATATGTGGAGATGATGATAACATATTAGAGAGGCTTCGAAGCAAGCTTCGAGAAGTCTCAAGCTTGAGGATCACCTTCGAGAAAAGTGTAGGAGAGAGAATACTGCTCTAGTAGAGTCATGACAGACATGTATGGTAAACCCACTGATGAAGGTGTCACGGCCTGCCCCTTAGTGTCCCGTCATGAGTGTGGCTAGGGATGTGTGGTGGATATTAACCTGCTGGTAAGACCCAGGGGAATCCCTAAAGAAGCATAGAAACACCTAGATCGAGTAATAAAATAAATATATTTTTATAATTTAATAAAAATATTTAACATGATTAGTTATTCAGGGGAAACTCTGCATATCCTTCATGTACCTGGGCACTAACACACTAACACTCAGAGTCACCAATGTGGTTTGCGGGTCGCTAGTAACATAGGCAGGATATTAAGCCTAAACACGTTACTCTGATAATGTTAGGTTTAAGGAGTAATCACACAGGCATGGTTAGTGTTGAGAGTCACATGGGAATATATTAGGGACACCTGAACACTCTCTATATCCCCACTCAGTAGTTTCCCAAAACAACTCTAGGTTCTCCTGCAGCTTAAATGAATACAGATAGTGGCTTATCAGGACATGTGGCAGAGTCTACACCTCCAGAAACTTGAGACACCGGTAATAACCTCCTCCCCCCTGACATCTTAAACGAGAAATAGAGAGAAATTTCTAATTCCTCCATGTCAACTTAAGATAACAGATAAACTGTTATGTAGTGATCCTTTAGCTGATAACACGTTGTTATTAGATTAGTAGTTGTTTATTATTCAATTGTCTGGCATGTTGATGGTATTTATACCTCTGTTGGGTGTTATCTGACGCAATACCGCCATTCTCAGTAGCAAGAATTTGGTAAATGACGCGTACATAGGAAAATATTAATTTCTGTTAGTTCTACAAATTAGTAGGTTTAGTAAATGCCATGACTAGCATACAATGGTGATTATATGTTGGTTTGTTTCTAACAGGTGGGGTCACGGGCGGGGGTGTGAGTGGGCGGGTGGGGTCACGGGCGGGGGTGTGAGTGGGCGGGTGGGGTCACGGGCGGGGGTGTGAGTGGGCGGGTGGGGTCACGGGCGGGGGTGTGAGTGGGTGGGTGGGGTCACGGGCGGGGGTGTGTATGGGCGGGTGGGGTCACGGGCGGGGGTGTGAGTGGGCGGGTGGGGTCACGGGCGGGGGTGTGAGTGGGCGGGTGGGGTCACGGGCGGGGGGGTGAGTGGGTGGGTGGGGTCACGGGCGGGGGTGTGAGTGGGCGGGTGGGGTCACGGGCGGGGGGGTGAGTGGGCGGGTGGGGTCACGGGCGGGGGTGTGAGTGGGCGGGTGGGGTCACGGGCGGGGGTGTGAGTGGGCGGGTGGGGTCACGGGCGGGGGTGTGAGTGGGCGGGTGGGGTCACGGGCGGGGGTGTGAGTGGGCGGGTGGGGTCACGGGCGGGGGTGTGAGTGGGCGGGTGGGGTCACGGGCGGGGGTGTGAGTGGGCGGGTGGGGTCACGGGCGTGGGTGTGAGTGGGCGGGTGGGGTCACGGGCGGGGGTTGAGAGGTGTGCTAGAGGGAAGGGGAGGCAGGAGACGGACAGGGGTCATCTTCAGCACTTGGACGGACGGGGGGGTCAGGATAGAGGGGTCAGGATAAGGATTTGAATATGGCAAGGTATAGTGCCCAACCACTCGGACGGTCGGGGATTGAACGCCGACCTGCATGAAGCAAGACCGTCGCTCTACCGTCCTCCCCAAGTGGTTGGGCATTTTATTTTAAATTTAGTTTTTTATTTACAGTTTATTTTATATCATGGAAGAGGCGGGACGTGACGCAGACAAGGGCGAGAAACACCCACCATCTTGTTTATTGACTCGTTGTGCACCAGCCGCGTGCAGCTGTCCTGGCCCGTGTTCCCTACCTCCAGGATGGTCAGGGGGCAGCTGTCCTGGCCAGTGTTCCCTACCACCAGGACGGTCAGGGGGGGGGGGGCAGCTGTCCTGGCCCGTGTTCCCTACCACCAGGATGGTCAGGGGGTGCAGCTGTCCTGGCCAGTGTTCCCTACCACCAGGACGGTCAGGGGGGGCAGCTGTCCTGGCCCGTGTTCCCTACCACCAGGATGGTCAGGGGGTGCAGCTGTCCTGGCCACTGTTCCCTACCACCAGGATGGTCAGGGGGGGCAGCTGTCCTGGCCAGTGTTCCCTACCTCCAGGACGGTCAGGGGGGGCAGCTGTCCTGGCCCGTGTTCCCTACCACCAGGATGGTCAGGGGGTGCAGCTGTCCTGGCCAGTGTTCCCTACCACCAGGACGGTCAGGGGGGGCAGCTGTCCTGGCCCGTGTTCCCTACCACCAGGATGGTCAGGGGGTGCAGCTGTCCTGGCCACTGTTCCCTACCACCAGGATGGTCAGGGGGGGGCAGCTGTCCTGGCCAGTGTTCCCTACCTCCAGGACGGTCAGGGGGGGCAGCTGTCCTGGCCCGTGTTCCCTACCACCAGGATGGTCAGGGGGTGCAGCTGTCCTGGCCACTGTTCCCTACCACCAGGATGGTCAGGGGGGGGCAGCTGTCCTGGCCAGTGTTCCCTACCACCAGGATGGTCAGGGGGGGGGAAAGCAGCTGTCCTGGCCAGTGTTCCCTACCACCAGGATGGTCAGGGGGGGCAGCTGTCCTGGCAAGTGTTCCCTACCACCAGGATGGTCAGGGGGGGGGGGGGGCAGCTGTCCTGGCCAGTGTTCCCTACCACCAGGATGGTCAGGGGGGGGGGCAGCTGTCCTGGCCAGTGTTCCCTACCACCAGGATGGTCAGGGGGGGGGGGCAGCTGTCCTGGCCAGTGTTCCCTACCACCAGGATGGTCAGGGGGGGGCAGCTGTCCTGGCCAGTGTTCCCTACCACCAGGATGGTCAGGGGGGGGGGGGCAGCTGTCCTGGCCAGTGTTCCCTACCACCAGGATGGTCAGGGGGGGCAGCTGTCCTGGCCAGTGTTCCCTACCACCAGGTCGGTCAGGGGGGGCAGCTGTCCTGGCCAGTGTTCCCTACCACCAGGATGGTCAGGGGGGGCAGCTGTCCTGGCCAGTGTTCCCTACCTCCAGGATGGTCAGGGGGCAGCTGTCCTGGCCAGTGTTCCCTACCACCAGGATGGTCAGGGGGGGGGGCAGCTGTCCTGGCCAGTGTTCCCTACCACCAGGATGGTCAGGGGGGGCAGCTGTCCTGGCCAGTGTTCCCTACCACCAGGTCGGTCAGGGGGGGCAGCTGTCCTGGCCAGTGTTCCCTACCACCAGGATGGTCAGGGGGGGTAGCTGTCCTGGCCAGTGTTCCCTACCTCCAGGATGGTCAGGGGGCAGCTGTCCTGGCCAGTGTTCCCTACCACCAGGATGGTCAGGGGGGGCAGCTGTCCTGGCCAGTGTTCCCTACCACCAGGATGGTAAGGGGGGGCAGCTGTCCTGGCCAGTGTTCCCTACCACCAGGATGGTCAGGGGGGGGCAGCTGTCCTGGCCAGTGTTCCCTACCACCAGGATGGTCAGGGGGGCAGCTGTCCTGGCCAGTGTTCCCTACCACCAGGATGGTCAGGGGGGGCAGCTGTCCTGGCCAGTGTTCCCTACCACCAGGATGGTCAGGGGGGGCAGCTGTCCTGGCCAGTGTTCCCTACCACCAGGATGGTAAGGGGGGGCAGCTGTCCTGGCCAGTGTTCCCTACCACCAGGATGGTCAGGGGGGGCAGCTGTCCTGGCCAGTGTTCCCTACCACCAGGATGGTCAGGGGGCAGCTGTCCTGGCCAGTGTTCCCTACCACCAGGATGGTCAGGGGGGGCAGCTGTCCTGGCCAGTGTTCCCTACCACCAGGACGGTCAGGGGGGGCAGCTGTCCTGGCCCGTGTTCCCTACCACCAGGATGGTCAGGGGGCAGCTGTCCTGGCCAGTGTTCCCTACCACCAGGATGGTCAGGGGGGGCAGCTGTCCTGGCCAGTGTTCCCTACCACCAGGATGGTCAGGGGGGGCAGCTGTCCTGGCCAGTGTTCCCTACCACCAGGATGGTCAGGGGGGGCAGCTGTCCTGGCCAGTGTTCCCTACCACCAGGATGGTCAGGGGGGGGCAGCTGTCCTGACCAGTGTTCCCTACCACCAGGATGGTCAGGGGGCAGCTGTCCTGGCCAGTGTTCCCTACCACCAGGATGGTCAGGGGGGGCAGCTGTCCTGGCCAGTGTTCCCTACCACCAGGATGGTCAGGGGGGGCAGCTGTCCTGGCCAGTGTTCCCTACCACCAGGATGGTCAGGGGGGGCAGCTGTCCTGGCCAGTGTTCCCTACCACCAGGATGGTCAGGGGGCAGCTGTCCTGGCCAGTGTTCCCTACCACCAGGATGGTCAGGGGGGGCAGCTGTCCTGGCCAGTGTTCCCTACCACCAGGACGGTCAGGGGGGGCAGCTGTCCTGGCCAGTGTTCCCTACCACCAGGATGGTCAGGGGGGGCAGCTGTCCTGGCCCGTGTTCCCTACCTCCAGGACGGTCAGGGGGGGGGGCTGTCCTGGCCCGTGTTCCCTACCACCAGGATGGTCAGGGGGTGCAGCTGTCCTGGCCAGTGTTCCCTACCACCAGGATGGTCAGGGGGGGCAGCTGTCCTGGCCAGTGTTCCCTACCACCAGGATGGTCAGGGGGGGCAGCTGTCCTGGTCAGTGTTCCCTACCACCAGGATGGTCAGGGGGGGGCAGCTGTCCTGGCCAGTGTTCCCTACCACCAGGATGGTCAGGGGGGGGGGCAGCTGTCCTGGCCAGTGTTCCCTACCACCAGGATGGTCAGGGGGGAGGCAGCTGTCCTGGCCAGTGTTCCCTACCACCAGGATGGTCAGGGGGGGGGCAGCTGTCCTGGCCAGTGTTCCCTACCACCAGGATGGTCAGGGGGGGCAGCTGTCCTGGCCAGTGTTCCCTACCACCAGGTCGGTCAGGGAGGCAGCTGTCCTGGCCAGTGTTCCCTACCACCAGGATGGTCAGGGGGGGCAGCTGTCCTGGCCAGTGTTCCCTACCACCAGGATGGTCAGGGGGGGCAGCTGTCCTGGCCAGTGTTCCCTACCACCAGGATGGTCAGGGGGCAGCTGTCCTGGCCAGTGTTCCCTACCACCAGGATGGTCAGGGGGGGCAGCTGTCCTGGCCAGTGTTCCCTACCACCAGGACGGTCAGGGGGGGCAGCTGTCCTGGCCAGTGTTCCCTACCACCAGGATGGTCAGGGGGGGCAGCTGTCCTGGCCCGTGTTCCCTACCTCCAGGACGGTCAGGGGGGGGGGGCAGCTGTCCTGGCCCGTGTTCCCTACCACCAGGATGGTCAGGGGGTGCAGCTGTCCTGGCCAGTGTTCCCTACCACCAGGATGGTCAGGAGGGGCAGCTGTCCTGGCCAGTGTTCCCTACCACCAGGATGGTCAGGGGGGGCAGCTGTCCTGGTCAGTGTTCCCTACCACCAGGATGGTCAGGGGGGGGGGCAGCTGTCCTGGCCAGTGTTCCCTACCACCAGGATGGTCAGGGGGGGGGCAGCTGTCCTGGCCAGTGTTCCCTACCACCAGGATGGTCAGGGGGGGGGGCAGCTGTCCTGGCCAGTGTTCCCTACCACCAGGATGGTCAGGGGGGGGGGCAGCTGTCCTGGCCAGTGTTCCCTACCACCAGGATGGTCAGGGGGGGCAGCTGTCCTGGCCAGTGTTCCCTACCACCAGGTCGGTCAGGGGGGGCAGCTGTCCTGGCCAGTGTTCCCTACCACCAGGATGGTCAGGGGGGGCAGCTGTCCTGGCCAGTGTTCCCTACCTCCAGGATGGTCAGGGGGCAGCTGTCCTGGCCAGTGTTCCCTACCACCAGGATGGTCAGGGGGGGGGGGCAGCTGTCCTGGCCAGTGTTCCCTACCACCAGGATGGTCAGGGGGGGCAGCTGTCCTGGCCAGTGTTCCCTACCACCAGGTCGGTCAGGGGGGGCAGCTGTCCTGGCCAGTGTTCCCTACCACCAGGATGGTCAGGGGGGGTAGCTGTCCTGGCCAGTGTTCCCTACCTCCAGGATGGTCAGGGGGCAGCTGTCCTGGCCAGTGTTCCCTACCACCAGGATGGTCAGGGGGGGCAGCTGTCCTGGCCAGTGTTCCCTACCACCAGGATGGTCAGGGGGGGCAGCTGTCCTGGCCAGTGTTCCCTACCACCAGGATGGTCAGGGGGGGCAGCTGTCCTGGCCAGTGTTCCCTACCACCAGGATGGTCAGGGGGGCAGCTGTCCTGGCCAGTGTTCCCTACCACCAGGATGGTCAGGGGGGGCAGCTGTCCTGGCCAGTGTTCCCTACCACCAGGATGGTCAGGGGGGGCAGCTGTCCTGGCCAGTG
The DNA here is from genome assembly GCF_040958095.1 of Procambarus clarkii. Classification (NCBI taxonomy): domain Eukaryota; kingdom Metazoa; phylum Arthropoda; class Malacostraca; order Decapoda; family Cambaridae; genus Procambarus; species Procambarus clarkii. Next base: position 15,119,075 of record NC_091240.1, on the reverse strand, counting down.
TTCCCTACCACCAGGATGGTCAGGGGGGGCAGCTGTCCTGGCCAGTGTTCCCTACCACCAGGATGGTAAGGGGGGGCAGCTGTCCTGGCCAGTGTTCCCTACCACCAGGATGGTCAGGGGGGGCAGCTGTCCTGGCCAGTGTTCCCTACCACCAGGATGGTCAGGGGGCAGCTGTCCTGGCCAGTGTTCCCTTCCACCAGGATGGTCAGGGGGGCAGCTGTCCTGGCCAGTGTTCCCTACCACCAGGACGGTCAGGGGGGGCAGCTGTCCTGGCCCGTGTTCCCTACCACCAGGATGGTCAGGGGGCAGCTGTCCTGGCCAGTGTTCCCTACAACCAGGATGGTCAGGGGGGGCAGCTGTCCTGGCCAGTGTTCCCTACCACCAGGATGGTCAGGGGGGCAGCTGTCCTGGCCAGTGTTCCCTACCACCAGGATGGTCAGGGGGGGCAGCTGTCCTGGCCAGTGTTCCCTACCACCAGGATGGTCAGGGGGGGGCAGCTGTCCTGACCAGTGTTCCCTACCACCAGGATGGTCAGGGGGCAGCTGTCCTGGCCAGTGTTCCTTACCACCAGGATGGTCAGGGGGGGCAGCTGTCCTGGCCAGTGTTCCCTACCACCAGGATGGTCAGGGGGGGCAGCTGTCCTGGCCAGTGTTCCCTACCACCAGGATGGTCAGGGGGCAGCTGTCCTGGCCAGTGTTCCCTACCACCAGGATGGTCAGGGGGGGCAGCTGTCCTGGCGAGTGTTCCCTACCACCAGGACGGTCAGGGGGGGCAGCTGTCCTGGCCCGTGTTCCCTACCACCAGGATGGTCAGGGGGCAGCTGTCCTGGCCAGTGTTCCCTACCACCAGGATGGTCAGGGGGGGCAGCTGTCCTGGCCAGTGTTCCCTACCACCAGGATGGTCAGGGGGGGCAGCTGTCCTGGCCAGTGTTCCCTACCACCAGGATGGTCAGGGGGGGCAGCTGTCCTGGCCAGTGTTCCCTACCACCAGGACGGTCAGGGGGGGGCAGCTGTCCTGGCCAGTGTACCCTACCACCAGGTCGGTCAGGGGGGCAGCTGTCCTGGCCAGTGGGGCAGCTGTCCTGGCCAGTGGGGCAGCTGTCCTGGCCAGTGGGGCAGCTGTCCTGGCCAGTGGGGCAGCTGTCCTGGCCAGTGTTCTCTACCACCAGGACGGTCAGGGGGGGCAGCTGTCCTGGCCAGTGTTCCCTACCACCAGGATGGTCAGGGGGGGCAGCTGTCCTGGCCAGTGTTCCCTACCACCAGGATGGTCAGGGGGGGCAGCTGTCCTGGCCAGTGTTCCCTACCACCAGGACGGTCAGGGGGGGCAGCTGTCCTGGCCAGAGTTCCCTACCACCAGGTCGGTCAGGGGGGGCAGCTGTCCTGGCCAGTGTTCCCTACCACCAGGACGGTCAGGGGGCAGCTGTCCTGGCCAGTGTTCCCTACCACCAGGACGGTCAGGGGGGGCAGCTGTCCTGGCCAGTGTTCCCTACCACCAGGTCGGTCAGGGGGGGGCAGCTGTCCTGGCCAGTGTTCCCTACCACCAGGACGGTCAGGGGGCAGCTGTCCTGGCCAGTGTTCCCTACCACCAGGACGGTCATGGGGGGCAGCTGTCCTGGCCAGTGTTCCCTACCACCAGGTCGGTCAGGGGGGGCAGCTGTCCTGGCCAGTGTTCCCTACCACCAGGACGGTCAGGGGGGGCAGCTGTCCTGGCCCGTGTTCCCTACCACCAGGACGGTCAGGGGGGGCAGCTGTCCTGGCCCGTGTTCCCTACCACCAGGACGGTCATGGGGGGCAGCTGTCCTGGCCAGTGTTCCCTACCACCAGGTCGGTCAGGGGGGGCAGCTGTCCTGGCCAGTGTTCCCTACCACCAGGTCGGTCAGGGGGGGCAGCTGTCCTGGCCAGTGTTCCCTACCACCAGGATGGTCAGGGGGGCAGCTGTCCTGGCCAGTGTTCCCTACCACCAGGATGGTCAGGGGGGCAGCTGTCCTGGCCAGTGTTCCCTACCACCAGGACGGTCAGGGGGGGCAGCTGTCCTGGCCAGTGTTCCCTACCACCAGGACGGTCAGGGGGGGCAGCTGCTCACCCCTTCGGCACCAGTACTCACTGCCCCACAGACCAGTACTCACTGCCCCACAGCTAAGTACTCACTGCCCCACAGACCAGTACTCACTGCCCCACAGACCAGTACTCACTGCCCCACAGCCCAGTACTCACTGCCCCACAGACCAGTACTCACTGCCCCACAGACCAGTACTCACTGCCCCACAGCATAGTACTCACTGCCCCACAGACCAGTACTCACTGCCCCACAGACCAGTACTCACTGCCCCACAACCCAGTACTCACTGCCGCACAGACCAGTACTCACTGCCCCACAGACCAGTACTCACTGCCCCACAGCCCAGTACTCACTGCCCCACAGACCAGTACTCACTGCCCCACAGACCAGTACTCACTGCCCCACAGCCCAGTACTCACTGCCCCACAGCCCAGTACTCACTGCCCCACAGACCAGTACTCACTGCCGCACAGCCCAGTACTCACTGCCCCACAGCCCAGTACTCACTGCTCCACAGCCCAGTACTCACTGCCCCACAGCCCAGTACTCACTGCCCCACAGACGAGTACTCACTGCCCCACAGACCAGTACTCACTGCCCCACAGACGAGTACTCACTGCCCCACAGACCAGTACTCACTGCCCCACAGCCAAGTACTCACTGCCCCACAGACCAGTACTCACTGCCCCACAGACCAGTACTCACTGCCCCACAGACCAGTACTCACTGCCCAATTAAACCAAAAAATAACAACAATTTGAAAAAAAATTCCAAGAAAGCTGGAGACTGCGCTGAACCCTTTGTTGTATAAGATCTTAACCTACGGCAGATTACCCCTCGGGAGAAGTGAACTTCAGCCGCCATCTTGGAAAAATGACACCGAAATGTGACTGTGTCAAATATCTGGTTTCCTGTAAGATGTAGATAAATGGCAACTAATACGACCTGAAAGCAATCGAAAGCAAAAGGTCGAAAGCGACCTGAAAATCGCTACACAGATGTCCCTTGGCATGTTCTGTTTACGGTTTACGGAGAGACGAAAGCCTCAATATAATTGATTATCATTAATTTTCAAGGGTAAATAGCCTTTTGGTACGTGAAAATGTTGTTTATTGCTTGCTTTATTTATATGTATTATTCGTAATGTTATTGGAACGTCTGTAAGGCTAAGGTGATAATATTAGTAAATCCTAGTGGCTTCGGAAGGTAAAATCCCACTCAACAACTACGAACAGTTTGTCTCCAAAGGTTTTCCAAAGTGTCCAGTGGTGAAGGGATGTTAAAGTGTCCAGTGGTGAAGGGATGTTAAAGTGTCCAGTGGTGAAGGGATGTTAAAGTGTCCAGTGGTGAAGGTATGTTAAACTGTCCAGTGGTGAAGAGATGTTAAAGTGTCCAGTGGTGAAGGTATGTTAAAGTGTCCAGTGGTGAAGGTATGTTAAAGTGTCCAGTGGTGAAGGTATGTTAAAGTGTCCAGTGGTGAAGAGATGTTAAAGTGTCCAGTGGTGAAGAGATGTTAAAGTGTCCAGTGGTGAAGGTATGTTAAAGTGTCCAGTGGTGAAGGGATGTTAAAGTGTCCAGTGGTGAAGGTATGTTAAAGTGTCCAGTGGTGAAGGGATGTTAAAGTGTCCAGTGGTGAAGGGATGTTAAAGTGTCCAGTGGTGAAGGGATGTTAAAGTGTCCAGTGGTGAAGGTATGTTAAACTGTCCAGTGGTGAAGAGATGTTAAAGTGTCCAGTGGTGAAGGTATGTTAAAGTGTCCAGTGGTGAAGAGATGTTCAAGTGTCCAGTGGTGAAGGTATGTTAAAGTGTCCAGTGGTGAAGGGATGTTAAAGTTTCCAGTGGTGAAGGGATGTTAAAGTGTCCAGTGGTGAAGGGATGTTAAAGTGTCCAGTGGTGAAGGGATGTTAAAGTGTCCAGTGGTGAAGGGATGTTAAAGTGTCCAGTGGTGAAGGGATGTTAAAGTGTCCAGTGGTGAAGGTATGTTAAAGTGTCCAGTGGTGAAGGTATGCTAAAGTGTCCAGTGGTGAAGGTATGTTAAAGTGTCCAGTGGTGAAGGTATGTTAAAGTGTCCAGTGGTGAAGGTATGTTAAAGTGTCCAGTGGTGAAGGTATGTTAAAGTGTCCAGTGGTGAAGGTATGTTAAAGTGTCCAGTGGTGAAGGTATGTTAAAGTTTCCAGTGGTGAAGAGATGCTAAAGTGTCCAGTGGTGAAAAGGTGCTAAAGTGTCCAGTGGTGAAAAGATGCTAAAGTGTCCAGTGGTGAAGGGATGTTAAAGTGTCCAGTGGTGAAGGGATGTTAAAGTGTCCAGTGGTGAAGGTATGTTAAAGTGTCCAGTGGTGAAGGTATGTTAAAGTGTCCAGTGGTGAAGGTATGTTAAAGTGTCCAGTGGTGAAGGTATGTTAAAGTGTCCAGTGGTGAAGGTATGCTAAAGTGTCCAGTGGTGAAGAAATGCTAAAAGCTAAAACAAGTGTTTGTGACGTGCAGTTTGTCAATGGGTATTCACTCATGTGGTGGGAGTAGCTGTCACAGTGTTGTGTGACATGACATTGTGGAGAAACCAGCGGCTCCTCCCACGTGACAGTGTGACGGGTCCTCCCACGTGATAGTGTGACGGGTCCTCCCTCGTGACAGTGTGACGGGTCCTCCCACGTGATAGTGTGACGGGTCCTCCCTCGTGACAGTGTGACGGGTCCTCCCACGTGTCAGTGTTACGGGTCCTCCCTCGTGACAGTGTGACGGGTCCTCCCTCGTGACAGTGTGACGGGTCCTCCCTCGTGACAGGTGACGGGTCCTCCCTCGTGACAGTGTGACGGGTCCTCCCACGTGTCAGTGTTACGGGTCCTCCCTCGTGACAGTGTGACGGGTCCTCCCTCGTGACAGGTGACGGGTCCTCCCTCGTGACAGTGTGACGGGTCCTCCCTCGTGACAGGTGACGGGTCCTCCCTCGTGACAGTGTGACGGGTCCTCCCTCGTGACAGGTGACGGGTCCTCCCTCGTGACAGTGTGACGGGTCCTCCCTCGTGACAGGTGACGGGTCCTCCCTCGTGACAGTGTGACGGGTCCTCCCTCGTGACAGTGTGACGGGTCCTCCCACGTGACAGTGTGACGGGTCCTCCCACGTGACAGTGTGACGGGTCCTCCCTCGTGTCAGTGTTACGGGTCCTCCCTCGTGACAGTGTGACGGGTCCTCCCTCGTGACAGTGTGACGGGTCCTCCCTCGTGACAGGTGACGGGTCCTCCCTCGTGACAGTGTGACGGGTCCTCCCTCGTGACAGGTGACGGGTCCTCCCTCGTGACAGTGTGACGGGTCCTCCCTCGTGACAGTGTGACGGGTCCTCCCACGTGACAGTGTGACGGGTCCTCCCTCGTGACAGGTGACGGGTCCTCCCTCGTGACAGTGTGACGGGTCCTCCCTCGTGACAGGTGACGGGTCCTCCCTCGTGACAGTGTGACGGGTCCTCCCTCGTGACAGTGTGACGGGTCCTCCCTCGTGACAGTGTGACGGGTCCTCCCACGTGACAGTGTGACGGGTCCTCCCTCGTGAAAGGTGACGGGTCCTCCCTCGTGACAGTGTGACGGGTCCTCCCTCGTGACAGTGTGACGGGTCCTCCCTCGTGACAGTGTGACGGGTCCTCCCTCGTGACAGTGTGACGGGTCCTCCCACGTGACAGTGTGACGGGTCCTCCCTCGTGACAGGTGACGGGTCCTCCCTCGTGTCAGTGTGACGGGTCCTCCCTCGTGACAGGTGACGGGTCCTCCTTCGTGACAGTGTGACGGGTCCTCCCTCGTGACAGTGTGACGGGTCCTCCCTCGTGACAGTGTGACGGGTCCTCCCTCGTGACAGGTGACGGGTCCTCCCTCGTGACAGTGTTACGGGTCCTCCCTCGTGACAGTGTGACGGGTCCTCCCACGTGACAGTGTGACGGGTCCTCCCTCGTGACAGGTGACGGGTCCTCCCTCGTGACAGTGTGACGGGTCCTCCCTCGTGACAGGTGACGGGTCCTCCCTCGTGACAGTGTGACGGGTCCTCCCACGTGACAGTGTGACGGGTCCTCCCACGTGACAGGTGACGGGTCCTCCCTCGTGACAGGTGACGGGTCCTCCCTCGTGACAGGTGACGGGTCCTCCCTCGTGACAGGTGACGGGTCCTCCCTCGTGACAGGTGACGGGTCCTCCCTCGTGACAGTGTGACGGGTCCTCCCTCGTGTCAGTGTGACGGGTCCTCCCTCGTGACAGGTGACGGGTCCTCCCTCGTGACAGTGTGACGGGTCCTCCCTCGTGACAGTGTGACGGGTCCTCCCTCGTGACAGTGTGACGGGTCCTCCCACGTGACAGTGTGACGGGTCCTCCCTCGTGACAGGTGACGGGTCCTCCCTCGTGCAGTGTGACGGGTCCTCCCACGTGACAGGTGACGGGTCCTCCCTCGTGACAGTGTGACGGGTCCTCCCTCATGACAGTGTGACGGGTCCTCCCTCGTGACAGTGTGACGGGTCCTCCCTCGTGACAGTGTGACGGGTCCTCCCTCGTGACAGTGTGACGGGTCCTCCCACGTGACAGTGTGACGGGTCCTCCCACGTGACAGGTGACGGGTCCTCCCACGTGACAGTGTGACGGGTCCTCCTACGTGACAGGTGACGGGTCCTCCCTCGTGACAGTGTGACGGGTCCTCCCTCGTGACAGTGTGACGGGTCCTCCCTCGTGACAGTGTGACGGGTCCTCCCACGTGACAGTGTGACGGGTCCTCCCACGTGACAGGTGACGGGTCCTCCCACGTGACAGTGTGACGGGTCCTCCCACGTGACAGGTGACGGGTCCTCCCTCGTGACAGTGTGACGGGTCCTCCCACGTGACAGGTGACGGGTCCTCCCTCGTGATGGGTCCTCCCTCGTGACAGTGTGACGGGTCCTCCCTCGTGACAGTGTGACGGGTCCTCCCTCGTGACAGTGTGACGGGTCCTCCCTCGTGACAGTGTGACGGGTCCTCCCTCGTGACAGGTGACGGGCCCTCCCTCGTGACAGTGTGACGGGTCCTCCCTCGTGACAGTGTGACGGGTCCTCCCTCGTGACAGGTGACGGGTCCTCCCTCGTGACAGGTGACGGGTCCTCCCTCGTGACAGTGTGACGGGTCCTCCCTCGTGACAGTGTGACGGGTCCTCCCTCGTGACAGGTGACGGGTCCTCCCTCGTGACAGTGTGACGGGTCCTCCCTCGTGACAGGTGACGGGTCCTCCCTCGTGACAGTGTGACGGGTCCTCCCACGTGACAGGTGACGGGTCCTCCCTCGTGACAGGTGACGGGTCCTCCCTCGTGACAGTGTGACGGGTCCTCCCTCGTGACAGGTGACGGGTCCTCCCTCGTGACAGTGTGACGGGTCCTCCCTCGTGACAGTGTGACGGGTCCTCCCACGTGACAGGTGACGGGTCCTCCCTCGTGACAGGTGACGGGTCCTCCCTCGTGACAGGTGACGGGTCCTCCCTCGTGACAGTGTGACGGGTCCTCCCTCGTGACAGTGTGACGGGTCCTCCCTCGTGACAGTGTGACGGGTCCTCCCTCGTGACAGGTGACGGGTCCTCCCTCGTGACAGTGTGACGGGTCCTCCCTCGTGACAGTGTGACGGGTCCTCCCTCGTGACAGTGTGACGGGTCCTCCCACGTGACAGTGTGACGGGTCCTCCCACGTGACAGGTGACGGGTCCTCCCACGTGACAGTGTGACGGGTCCTCCCACGTGACAGGTGACGGGTCCTCCCTCGTGACAGTGTGACGGGTCCTCCCTCGTGACAGTGTGACGGGTCCTCCCTCGTGACAGTGTGACGGGTCCTCCCACGTGACAGTGTGACGGGTCCTCCCACGTGACAGGTGACGGGTCCTCCCACGTGACAGTGTGACGGGTCCTCCCACGTGACAGGTGACGGGTCCTCCCTCGTGACAGTGTGACGGGTCCTCCCACGTGACAGGTGACGGGTCCTCCCTCGTGATGGGTCCTCCCTCGTGACAGTGTGACGGGTCCTCCCTCGTGACAGTGTGACGGGTCCTCCCTCGTGACAGTGTGACGGGTCCTCCCTCGTGACAGTGTGACGGGTCCTCCCTCGTGACAGGTGACGGGTCCTCCCTCGTGACAGTGTGACGGGTCCTCCCTCGTGACAGTGTGACGGGTCCTCCCTCGTGACAGGTGACGGGTCCTCCCTCGTGACAGGTGACGGGTCCTCCCTCGTGACAGTGTGACGGGTCCTCCCTCGTGACAGTGTGACGGGTCCTCCCTCGTGACAGGTGACGGGTCCTCCCTCGTGACAGTGTGACGGGTCCTCCCTCGTGACAGGTGACGGGTCCTCCCTCGTGACAGTGTGACGGGTCCTCCCACGTGACAGGTGACGGGTCCTCCCTCGTGACAGGTGACGGGTCCTCCCTCGTGACAGTGTGACGGGTCCTCCCTCGTGACAGGTGACGGGTCCTCCCTCGTGACAGTGTGACGGGTCCTCCCTCGTGACAGTGTGACGGGTCCTCCCACGTGACAGGTGACGGGTCCTCCCTCGTGACAGGTGACGGGTCCTCCCTCGTGACAGGTGACGGGTCCTCCCTCGTGACAGTGTGACGGGTCCTCCCTCGTGACAGTGTGACGGGTCCTCCCTCGTGACAGTGTGACGGGTCCTCCCTCGTGACAGGTGACGGGTCCTCCCTCGTGACAGTGTGACGGGTCCTCCCTCGTGACAGTGTGACGGGTCCTCCCTCGTGACAGTGTGACGGGTCCTCCCTCGTGACAGGTGACGGGTCCTCCCTCGTGACAGGTGACGGGTCCTCCCTCGTGACAGGTGACGGGTCCTCCCTCGTGACAGGTGACGGGTCCTCCCTCGTGACAGTGTGACGGGTCCTCCCTCGTGACAGGTGACGGGTCCTCCCTCGTGACAGTGTGACGGGTCCTCCCTCGTGACAGGTGACGGGTCCTCCCTCGTGACAGTGTGACGGGTCCTCCCTCGTGACAGGTGACGGGTCCTCCCTCGTGACAGTGTTACGGGTCCTCCCTCGTGACAGTGTTACGGGTCCTCCCTCATGACAGTGTGACGGGTCCTCCCTCGTGACAGTGTGACGGGTCCTCCCTCGTGAGAGTGTGACGGGTCCTCCCTCGTGACAGTGTGACGGGTCCTCCCTCGTGACGGTGTGACGGGTCTTTTTCAATGCACATAAAGGCAGTCAGTCTTTTCGCTCTAACACGGGCCTCTATTGGTCGACCACTCCAACACGGGCCTCTATTGGCCGACCACTCCAACACGGGCCTCTATTGGTCGACCACTCCAACACGGGCCTCTATTGGCCGACCACTCCAACACGGGCCTCTATTGGTCGACCACTCCAACACGGGCCTCTATTGGCCGACCACTCCAACACGGGCCTCTATTGGTCGACCACTCCAACACGGGCCTCTATTGGCCGACCACTCCAACACGGGCCTCTATTGGCCGACCACTCCAACACGGGCCTCTATTGGTCGACCACTCCAACACGGGCCTCTATTGGCCGACCACTCCAACACGGGCCTCTATTGGTCGACCACTCCAACACGGGCCTCTATTGGTCGACCACTCCAACACGGGCCTCTATTGGCCGACCACTCCAACACGGGCCTCTATTGGTCGACCACTCCTACACGGGCCTCTATTGGCCGACCACTCCAACACGGGCCTCTATTGGTCGACCACTCCAACACGGGCCTCTATTGGTCGACCACTCCAACACGGGCCTCTATTGGCCGACCACTCCAACACGGGCCTCTATTGGTCGACCACTCCTACACGGGCCTCTATTGGCCGACCACTCCAACACGGGCCTCTATTGGTCGACCACTCCAACACGGGCCTCTATTGGTCGACCACTCCAACACGGGCCTCTATTGTTTAAATTCTTACATTCCCCTCTCTGTATATTTTTAGCAAAATCCACCTTCCCACTTAACCTTCTGTTATGAACCCAAGTTCATCGTCAGAGCACGGAGCAGTGACGTCCGCGCCATCTGTGAGTCCGCTCCCGAAACCCCCACAACATGGACAACGCCATCTAGTGATGACGGGAATATACCGGCGAGAGGCGCTAGATTCCTGTCCTAGTCGGCTTGTGAGGTAGCTGGTGCTGACCTCTAGTGAGGTGCTTAGAAAAGCAGCGCCATCTGTCATAAGCGGAGGTGGATGTTGTCGGGGTACGTCGTAAGCGCGAGTAACGGTGTACAAGATCTTTATCCCGGACACCTGGCAAGATCGCCAATGTCGGGGATTACCTTAGTTGTAAGTATAAGTATAATTAAAAATGACTGTACTTAATATCCTGTTAATGGTCGCCAACGTCGGGGTGTCTCTCTCTCTCTACACCGACACCACCCAGTAGTATTAGCGATAACTGTTACTCACCGTAGCCCTGCGGGTCTTCACTCAATCCTCGCGGCGCCACTGTTTGCCAGGAGAGTATCACAGTCAATCTCCAGCCGGCCTTTATAGCCAAAGACGAGTGAGAACACAGCTGCTCTCTCCCAACCATGTGCCTGCCCCGACAAGGGCTCTATTACTATCTGCAAGGTCGCCAACTGGTGTTTTCCCGTGTCCAATAACACGTCAGTGGTATTGTGGAATTGTTGTACTAGTGGCAGAGAGCTCACTCATTAAATCTGGTCACAGGCAGGTATATGTCTCTAATGCTCTCACTCTTTGGAACTGTCCTACAGCAACAAGATATATGGAGGGATAATACAAATGCGAAGGTATTTTGTATTTTACTTAAAAGCTTCATGGTATTATATCCATATCAACAACGAAACATCAAGTACATGCAGTAAGTCACTCTCTCTTCACGAAACTGGGGCTCGTCTAGAGGGCAACACTCCCCCTCCTGTCAATGTCAGCTGGGTGGCCCCCCCCCCTCACCGTGCGAATGCTTATGTACTTGTTTCTTTGGCGTTAAGTGCCTATTTCTTTAAATTCGCAGGGATCACTATGTTTGTAATCAACACAATATTTTCTATAATGGCAATAGAATGCAATAGATCACCACACTGATCTCAAGTTCAATAACTCATTTCTACAGCAATTAACATAATATTTCAGTAAAATGGCTTAATGCACTGTACTTCATGATAATGATAATGAATGCAATTAACCATGGTACTGTCCTTAGATTCAGTAACTCCTTTCGAAGGCGATAACACAATTAATCACTGCACACATGAAAATGTTATTCAACACACCAACATATATGTATGTCTGGCATAATTTATAATATTAATGTTACATGAAAGAAATCATCCACGACACAGCAAATTCCTCAATACTCCCAGGTGCCTACACACACCACATATATATATTCCATGAAAACTTTCCACAGCCTCACTCTCCACAACTGTGTCCTACCGTGACATAGACATTGGTGAGCCTTGCTCACGACATATAAGATACTCTGGCTAAATATAACTGACTAAAGGGGAATTGGGAGGGAAACTAGAATCACCTACTCCCACCTCACTGATGTGGACTCGCCCTCCAGTGAGAGTTGAATAGCAGCTCCTGGTCCCGGCTCTCGACTTGTTGTAGGGAACGCCCCCACACACACTATGATGCTCTCTTCAGGAACCCAATCAACATCCCAAAATATAAGCGTCGTCACCGTGCTCTGTCCTCTGCAGGTCCGTGCTCCTCCACAACGTCTTGCAGGGTTGGAGTCGGTCTCCCGGCCATCAACTTCTCCTCGCAACTACGTCTGCAGTTCTACTTTTCGGCTGCAGTCGTCCTGATTCCCAATTAGTTCTCTTCTTTCACTGCTTCCCGGTGGATTGGCCCAGCCGCTACGTCGTCACTAGTTGGGTGAACTGCCTCAGACGTCACATACGTCACTGCACTGACTTCACTTCTTCTTCATGCAAAGCACCTGTCCCTGGAGCACTTGTTGCTCAATATTCCGTCGATTCCCTCTTCGGTCCAACACATGAACGAAGGAAGACCTCACAGCATACTTGCAGACTACGGGTGACGCGTAAAATCCACGGGAGCGGGGTACAACTGTCAAACTGACAGGACCAACTTTCACACGTCCGTCCACCTTGGCGTGCTGTCTCAAACTGGTGGCGCGATCTCCAGACCCCCTTGCTCCCGTGATGTCATACTTGCCAGAGGCGGTTTTCATTGGCTCCCTGTGCCACGTCACTGTTCGTGACCAATCAGGTGCCACTGAGGTCATACAGTTTTGGCGGGAGAACGGAGGGGCCAGCGCCATATTGGCGTCCTAAAGGGCCTAAACCACAGGTCAAAATACTCTTCTTTTACGAATTTCTCGCCAACGCGAGAACGCTACACTCTCCCACATATATCAAACTGTTGCCCGTAACGTAGAGAACGCTCGGGTAAAGTGGATATGACTCTTACAGCTGGCGTGGGAGAAATATAAAAGGGGGGGAACACCGTCACAATGTATGTGCCTAAGCCAGTAAATGATGTTTCCTAGTGGTCCCATGTAGTGTCCCAGTGTACTGATGATGTGTCTGTATTCACAGAGTCGACATAGGGCTGCTGTGATACAAGGATAGTCAATCTACCCAGGGCAGCCAAGGTCTCTACACCTGTCTGCTTTACAGAAGCAGTGAGCCGCCGCCAGAAGAGGACTGTGAAGTGTTCTACTGTCTGCCTGTGGAGTGGCAGTGACGGGATTCGCCGTACCCGGGGCTGGCAGATAGAAGAGACAACTGACTAAGGTGCTGAAGAGGAGAGTAACCAGAGAGTTGCACGACGCTGCTGCCTAGGGCTTGCTACCCTAGTATATGTAAGTGAAGTGGCCCAGCAGCGCGAGGCTTGATTGGTACCTGCCAGCACCAGGCTGGACTGTGGTTGTGGGTCTTCACGTGGAAGCACTTAGACGGTAGTTTGGCTGGCCCGTGGCCAGGGTAGACTCATTGTTGTTTCCCAGTACCTGCTGAGAGAAGTACCACGGATGAGGAAACGCAGTACAAGACTGCATCGATTGAGCTTCGCCGAGTGTTTAGTGTCTTCAGAGAGAGACGTTGGTGTACATACAGTGTAGTAATACTTCCATTAGAGTTCTATATATATATATATGGTTATGGGAAAATAATTATATATGGATAAAGTGACAAACTGTTGTATTTAATGTACCTCCCCCTTTTGTTTTACTTGCATTACTGAGCTCACCCCTTGAAAGCCACTACTAACATGGGGCCGGATACCAGAACTTTCATACCACCAGAAAAGAACCCGGTTGCGTCCCATTGTGGCCGTAACACCTTCCCTTTCACTCTGTTCTTCTCTCTTTCTCTCTCTCTCCCTCCCTCTCCATCCGTTCCTCTCTCTCTCCCTCCCTTTCTTTTCCACCTTTTCTCTTCCTCCTTCTCTCCCCCCCCCCTCTTTCTCTCTGTCCCTCCCTCTCTATCCCTCCCCCTCTCTCTCTTTGTACCTCCCTCTCCTTCCCTCTCTCTCTAACTCCCTCTCACTTTTGCTTTTTTATCTTTCTCGTCTCAAGTCTTAGTAGATCTGATTCCTTAATACTGTATTTACATTATTATTATTACTAAGATAACACATGAATTTATGTGAGAAACAAAGTAAAGAAGAAAGGTTAGGTTAGGTGAAAGACATCATAAGAACAAAATATGTCCAACACAATAAATATACAAAGATAAAGAGGTTTGGTTAAAGGGCAAAGAATAAAAAACAATTATATCAAACATGAAAATAAATATAACTTATTCTCATAAGTTATATTTATTTTCATGTTTGATATAATTGTTCCTATTATTTACCCTTTAACCAAACCTCTTTTTTATCTTTGTATTTGTACAAATAATTTGTAGTACTTTGTATAAGTATATTTTGAAATGCTTAAATACCTCAGCTTTAACAAGAAACTCTTGAAATGTATTACAACCATTTGAGCAATTAATCCCTGAAATGCTTAAACACTTGATCTATAACAAAAAACCTATGAAATGTAATAAGTGTATTTGAAACCCAAATTGTTAACATGAAATGTCCTGAAGAAAAATATTTATATACAACTGACTGGATGAGTAACTTTATTGTATTACAATCTCCTAGTCTCAAGTGTTACAAGCTTGGCGAACAGTAATGAGCTGGGAAAGCGGTAATACGTTGGTGAGCTGTAATAAGCTGGGAGAGCTGTAATACGTTGGTGAGCTGTAATAAGCTGGGAAAGCGGTAATACGTTGGTGAGCTGTAATAAGCTGGGAGAGCTGTAATACGTTGGTGAGCTGTAATAAGCTGGGAGAGCTGTAATACGTTGGTGAGCTGTAATAAGCTGGGCGAGTGGTAATACGTTGGTGAGCTGTAATAAGCTGGGCGAGTGGTAATACGTTGGTGAGCTGTAATAAGCTGGGCGAGCGGTAATACGTTGGTGAGCTGTAATAAGCTTCGCGAGCGGTAATACGTTGGTGAGCTGTAATAAGCTGGGCGAGCGGTAATACGTTGGTGAGCTGTAATAAGCTGGGCGAGCTGTAATACGTTGGTGAGCTGTAATAAGCTGGGAGAGCTGTAATACGTTGGTGAGCTGTAATAAGCTGGGAGAGCTGTAATACGTTGGTGAGCTGTAATAAGCTGGGCGAGCTGTAATACGTTAGTGAGCTGTAATAAGCTGGGCGAACGGTAATACGTTGGTGAGCTGTAATAAGCTGGGCGAGCTGTAATACGTTGGTGAGCTGTAATAAGCTGGGAGAGCTGTAATACGTTGGTGAGCTGTAATAAGCTGGGCGAGCGGTAATACGTTGGTGAGCTGTAATAAGCTGGGAGAGCTGTAATACGTTGGTGAGCTGTAATAAGCTGGGAGAGCTGTAATACGTTGGTGAGCTGTAATAAGCTGGGCGAGCTGTAATACGTTGGTGAGCTGTAATGAGCTGGGAAAGCTGTAATACCTTGGTGAGCTGTAATAAGCTGGGCGAGCGGTAATACGTTGGTGAGCTGTAATAAGCTGGGCGAGCGGTAATACGTTGGTGAGCTGTAATAAGCTGGGAGAGCTGTAATACGTTGGTGAGCTGTAATAAGCTGGGCGAGCGGTAATACGTTGGTGAGCTGTAATAAGCTGGGCGAGCGGTAATACGTTGGTGAGCTGTAATAAGCTGGGCGAGCGGTAATACGTTGGTGAGCTGTAATAAGCTGGGCGAGCGGTAATACGTTGGTGAGCTGTAATAAGCTGGGCGAGCGGTAATACGTTGGTGAGCTGTAATGAGCTGGGAAAGCTGTAATACGTTGGTGAGCTGTAATAAGCTGGGCGAGCGGTAATACGTTGGTGAGCTGTAATAAGCTGGGCGAGCATAACAACTTAAGAGATCAGCGAGGATTAAAACTCTGACAAAATTTTGGTCTTTAAATGGATTCTGTCAAAAGTCGATCTTAAACTGGTCTTTGATAAATTTCGGTCTTAAAATGGTCTTTGTTACAATTCAGTCTTAAACTGGACTCTGACAAATTTTGGTCTTAAATTGGTCTGTCAAATTTCGGTCTCAAACTAATCACTGAAAAGTTATTACCGAGATGTCTATTTTCCTTAACAAAACTTCTGTGAACATATACTCGGAAAATGGTCTCTATTTAAAATATTATCGGTCTTAAACTATACTCTGAAAATATTTCGGTCTTAAACTATACTCTGAAAATATTTCGGTCTTAAACTATACTCTGAAAATATTTCGGTCTTAAATGGGTGTGAGAGAGAGACGAATAAAAACTCTGAAAAACAGTTTGAATTTCTCCCCAAAGAACACAGGAACACAGTTCCCCTTTAGGAACACAGCGACAAGTTTCCCAAAAAATAAAAACTTGCCGCTAAGCTGCCATTCCCACTACTGGCGAGGTATAATAAGCTGGATGAGGTATAATAAGCTGGGTGAGGTATGATAAGCTGGGTGAGGTATAATAAGCTGGGTGAGGTATAATAAGTTGGGTGAGGTATAATAAGCTGGATGAGGTATAATAAGCTGGGTGAGGTATGATAAGCTGGGTGAGGTATGATAAGCTGGATGAGGTATAATAAGTTGGGTGAGGTATGATAAGCTGGGTGAGGTATAATAAGCTGGGTGAGGTATAATAAGTTGGGTGAGGTATAATAAGCTGGGTGAGGTATAATAAGTTGGGTGAGGTATAATAAGTCGGGTGAGGTATAATAAGCTGGGTGAGGTATAATAAGCTGGGTGAGGTATAATAAGTTGGGTGAGGTATAATAAGTTGGGTGAGGTATAATAAGCTGGGTGAGGTATAATAAGTTGGGTGAGGTATAATAAGCTGGATGAGGTATAATAAGCTGGGTGAGGTATAATAAGCTGGGTGAGGTATAATAAGCTGGATGAGGTATAATAAGCTGGGTGAGGTATAATAAGCTGGGCGAGGTATAATAAGCGTGGCGAGGTATAATAAGCTGGGTGAGGTATAATAAGCTGGGTGAGGTATAATACGCTGGGTGAGGTATAATAAGCTGGGTGAGGTATAATAAGCTGGGTGAGGTATAATATACAGGGATGCGGTGCGGTCTGAGAGTCACAGTAATACGGTGAATACAGTGATCGACCAAGGCGATCACTGTGGGAATGAGATTGCGTCTGCAATGTTCCTGTTACAAAACATTTTCAATTTTCCATCTGCATTAATGGCTCAGGGAAGCTCTGTGATGAATTTGGTGTTATTGCCTTGAAGAGGAACGACCTGAAGAGTTACGACCGCCGTAAACCATGATTTGTGTTATTGCCTCACTGCTGCACCGGAGGCGGTGGTGCGCGCTGCCATCAATTCCTTGTCAGTGTTACCCTCAAGTTCGATAGGCTTTTGTAGTGCTGTGTAAACTGTTGTTATTGATGTTCTGTTTACCTTCCTGCTCCAGCTGCCTCCTCTCACTTTCCTGCCTCACTTGTCTCCTCTCCTCCCCCTGCCTCACTTGTCTCCTCCCCCCCTTGCCTCACTTGTCTCCTCCCCCCCTTGCCTCACTTGTCTCCTCCCCCCCCTGCCTCACTTGTCTCCTCCCCCCTGCCTCACTTGTCTCCTCCCCCCCCCTGCCTCACTTGTCTCCTCCCCCTGCCTCACTTGTCTCCTCCCCCCCTTGCCTCACTTGTCTCCTCCCCCCCCTGCCTCACTTGTCTCCTCCCCCCCCCTGCCTCACTTGTCTCCTCCTCCTGCCTCACTTGTCTCCTCCCCCCCCCTGCCTCACTTGTCTCCTCCCCCCCCCCTGCCTCACTTGTCTCCTCCCCCCCCCTGCCTCACTTGTCTCCTCCCCCCCCTGCCTCACTTGTCTCCTCCCCCCCCCCGCCTCACTTGTTTCCTCCCCCCTGCCTCACTTGTCTCCTCCCCCCTGCCTCACTTGTCTCCTCCCCCCCTTGCCTCACTTGTCTCCTCCCCCCCCTGCATCACTTGTCTCCTCCCCCCCCTTGCCTCACTTGTCTCCTCCCCCCCTTGCCTCACTTGTCTCCTCCCCCCATGCCTCACTTGTCTCCTCCTCCCCTTGCCTCACTTGTCTCCTCCCCCCCCCAGCCTCACTTGTCTCCTCCCCCCCTTGCCTCACTTGTCTCCTCCCCCCCCCTGCCTCACTTGTCTCCTCCCCCCCTGCCTCACTTGTCTCCTCCCCCCCTTGCCTCACTTGTCTCCTCCCCCCCCTGCCTCACTTGTCTCCTCCCCCCCTTGCCTCACTTGTCTCCTCCCCCCCCCCCCCTGCCTCACGTGTCTCCTCCCCCTGCCTCACTTGTCTCCCCCCCCCTGCCTCACTTGTCTCCTCCCCCTGCCTCACTTGTCTCCCCCCCCTGCCTCACTTGTCTCCTCCCCCTGCCTCACTTGTCTCCTCCCCTGCCTCACTTGTCTCCTCCCCCTGCCTCACTTGTCTCCTCCCCCTGCCTCACTTGTCTCCTCCCCCTGCCTCACTTGTCTCCCCCCCTGCCTCACTTGTCTCCTCCCCCTGCCTCACTTGTCTCCTCCCCTGCCTCACTTGTCTCCTCCCCCTGCCTCACTTGTCTCCTCCCCCTGCCTCACTTGTCTCCTCCCCCTGCCTCACTTGTCTCCCCCCCTGCCTCACTTGTCTCCTCCCCCTGCCTCACTTGTCTCCTCCCCCTGCCTCCCTTGTCTCCCCCCCTGCCTCA
The DNA here is from genome assembly GCF_040958095.1 of Procambarus clarkii. Taxonomy (NCBI): domain Eukaryota; kingdom Metazoa; phylum Arthropoda; class Malacostraca; order Decapoda; family Cambaridae; genus Procambarus; species Procambarus clarkii. The sequence goes on along the minus strand of NC_091240.1, from coordinate 15,100,912 downwards.
CTTGTCTCCTCCCCCTGCCTCACTTGTCTCCCCCCTGCCTCACTTGTCTCCCCCCCTGCCTCACTTGTCTCCTCCCCCTGCCTTACTTGTCTCCTCCCCCTGCCTCACGTGTCTCCTCCCCCTGCCTCACTTGTCTCCCCCCCTGCCTCACTTGTCTCCTCCCCCTGCCTCACTTGTCTCCCCCCCTGCCTCACTTGTCTCCTCCCCCTGCCTTACTTGTCTCCTCCCCCTGCCTCACGTGTCTCCTCCCCCTGCCTCACTTGTCTCCCCCCCCCTGCCTCACTTGTCTCCTCCCCCCCTGCCTCACTTGTCTCCTCCCCCTGCCTCACTTGTCTCCTCCCCCTGCCTCACTTGTCTCCCCCCCCTGCCTCACTTGTCTCCTCCCCCTGCCTCACTTGTCTCCTCCCCCTGCCTCACTTGTCTCCCCCCCTGCCTCACTTGTCTCCCCCCCTGCCTCACTTGTCTCCTCCCCCTGCCTCACTTGTCTCCTCCCCCCCCCTGCCTCACTTGTCTCCTCCCCCTGCCTCACTTGTCTCCCCCCTGCCTCACTTGTCTCCTCCCCTGCCTCACTTGTCTCCTCCCCCTGCCTCACTTGTCTCCTCCCCCTGCCTCACTTGTCTCCCCCCCTGCCTCACTTGTCTCCCCCCCCTGCCTCACTTGTCTCCCCCCTGCCTCACTTGTCTCCTCCCCCTGCCTCACTTGTCTCCTCCCCCTGCCTCACTTGTCTCCCCCCCTGCCTCACTTGTCTCCTCCCCCTGCCTCACTTGTCTCCCCCCCCTGCCTCACTTGTCTCCCCCCCCTGCCTCACTTGTCTCCCCCCCCTGCCTCACTTGTCTCCTCCCCCTGCCTCACTTGTCTCCTCCCCCTGCCTCACTTGTCTCCCCCCCCCTGCCTCACTTGTCTCCTCCCCCTGCCTCACTTGTCTCCTCCCCCTGCCTCACTTGTCTCCCCCCCCCCTGCCTCACTTGTCTCCTCCCCCTGCCTCACTTGTCTCCTCCCCCTGCCTCACTTGTCTCCTCCCCCTGCCTCACTTGTCTCCTCCCCTGCCTCACTTGTCTTCCCCCTGCCTCACTTGTCTCCCCCCCTGCCTCACTTGTCTCCCCCCCTGCCTCACTTGTCTCCTCCCCTGCCTCACTTGTCTCCTCCCCCTGCCTCACTTGTCTCCCCCCTGCCTCACTTGTCTCCCCCCTGCCTCACTTGTCTCCTCCCCCTGTCTCACTTGTCTCCTCCCCTTTGCCTCACTTGTCTCCTCCCCTGCCTCGCTTGTCTCCTCCCCCTGCCTCACTTGTTTCCCCCCCCTGCCTCACTTGTCTCCTCCCCTGCCTCACTTGTCTCCCCCCCCTGCCTCACTTGTCTCCTCCCCTGCCTCACTTGTCTCCTCCCCCTGCCTCACTTGTCTCCCCCCTGCCTCACTTGTCTCCCCCTGCCTCACTTGTCTCCTCCCCCTGCCTCACTTGTCTCCTCCCCTTTGCCTCACTTGTCTCCTCCCCCCCTGCCTCACTTGTTTCCCCCCCTGCCTCACTTGTCTCCTCCCCTGCCTCACTTGTCTCCCCCCCCTGCCTCACTTGTCTCCTCCCCTGCCTCACTTGTCTCCTCCCCCTGCCTCACTTGTCTCCCCCCTGCCTCACTTGTCTCCTCCCCCTGCCTCACTTGTCTCCTCCCCTTTGCCTCGCTTGTCTCCTCCCCCTGCCTCACTTGTTTCCCCCCCCTGCCTCACTTGTCTCCTCCCCCTGCCTCACTTGTCTCCTCCCCCTGCCTCACTTGTCTCCCCCCCTGCCTCACTTGTCTCCCCCCCCTGCCTCACTTGTCTCCTCCCCCTGCCTCACTTGTCTCCTCTCCCTGCCTCACTTGTCTCCTCTCCCTGCCTCACTTGTCTCCTCTCCCTGCCTCACTTGTCTCCTCTCCCTGCCTCACTTGTCTCCTCCCCCTGCCTCACTTGTCTCCTCTCCCTGCCTCACTTGTCTCCTCTCCCTGCCTCACTTGTCTCCTCCCCCTGCCTCACTTGTCTCCCCCCCTGCCTCACTTGTCTCCCCCCCTGCCTCGCTTGTCTCCCCCCCTGCCTCACTTGTCTCCCCCCCCTGCCTCGCTTGTCTCCTCCCCCTGCCTCACTTGTCTCCCCCCCTGCCTCACTTGTCTCCTCTCCCTGCCTCACTTGTCTCCTCCCCTTTCACAAGTGGTGACTGCGGCCCGGACCGCTGCCACTGGCTGACATTCACAACCGACACTGAACACAGGTATAGTACCGTGCTCTCCTAGCTGTGCTTGCGGGGGTTGAGCTCTGGCTCTTTGGTCCCGCCTCTCAACTGTCAATCAACTGGTGTACAGGTTCCTGAGCCTACTGGGCTCTATCATATCTACACTTGAAACTGTGTATGGAGTCAGCCTCCACCACATCACTGCCTAATGCATTCCATTTACTAACCACTCTGACACTGAAAAAGTTCTCTCTAATGTCTCTGTGGCTCATTTGGTTACTCAGCTTCCACCTGTGTCCCCTTGTGCGTGTGTGGGGGAAAATCGTTGCAGGCAATTATTTGTTTTTATTCATTGTGAATATTTTATTTTTAATTTTTATTTAATAATTTATTTTAACTTCAATATTGAATTATAATTCTAAGTGGATTGTATATATGATTCAGCCTGCCAGAATTTTTCTGCACATAGTTTGAAGGGATATTTATAGCTTATACCACAATGGGTGGTCATGTTATAAGCTATAAATATTTGCATTATTACTAATATAAATTATACCACATATAGTGGCCTAAACTACAGTATCAATAATTATAGTTATCTACTGTGTTAAATGAAAGAAATTTGCAGCCTTAGATGTGTTGTTGCTATGGGCTGATGAGGCTGGATATGTGTCCACCAACTAGTGTTAGCGTGCGGCACATGTGGTGTAGTTGCTAGGTAATGGTCGCCTGGCATCTGTGCAGCAGCCAGGGTAACAAGGAACATGGCAGTTCATGTGGCCCACATCACCTTCTATATCTCCTATCACAAATTTACTGTGTTGGGGGTGCAAGCCCCCCGTGTCTTAACGATATTTCCTACAATAATAATGGCCAGTATTATATGCAATAGAAATACTGAAAGTTGTTCTTCCCTTTGTTAATGAGCTCTTCAGTTGGTGGGGGGAAGGTAGGGGATCCTGTGACACAGCTCGTAGGAAGAACTGTTCTGTGTTGTAAGAAGTTGTGAGGGAGTTGCTCCCTGTCTTGTGTCTTTGTTTACTCCCTGACAATGGCGCCGCCTCCGTCCCTCACGAGGCCTTCCTCCCACAGTGTTTGGTTCCAATACTCTGCCACTTTTCTAAATTTATTTAACAATAGCAAGGGAGCCAAATAATATTGGTATAATTATTCAGTCCTAGTGAATAGACTAGACTGCTGTTTAAAAGAATAATTGCAATTCAAATATACGTGGGTGATTATGAGGTTTGTTGTGATGACGTCACGGAATCTCCCATTTGCCATAAATTCTTAATGGCTAACTTAAAATGTTAACATATGTGTCGGATTTCTGACAGCGTGTACCATCTGTGTGTTAAATTGTCCATCCTAGTCTACCCTGTCTTTTCCTCCTGAGAATTTTGTATGTGGTGATCATGTCTCCCCGAGCTCTTCTGTCTTCCAGCGACATGAGGTGCAGTACATGCAGTCTTTCCTCTTTAAGCTCATGCTTCTTAGTTCTGGGACTAGCCTAGTGGCATATCTCTGAACCTTTTCCAGCTTCGTCTTGTGCTTGAGAAGGAACGGGCTCCATGCTGGGGCCGCATACTCCAGGATTGGTCTTACATATGTGGTATACAAGGTTCTGAAGGATTCCTTACACAGGTTTCTGAAGACTGTTCTGATGTTAGCCAACCTCGCATACGCCGCTGATGTTATTCTTTAGATGTGGGCTTCAGGAGACAGGTTAGTCATGTGTTTGTATTCACCTAGTTGTGTTTGTGCGGGTTGAGCTCTGCTCTTTCGGCCAGCTTCTTAACTGTCAATCAATCAACTGTTACTAACTACTAAGTATTTTTTTTACCACACACACACACATCCCCAGGAAGCAGCCCGTAACAGCTGCCTAACTCCCTGGTACCTACTTACTGCTAGGTGAACAGATGAATCAGTGTGAAAGAAACTACGCCCATTTTTGTTTCCGCCGGGGCCGGAAATCGTTCTTGGTAATCAATATAGAGATCCAACACTGACAGTACCACCAATAATAACCCTACAGACACAAGACGGGTCACTGAGACGGACTTCAGTAACTCTCTCAAGTACCTTAACACTCGTCTCTCTGGACGGAAATTAAAACAACAGTTAATTACCCCAATTAATATCTGAAGCAATTACTTTAATTATTGTCACACGACAGTCAATAACAAGGTAATCTATAGTAATCACAACCTGTCTCTCAGACAGTTAAACAATCAAAACAATAATTCACTAACCGTAATTACTCTGTCACTCAGAACCAATTAAACAATCAGTGAATAATTACATTAATTACTGTTAAACGGACAGATAATTAATCAAGAACGATTTTTTTTTATCTTTATTTAAAAAAATACAATACAAATTACATATACATAAGTGTTACAAGGCAATTATACATTACAATTCTTAGTGAACAAGTGTTTCAGTAGTACAGAACAAGATCTTTAAAAAAAACTGAATGTTATACTTATTTACCTGTAAACGATTTACAAAAATTGGAGAATAAATTTACATTAATACAGGGGAAATTATTACATTTATATATATTTTATATAATTCTCAGTAAACCAATTTTCCATATCATCAGCGAGCATGAGCCGTAAACCCCAGATGTTATACCTGATCCTGCCTCGCAAGAACTTCAATATTTGGTCTACTGAGTAACCTTCCTGCCTGCCTATCCACACACAAAAAATGTAATCAGAAAGTAACATAATTATTGTATTCCAAATTTTCTTGCATTTTATGTCAATATGAAACATTAAAAACCTCATTAACTCCACTCTAATACTTGGTCCACATAAAGCTTTAAGAGTATCTCTAATCCAGTTTACAAGAACAACTTTCTGCTTACAGAAATAAAATATATGCATATTATTTTCAATTTCAGTACATTGGTCACACCTATTGTTGTCCTTAATGCCCAACATCACCAACCTATCATTAGTAGGGAGGGTCTCATGAATATAGCGATACAACAGCTCACGTTGTTTTGGGGTAATAAATTTAACATGAAGGTTTGCCCATATTACTTGCCAGCTAAAGAGTGGATATGCCTCCTCTACTCTAGGAACTATATTTGGCAGTATAACATCATACACTTGTTTACTGTTCATCATTAAAAAACCTGCAATATTACAAATCCGCCTGAGAACATCAATTGCACATGAATAAAAGTGTGGTGAAATAAAGGCAAGGTCAGTATACTCTGGCATATGTATCAAATAGCTAACATGTAATTTACAATAGTAATGTCCTAGTGCATTTACACTATCCCTCTGCATTATCTCCTTTCTAAAAGTAACACATAAGATTGCCAATGACTTATGGTACACATTCAGTATTCCTATTCCACCGTTTTTCTTACCTTTACATAGGGTAGTTCGTTTAATTGGTTGGTATCTACCATACCATACATATCTAAAAATAGTTTTGTCAATCTCTATAGCACTTTTCTTGTCTATGGGAAAGCTGTGAGACAAATACCACACTTTAGACAAAATTTTGCAATTGATTATTACAGCCTTCTGAAACAGGGTCAATTTCCTATTTGACAACATATTCGTTGCAACTATTATATTCCCACATAGTACTTGCCAATTCGTAACCAATGTTGTTTCATATGTTTTACACCAGCAAATCCCAAGAGCTTTAATAGACTCCACAACCTTGAACCATGAACCTGTCCAGTTAACCTTATTACACCAACTGCCAAGACCCATCATACACGTTTTGTTCTTGTTAATAACAGCACCTGTCGCTCGTTCAAAGTTGTCTAACTCATTCTGAACATTCACCACCGAGTCTTCTGTCGACACAAAAATAGTTGTATCGTCTGCATAACCAACAACAGGAAGTGTCATAGCATTAGGAAGACGAGGTGGAACAATAAAGTCATTGCTTGTTATTGCCAAGTACAGTGGCTCTTGAAATATATCATACAAAATCATTGAAAGGGGACATCCCTGACGTACAGATCGTTCAACTGAAAAAGGTTTACTTAAGACTCCATTGATACAGACGCTGCTCCGACACTGTTTATAAAGCATACGGATCCAATCAATAAATTCTCGTGCCACTCCTACCCTATCCAATATTGCTAATACAAACTGAACATCAACACGGTCAAAGGCTTTCGACCAGTCGAGGTTTATCATGGAGGAAGGAACATTATTCTCAGACACATAATACACAACATCCCTAATTACATTATTACAATTGATTATAGATCTTCCAGGCACACCACAAAACTGTTCCTCTGATATAAGTTTATCCATTGCAATCCTAAGTCTATTTGCCAACAGTTTCGATACTATTTTATAATCCTGGTTTAGTAGGGAAAGTGGCCTCCAGTTCGTTAGAATATGCAAATCACCCGTCTTAGGTATCATCTTAATAATCCCATGAGATTGTGACATGCTAAGCTTCCTATGCTGTATGCTATACTGCACCACTTGTACAAAGTCTTTACCAATGACATCCCATAGATAGAAATAAAATTCCGCCGGGAACCCATCACAGCCAGGTGATTTACCCTTCTTTAAACTCTTGACAACACTCCACACTTCCTGCTTATCTACAGCTGCCAATAATGACGTGTTGTCATCCTGGGTTAAAACCCGTGGACATTTTCCAAGGAAATACTCCCGCATACCTTGGTCCACGTTCACTTGTTTGTTCAATTTCTCTAATTCACCCCGAACATAATATACAATCCCATCCGTATTTGTCATATCCGTCCCATCACCTGCTTTAATACTAGTTACAAGTGCTGTACCCTTGTTATTCTTGACTTTACTTAACAAATAAGGAGAGAGTTTTTCACCATACATCCTATCATTAATCTGGAGGCGAACATTGACTCCTTCAGATATTTCATCCCTCAATTTGTTAATTCTGTCTTTTAAAATGGTAATTTCTTCATACTTGTCTAGTCCCATATTGACCTTTACATAAAGTTGTTTTAGTCTGTGTTGGAATAAGTTTAACAGACCATATTTTTCAGCAGCCTTTCGTTTGGATACTTTCACGAAGAAACTTTTGCATGCAACTTTACACATGTCCCACCACTCCAATAGACATCTGAACTTACGTTTTTGCCCAACCAGATGTTCCCACAATACTTGAAAATTATCAATTACATCTCTACTCTGCAACAGACTGCAATTGAGCTTCCATGACCCTGTCCCCACTTTAACCTGATCGTCAATAACAAGCTTCACCACAACCATACAGTGATCTGAAAAGCTGATCGGAACAGTACTGCAAGAACTAATTTTATCATGGAACGAGTGCATATATAATCTGTCAAGCCTAGAACCACAATTCTGGCGAACATATGTGTATTCATATACACCTCCGTTAATGCTATTTGCATCCTTTAGACCAATACATTTCAAAAGTGTAATTAAAGCAGGAGATACACATGCGTTCGACTGAATGCTACAATCTCTCATAGAAGTGACACAATTAAAGTCGCCACCAAAAATAACGTTACGCGTATCATTTCTGAAAAAATATAATAACTCGTTAGAGAACAAGTCCTCCCTCTCTTTCTTCCTGCGGGTGCCAGAGGGAGCATACACATTAAGTACAGGAATTATTGTGTCAAAAAGGAAATCCTCGCATATAAAACATTACCATTATCATCCATTTCAGTATTAAGAACCTTGATGTGGGCTCGCTTAGCAATCAATATCATCGTACCACCTTTCAACAAAGTCGTTGGATTTATCAATATTTCAAAGAAATCAAGCAGTACATCAAGTTTCTTAACATCTTGTACATTGTGTTCTTGCACTAAAAGTACATCCAAATTATGATATTTAAACAATGATAACAGCTGCAACTGTTTATTTCTACAATTGAGCCCATTAATGTTCAAAGTAGCACAATTAAAATTAATAGGCTTCACGAATGTAATTTGAAGAGAAACCAAAATTACTCTTTATCCATCATTATCTCACTTGACACTATCTTAGTGTCATCTTTCCCTTTTCGAAATCTAAGTTTAATATTTGCACTCACGTCTCGATTCTGTTCATGTTCCACAAGATCCCACCATGTCTTATCACTGTTCTCTCTACCATGATCCTCACTCACCTGTTGTACTGTGCCCTCGCTACGTTTCGGTGACTCTTCGGGGCCTTGGTCACGGTGAACTTCAACGGCAACAACCTGCTCAATTTTTTCAGAGACTTTTAATTTAGCGGCGTAGTCCTTCATACGTTCCAGATCAATACTCCGAGTAAATTTTTTCTGTTTCTTCCCGTGACTGGTTACAGAACCAGCCTTCACACCCTTAGCCTTCACACCCCCAGCCCTCACACTACCCCTACCCTTTCTATCATACCTTACTGAAGAGGGTGGAGTTGCTCTCTGCACAGACATTTCTACATCACTATCCTCCATTGTGTCATCCTCTACATCCAGTTGACAACCAATTACTTGTTCCATCGTCACCTCACCAAGGTCAGCACCACCGCCAGCCTCGCAGCTCTTCGCAGCGTCAGCACCTATGTTATGGGCGTCCACATGTATAGTGTCCAGACTTACCTCACCCTCACCAGGGTTACCAACAGCCGGTAAAGCGTCCTGAGCAGTGTCACCTGCACCCTCCTTGTCTGCATTACCTTTATCGTCCTGAACTAAGTTACCTTCACCGGCCTCATTCGCACTGGGAGTCACTTCCACAGACGTTGCACTTACAGAGTTGTGGGTTACTTCATCTACCTCACCTGAAACTACAGTATTTACAACAGTGGGTTCATTTCCTGATACACTATCCTCTATTAATGGCGGAAAGTCATGTTCATGAAAAATGATGATCCGTTCTGATGCCTCCACCTGGCAGGCAGCAGCCATGTGACCAGTACGCCCACACTTAAAACAAGTTTGCATTTGGCCATTGTATATAAATTTAATATAATGACCTGCTACTAACATTGATGAAGGAATATTACGGTGAAGTTCCATCTTTACTGTTCGTGTTCCATTAAAACACCCTTTCCCTGGGCCATACGTATATTTATTAAAACGAACATTGTCCACTTTCCCATATTGTTCCAGTATGTGTATAATAGTTCCATTCAACATTTCAAATGGCGCATCCCTCACAGAAACGTATGTAAACATTTTGCTCAAATTAATCACTTGTACTGATCCTTTCCCATTAGATAAACTTATAGTGTCATCATCATACTTCTTAAGAAACTCTGAAAACGCCACATTGTTTTCAAATTTCAACACCACCCTGTTCCCTGGCAGTGGTTGGTAACCAAATATTTCTTCCTGCTTGATCTGTAACACTTCGAAGATCGTGGTGGATACAAGGTCGGGAGCAGCATGACAACTAAACTTGAGTCCTATGGACTCCTTCCGCTTTAGTGGAGGTGTGTAGGAGCCCATGATGGCACATATACCACCCCCAGCGTGACGTTATCCGCCCATCCGTCAACACGCCGGCCAACAGTGACGACAAACACGTCCACCCACAAGACGCCAGTAGCAGAGCGAATCAAAACACGTCTGATCACCACCACGTCCACGACGAGACTCTCAACTTGATTATAAATACTAAAATTATTCAAATTGTTCTATTGTTGACGTAAACAAAACACTGTCACTCACAACAGCTTGCCGAACATAAATATCACTTCACTTGATTATGTTAATTATGACTTAATTAACCCCTCAATTAATTACCAATTAAAGATCACACAAAATACTTGTCGCACAGACAGTTGGAACACGACAACACTAGGCTACACGTCTCACCATAACACTGCACCAACACTAGGCTACACGTCTCACCATAACACTGCACCAACACTAGGCTACACGTCTCACCATAACACTGCACCAACACTAGGCTACACGTCGCACCAACACTAGGCTACACGTCTCACCATAACACTGCACCAACACTAGGCTACACGTCTCACCATAACACTGCACCAACAAACAACACAACACAATTGACTATAACTACAATGATAATTATTCCACAACTCAGTAATTAACAACACAGGATGTCACAACACTTGACCTCTCAGGGATCAATGGTGTCTCCTGCAGTGGACATTCAAATGGAAATTTCTGAACAGAACGGTATAATACAGGACGGAAGCCCACGTCAACACAGCGTTAAACTTGTATCACATCGTGTAATGTGTACCACACAGCAGCTAGGAACACAACTACAGTCAGTACAGGAGCAGTTCCCGCGGCTCCGCTTCCTTCACATGTCCAGCTGTTCCAAGACAACGTCACCCGGACGGTGTTGTAAAGTCAACCAAAGAAACTTAAAGCACAATACAGCAATATGAGTACTCACTTTAGACCAGGCTCCTCATTCACTCTCACTCCTCATTGACTCAGAACTCAACACAGTTGTTGAGTGAAGTTCTGGTCAACGCTCTCCACAAGTGGTTATATGAGAACACGTGGAATGTGCTGGTGCTAGGTGGTGGATGGTTCTGGGGTCCCCCGCACAGATGTTGGTGGCGCGTGTAGGTGGGTGGCGCTCACTTGTCAGGTGGGTGCCTGCCACCCACCCCTCCAGGCGGCTCGGTGACACCGGGCGGCGGAGGCGCGTGGGCACACGGGGTGAACACATGTGGTAGGTGACACAAGAACGGGACCACGTGTTACAGAACACGGGGCGATGGCTCGGTGCATGCGGGAATCCCATTATGTCGACAGAAGAGGCGGTAATTCACTTAATTACCTCAAGAGGAATCACAATCACTGGGAAACCTTTCTTTATTCCCTCCTAGTCAAGTATCGTAGCCATCTAGTGACGGCTGACTACGGATGTTGACGATGATCACGGATCTTAACAATGGAGTCTCGATGCTCCTGGGGATCACGTGGTGGTACACCTTGTTTGACTAGCTCGTATGGCGATTAATCTTCCACACTCGCGACAATTGGATTCTGGCGGCAATAGCGGTAGCGGGAATCAGAACAGATTGATGAGATGAATAATAACGCCACGATAACGGAGGTTGGTACTATTGGCCGATAGTACAATCTTTTACGTCCTTCCAAGGCAGTCATGGAGTACAGAATGCCAGCTCCAGGGCGAGCTGGGCAGAGCTGGGTCTACACTCTCCGCGCTGTTCTTCAAAAACACCAATCAGAGAAGAGCGCGACATCGCCCGAGGTGCCTCGACCAGTCTTAGGCCTTCCTCTGGTCACGTGATGCACAAGCCTACTGGGCTCTATCATATCTACATTTAAAACTGTGTATGGAGTCAGCCTCCACCACATCACTGCCTAATGCATTCCATCCGTTAACTACTCTGACACTGAAAAAGTTCTTTCTAACGTCCCTGTGGCTCATTTGGGTACTCAGTTTGCACTTGTGTCCCCTTGTTCGCGTACCACCCGTGTTAAACAGTTTATCTTTATCTACCGTGTCAATTCCTCTCAGAAATTTGTAGGTAGTGATCATGTCTCCCCTTACTCTTCTGTCTTCTAGTGTCGTGAGGTGCATTTCTCGCAGCCTTTCTTCGTAACTCATGCCTCTTAGTTCTGGGACTAGCCTAGTGGCATACCTCTGAACTTTTTCAAGCTTCACCTTGTGCTTGACAAGGTACGGGCTCCATGCTGGGGTCGCATACTCCACATATGTAAGACCAGGATTGGTCTTACATATGTGGTATACAAGGTTCTGAATGATTCCTTACACAGGTTCCTGAAGGCAGTTCTAATATTAGCCAGCCTCTCATACGCCGCAGATGTTATTCTCTTGATGTGGGCTTCAGGAGACAGGGTTGGTGTGATATCAATTCCTAGATCCTTCTCTCTGTCCGTTTCATGAAGGACTTCATCTCCCATTCTGTATCCTTTGTCTGGCCTCCTGTTTCCTCTGCCTAGTTTCATTACCATATATTTACTCAAGTTGAACTTAAGTGGCCATTTGTTGGACCATTCATGCAGTCTGTCTAGGTCATCTTGTAGTCTCATACTGTCTTCCTCCGTTTTAATCCTGCTCATAATTTTTGCACCATCAGCAAACAATGAGAGGAATGATAGTATACCATCTGGAAGATCATTTACATATATAAGAAACAGTATGGGTCCAAGGACTGAACCCTTCGGGACCCCACTGGTGACGTCTCGCCAATCTGAGACCTCACCCCCCACAGTGACTCGCTGTCTTCTGTTACTTAGGTACTCCCTTATCCAATGGAGTACCTTCCCTTTCACTCCTGCCTGCATCTCCAGCTTTCGCACTAGTCTCTGGTGTGGCACTGTGTCAAAGGCTTTCTGGCAATCCAAATATATGCAGTCTGCCCACCCCTCTCTTTCTTGTCTGATTCTTGTTGCTTGATCGTAGAATTCAATTAATCCTGTGAGGCATGACTGGCCAATCTTGAAACCATTTTGGTGTTGTGACACAAAGTTCCTTCGCTTCAGATGTTCGACTAGCTTTTTTCGCACAATTCTCTCCATTAGCTTGCATGGTATGCAAGTTAGGGACACTGGCCTGTAGTTCAGTGCGTCCTGTCTATCCACCTTTTTGTATATCGGGGCTTCGTTTGCCGCCTTCCAAATTTCCAGCAGTTCACCTGTTACCAGTGATTTGTTATATACCATGGAGAGTGGCAGGCACAGTGCTTCTGCTCCTTCCTTTAGTATCCATGGTGATATTCCATCTGGGCCTATAGCCTTTGTTATATCCAACTCTAGCAAAAGCTTCCTTACATCTCCACTGGTAATCTCAAATTCCTCAAGTGGTGTCTGGTTAATTATTCCTTCTCTTATCTCTGGAACTTCTCCTTGCTCTAATGTGAAGTCTTCCTGGAATTTCATACTGAGTTCTTCACACACTTCTTTGTAGTTTGTAGTGAATCTGTCTGCCCATATCCTCAGTTTCATTACCTGCTCATTCACTGTTGTCTTTCTCTTGGTGTGGCTGTGCAGCAATTTGGGTTGGGCCTTGCTTGCTATGTCATTTTCATATTGCCCTTCTGCCTCTCTTCTCACCCTGACGTATTCATTCTTGGCTTTCTGGTAACCTTCTCTGCTCTCAAGTGTCCTGTTATTTCTATAGTTTCTCCATGCTTTTTTACTTTGTTGCTTAGCTAGCTTACATCTCTGATTAAACCAGGGTTTCTCATCTGCATTTCTGTTTATACCTTTTGGGCCGGGATAAACTTTTCTGCTGTCTCCTTGCACTTCTGCGTGATGTATTCCATCATGTCATGTGTGTGTGTGTGATGATTTTGGTGCCCTTGACGGAGTTTTGATGATTCAGAATGATGTTTTGTAGTGAATTTAGGTGTTCATTTCCTCCTGTCTGCAAATGTCAGTCTCCGTGGTGTAGTGGTAAGAAACTCGCCTGGCATTCGCGCGCGCTATGTCATGGGTTCGTATCCTGACCGGGGAGGATTTACTGGGCGCAATTCCTTAACTGTAGCCTCTGTTTAACGCAACAGTAAAATGTGTACTTGGATGAAAAAACGATTCTTCGCGGCAGGGGATCGTATTCCAGGGACCTGCCCGAAACGCTACGCGTACTAGTGGCTGTACAAGAATGTAACAACTCTTGTATATATCTCAAAAAAAAAAAATGTAGCGAGATGCTTCCTCATTGTTAGAAGTTTGTCCAATATATCATATATTGGAAAGCACACAGTCTGTAGGATTAAGTATATATTTATATACTATATTAGTGCAGTTCAGTTTGTTATAAGAGGGAGAAAAGTTGTTTTTCATGATATGGGAAGCCGTACGAATGTTGTATATAATTCGACGAATCCCAGTGTTTTCTCCGCAGGGTTTACAATTACTGTCAGTTCCATCCCATATTGCCTTTTCATCCCTCTTTTAGGACTGGGTAAATGTATTTTTATTGTTCACTACAACATCTTCTCCCGAAGGCCGATTATTCTCAGTACAGTGGTGACTTGCTATTTACTGACAATTTCGTCAAATTCTGTATTTTACTTTAATTATTATTCACAACTAACAGTACCCGGCCACGCGTTGCTGTGGCTCAGCAATGCATGTGTGTTGCCGAGCCACAGCAACCTTCCCTGTCCCCCAGTCCTCCCTAGCATTCCCCCCTCACCCGTCTCCTCGGCCTTCCAACCATTCCCCACTTCACCATTCCTTCTTCCTTCCCACCATGCCCCACTCCCCTGTCCCTTTGTCTTACCCACCTTTCTCCATTCCCCCATCTCCTCGTCCCCACCATCCCAAACTTCCCCGTCCCGTCGTCCTCCCCACCATCTCTCACTTCCGCCCCCCTCGTCATCCCCACCATTCCCCACTCCCTCGTCATATGCCTTCCCAAATGGTCTGATGTTCCCTTCAGAAAATTGGGAACATCAAGTGACCTGATGTTCCCATCACTGAAATATAAGAAAAACAGTTAAAAAATGAAATGAAAATATGAAAAAATAAACTATACTCACGAAATGAACAGTATGGTAAACAACACAACTCAATTCCAATGCAATTGACACAAAATAATTAAATCAAAATGAAAATAAGTCAAAATCTATGAAATTCAATTTATCAAGGCAATCAGAAACAATGAAATGGAATTGTAACATATCTAGTATAGCATGTGTGTTGCTCTTACATGCAACAGATGGCGCTGTTTTTCAAGAAAAGCATAGTTTTACCTGTCACAGGTGTGGCATCTATACTTATACTTACAAAATGAATGGTATGGTAAACAACACAGCTCAATTCCAACACAATGCCACACAAAGTAATTCACTAAAAATAAAAAAATCGAAATCTATGAAAATAAAATTTATCAATGCAATCGGAAACATTGAAATGGAATTCGTGACATATTTAGTATAGCGTGCATGTTGCCATTATGTGCAACAGATGGCGCTGTTTTTCAAAAACGTATGTTTTTACCTGTCACAGGGACAGGTAAAAAGCTCCAGGCTGTGACTCATACATCAGGCTGTGAGCAGCCGCGTCCAACAACCTGGTTGATCAGTCCGGCAACCAGGAGGCCTGGTCGACGACCGGGCCGCGGGGACGCTAAGCCCCAGAAGCACCTCAAGGTAAGGTCAAGGTAGGGATGGCATCAATATAGTAGGTATACAAAAATATGCACCTATTCGAATGCAACGTTGTGTCAAAATTTCAAAGCAGTCGGTGAAGAACTTTTGAAGATTACAGCGTGTGTTGCTCTGATGTCCAACAGATGGCGCTGTTTTTTAAAAAAAAGGCTGTTTTTTCCTGTCACAGGCGAGGCATGTATATAGTAGATATATAGAAAGACGCACCTGTTCGAATGCAGTGTTGTGTCAAAATTTCAAAGCAATCGGTAAAGAGGTTTCGAAGATTTCCCTCATGAAAAATGAAAAAAAACAGTTTGTCAGATTAGGTTAGGAGAGACAAACTGTGGAGGAGATTAGGTTATGTAAGTTAGATTAGGTTATCTAAGTTAGGTTAGGTAAGTTAGGTTATGTAAGTTTGGGTAAGTTATGTTAGGTAAGTTAGGATAGGTTTGATAAGCTATATAAGTTAGGTTAGGTAAGTTAGGTCATGTTAAGTCTGTTCAGTTCATGTGATGTCATGTCTATAAAGTGTTAGGGACTGGAAAGCTAGTGAAATGGTACATAAAGACAAAGCAACAAAATCATTAGAAGATGGGGGTATAAAGATCAAAGGGAAATGGAACATGTTCCTGAAAATTATATATACCAACACAGATGGAGTGAGATAAAAAAAAAAATATTGGAGTAGAAGGATATAATGCAGCTTAAGGTCCCAAATATTGCTTTATTAACAGAAACGAAATCTGAAGAATTTTTTTAAATGAGGTCGTATTCCCAAGGGGCTACTCAGTGTGGAGACGTGACAGGATAACTAGGAAGGGAGGAGGAGTGGCTGTGCTGGTGAAAGAACACCTGAAGGTAAGAGAGTTAATAACTGAAAACCCTCAATGTTGACATAATAGCATTGCAGGTCTGGAATCAGGATGAAAAGCTCATAATTGTAAATGCCTACAGCCCACAAGCAAACAACATATGGACAAAGGAAGAACTGGATGACAAATGAAAGAGGGCCTCATAATGGTCGTGAGAGATGATAGTAAGAGCAGACAAAGATAAATCCAGTTTGTTGGTACTGGGGGACTTCAACTTTAAGGCAATAGACTGGGAGGCCTACGAGGCAAGAACGGAGGACATTTGGAAAGGCAGATTTGTAAACCTCATTTTGGAGACATTCATGTATCATCACGTCAAGCACGCCATAAGAATGAGGGAAGGAGAGCCGGTGGCTGAGTGGACAGAACATTGGATGCGTGATCCTGTGGTCCCGGGTTCGATCCCGGGCGCCGGCAAGAAACAATGGGCAGAGTTTCTTTCACCCTGATACTCCTGTTACCTAGCAGTAAATAGGTACCTGGGAGTTAGTCAGCTGTCACGGGCTGCTTCCTGGGGGTGGAGGCCTGGTCGAGGACCGGGCCGCGGAGATACTAAAAGCCCCGAAATCATCTCAAGATAACCTCAAGATAAGACGTGGATGTTCCATCAATACTGGAACTAATATTCAGCAGGAAAAAAGAAGAGATATTTGACATGCAGTATCTTCCTTCCTTGGGAAAGTTATCATGTCCTGTTAGATATTAAATATGCTTTGCGATATAATCTAGTTGTTACAAACCCGACTACATCGTCGGAGAATGGAGTAGTGACGCCATCTGGTGGTGGCAGTCTGATACCTGCAAAAGGCTCGAGATTCCTGCCTTGGTCAGCCCGAGGAGTCGCTGTGAATGACCTCTGGTGAGGTGGCGACTAAAGATCAGCGCCATCTGTTGTGATATGAGCTGAATGTCAATGCCAGAGTCAGTAAGTGGTGTTTCCTAGTTTCACCAGTACCGGCCAATTTATTGATGACGTGTCTGTAGCCACAGAGGCGACGTAGGGCTGCTGTGGTACAGAGAAAAGCAGTCTACCCTGGGCAACCTAATCTCTCTCTACTTAATTCTGCTTGACGACTAAGTGAGCTGCCGCCGAAAACGAACCGTGTGGTATCTGCTTTCTGCCAGTGGAGTGGCAGTGAAAGGAGTCGGCGTAACCCGGGACTGGCGAAGGGAGAGACGATCGGCAGTAAGGTGTCATTGAGGAGCGTTACTAGCCCGTCGCTAGAGGCTCCTGCCAGGGGTTAGCTACCCATGTATATATCTATGCGGTGGCCCCTATCAGCGCGTGGCTGCAGTTCTCTGCCAGCACTTGGCTGGAAAGTGATTGTGGGTAATTAGGAAGCACCTAGTGGTACTGTCGGTAGGCTGGCCCGTGGTAAGGGTAGACTCGTTGGTGTTTCCCAGTACTGGTTGAGGACAGTACAGTGTGTTGAGGAAACACGGAAGTTGACAAAGGCTGCATCGCGTTAGCATCGAGGAGCGCTTAGTGTCCTATGTGAGAGCGACACATGTAAATATCCACGTGTAGTAATATTATCTCATTTTATATATAAGGTGAAGGGAAAGTCATAATAAAATAAGTGAATATATTGATAAAGAATGAAGTGTTGTGTTCATTTCAGCTACCACCCCCTTTTTATTACTTGCATTACCTAGCCTACTCCTTGAAAGCCACTACCGACTTGGGATTGCATACTAGTACCTTGAGTCATCGATCAAGAACCCGGTTGCGACCCATAGTGGCCGTAAAACTAGTAGAGAATGGGAACATAGAAACCGTTGATAAACTTGTGGAACTTGTGTAAGGAATCATTCAGAACCTTGTACACCTCATATGTAAGACCAATCCTGAAGAATCCAGCCCCAGCATGGAGCCCGTACCTTGTCAAGCACAAGGCGAAGCTGGAAAATGTTCAGAGATATGCCACTAGGCTAGTCCCAGAACTAAGAGGCATGAGTTACGAAGAAAGGCTGCGAGAAATGCACCTCACGACAATAGAAGACAGAAGAGTAAGGGGAGACATGATCACTACATACAAAATTCTCAGAGGAATTGACAGGGTAGATAAAGATAAACTATTTAACACGGGTGGTACGTGAACAAGGGGGCACAGGTGGAAAATACCCAAATGAGCCACAGGGACGTTAGAAAGAACTTTTTCAGTGTCAGAGTAGTTAATAGATGGAATGCACTAGGCAGTGATGTGGTGGAGGCTGATTCCATTCACGGTTTCAAATGTAGATATGATAGAACCCAGTAGGCTCAGGAATATGTACATCAGTTGATTGACAATTGAGAGGTGGGACCAAAGAGCCAGAGCTCAACCCCCACAAGCACAATTAGGTGAGTACCAAAACAGAGATGCAGACCTAGGAAACTGGGTTGGTTCAACAGAAATTACGAGAGGGCCAGAGACCAAAAGACACAAGCATGGAATCATTATAGGAAGAGGCCAAACCCCCAAACATACCAGCGATACAAAGAGGCGAGAAACAACTACACGTCAGTAAGGAGAGAGGAACTTTGAGAACGGTTTAGCAGACAAATGTAAATCAGATCCAGGCCTTTTCTATAAATTCATTAAAAGCAAGGTGCAGGTAAAGGATAATATTCAGAGGCTGAAAATGGGAGACAGATTCACGGAAAATTAAAAGGAAATGTGTGAAACATTAAACGAAAAGTTCCAAAGGGTGTTTGTACAAAATTAAATCTCCAGGGAACCAGACACAATAGGAATTCCTGAGAACACATAAAGCACATAGAGGTGTCTAGAGACGCAGTGAAAAAAATGCTCAAGGAGCTAAGTAAGAACAAAGCAGTTGGCCCAGATCGAGTTTCACCATGGGTTCTGAGAGAATGTGCACCAGAGTTCAGCATTCCACTTCAGCTGATTTTTCAGGCATCCCTGTTTACAGGAGTTGTAGCTGATGTGTGGAAAAAGGCTAACATAGTTCCAATCTACAAAAATGGAAGTAGGGAAGACCCCTTCAATTAAAGACCGGTATCATTGTCAAGTGTAATAGTCAACATATTGGAAAAATAATTAAAACTAAATGGGTGGAACACCTGGAGAGGAACGATATAATATCAGACAGACTGTATGCTTTTCGATCTGGAAGATCCTGTGTAATGAATTTACTCTGTTTCTATGATCGAGCCACAGATTTTACTGGAAAGAGATGGTTGGGTTGACTGCATATACCTGTACTTATAAAAGGTTTTCGACAGAGTTCCACATAAGAAGTTGTTCTGGAAACTTAAACATATTGGAGGGGTGACAGGTAAGCTTCTAACATGGATGAATTTTTTTGTAACTGATAGAAAAATGAGGGCAGTAATCAGAGGCAATGTATTGGACTGGAGAAATGTCACAAGTGGAGTACCACAGGGTTCAGTTCTTGTACCAGTGATGTTTATTGTCAACCTAAACGATCTGACAGTTGGTATACAGAATTATATGAACATGTTTGCTGATGATGCTAAGATAATAGGAAGGATAAGAAACTTAGATCATGCCCTTCAAGAAGACCTAGACAAAATAAGTATATGGAGCACCACTTGGCAAATGGAATTTAATGTTAATAAATGCCATGTTATGGAATGTGGAATAGGAGAACATAGACCTCACACAACCTATATATTATGTGAGAAATCTCTAAAGAATTCTGATAAAGAAAGAGATCTAGGGGGTGGTTCTAGATAAAAAACTATCACCTGAGGACCACATAAAGAATATTGTGCGAGGAGCCTATGCTACGCTTTCTAACTTCAGAATTGCTTTTATATACATGGATGGCGATATACTAAAGAAATTGTTCACGACTTTTGTTAGGCCAAAGCTGGAATATGCAGCGGTTGTGTGGTGCCCATATCTTAAGAAGCACATCAACAAACTGGAAAAGGTGCAAAGACATGCTACTAAGTAGCTCCCAGAACTGAAGGACAAGAGCTACGAGGAGAGGTTAGAGGCATTGAATATGCCAAAACTAGAAGATAGAAGAAAAAGAGGCGACATGATCTCACTACGTACAAAATAGTAACGGGAATCGATAAAATTAACAGGGAAGATTTCCTGAGACCTGCAACTTCGAGAACAAGAGGTCATAGATTTAAACTAGCTAAACACAGATGCCGAAGAAATATAAGAAAATTCACTTTTGTAAAGAGAGTGGTAGACGGTTGGAACAAGTTAGGTGAGAAGGTGGTGGAGGCCAAGACCGTCAGTAGGTTCAAAGCGTTATATGACAAAGAGTGCTGGGAAGACGGGACACCACGCGAGTAGTTCTCATCCTGCAACTACATTTAGATAATTACACTTAGATAATTACAAACATATACACACACAAAAGACAGAAGAGCCCGGGGAGACATGATCACCACATACAAAATTCTCAGGGGAATTGACAGGGGTAGACAGGGATGGATTATTTAACACACATTTTCCGCTCCCAAAAGAGTACCAACGATGCAATTATTAGTCTCCTTGATATAATTTACTCAGCCCTTGACAAAAATGAGTTTCCGATTGGACTCGTCATTGACCTGAGAAAGGCCTTTGATACTGTTAATCACAATTACCTCTTACGTAAACTCCATCATTATGGAATCCGAGGCCATACACTGGACTATATCCAATCCTATCTTAGTGATAGACACCAATGTGTAGCCATCAATAATATAACCTCTCCCACTCTACCAATAACCGTTGGAGTGCCACAGGGCAGCATTTTGGGACCTCTCCTATTTCTTATATACATCAATGATCTGCCTAATGTCTAACATTCTTGAACCTATATTGTTTGCTGATAATACTACCCTCATCTACTCTAACCCCAACCCACATACACTAAATAATGTTGTTAATAATGAACTAAAAAAAGTCCACTTATGGATGTCAACCAACAACTAACACTTAACATAGAAAAGACCTACTACATCTTATTTGGAAGCAAATCTACAAATGCAATTCAGCTTCAGATAGACAATGTAAACATTAGCAATAAAAATGATGGAAAGTTTCTCGGCCTATTCCTAGACAAGAGAATCAACTTCAGTACCCACATACAACACATAACTAAGAAAGTCTCTAAAACAGTTGGTATACTCTCCAAAATCAGATATTATGTACCTAACTCTGCTCTCATCTCTCTATATTATGCACTAATCTATCCCTATCTTAATTATGGTATCTGTGCATGGGGTTCAACCACTACAAACCACCTCAAGTCCATCATCACTCAGCAAAAATCTGCTATCAGAATAATAACAAATTCTGCTTTCAGACAGCACTCAGCCCCCTTGTTTAACTCCCTAAACATGCTAAACATAATCTCACTCCACAAATTCTCTTGTGTCAACTACATTTACAAAACCCTGTTCTTAAATGCAAATCCTGCTCTGAAACTCTCCCTGGTCAGATGTAATAGGACCCATTATCACCACACCAGAAATAAATATCTCTTTGATATCCCCAGAGCCAAACTTAATCTGTGTAAACACTCTATGCAAATAAAGAAACCCAGTCTATGGAACTCACTCCCTATTGAATTGAAAAGCTGTCCAACTTTTGCGTCATTCAAAAACAGTACTAAAAAGTACGAAATTTCATCTTCGTAGTTTTTTAGCTTTTGCTTTAAAATTGCACTGTATCTATTGCTACCCAATCTCCCAATCTTTATGTACCCAATCTGAACATCTTTATCATTGTGATCATTGCTGTCTTCTTATATGTGCTATCAATCTGCTGTATGGTGTCTATTAATCTTGTTTAAATTACCAATCAAGCTGTCAATGTAATCAATCAGAGCTTTAATATACCAATGTGCTTTAATATACTTACTAATCTCTCTCATCTCATTTTTTTTCTTGCAATGTATTTGTTATCATTTTATTAATTCTGATAGAATTTACCTACTTAAAATTATCTGTTAGATTAAGGACCTGCCCGAAACGCAGCGCGTACTAGTGGCTTTACAAGATTGTAAATACTATGCTATGTATTCTCTCAAACCCAATGTACCTTCTTGTATATAAATAAATAAATAAATAAATCAAATAAATAAACATGTGGTACACGCACAAGAGGGACACAGGTGGAAGCTGAGTACCCAAATGAGCCACAGAGACATTAGAAAGAACTTTTTCAGTGTCAGAGTGGTTAGTAAATGGAATGCATTAGGAAGTGATGTGGTGGAGGCTGACTCCATACACAGTTTCAAGTGTAGATATGATAGAGCCCAATAGGCTCAGGAATCTGTACACCTGTTGATTGACGGTTGAGAGGCGGGTCCAAAGAGCCAAAGCTCAACCCCCGCAAGCACAACTAGGTGAGTACACACACACACACACACACACACACACACACACACACACACACACACACACACACACACACACACACACACACACACACACACACACACGTCTAAAGTTATGATGGGTGGAGGCGAGGCGGACAGACCCGTCCATCAGTACACTGTGACAGGAAGACATTCCTCCAGAGAAGGACCTGGGAGAACATATAATAATAATTATAATAATAATAGTATTGATTGACCATTCTGAATGGACTTGAGAATGGTCCAGGACGGACCGTAACGTCGTCGTCCCTTCACCTTCTAGTGTGTGGTCTGGTCAACATACTTTAGCCACGTTATTGTGACTCATCGCCTACAATAATAGTATTAATAATAATGTAGAGGGAACCACATTCAAAGTGCCCGCCAAAGAAGACATTTTACAATATAGGCAGGGCTGTGCCCTGATTGGTGGACGGCGACGGCGCACAGCCTACCCGCGCAGCAGCCCCGCGCAGGCCGAGTGGGCCAGATTTGAACTGCATGTGACCCAGCGCGGACGACGCCTACCCGGCACCACTGGCACTTAGGATATGTGCCCATAGGACCCCTAAAGAGGCATTGACTCCCTCTGTCCTACCCTTCCTGAGGAGCCTAGACTTGCTCCACCTGCCCTACCAGCCCTACCTCTCCCTACGACGACAGTTCCAGGTGAAATATTACTGTACTATTGTTGTAACACGTGGGTCACCTCTACATTGGCGCAGTGAGTAAACGTTCCCACGCGGTGCTCAAGAGGACCTCGCCAAGATATCTGCATCATCGTTCTGCCAACTTCAGTCAAGACGTCTTAGATAGTGTTCAACGTTTCCAGTCTCGAATTACTGGCTTTGGTTGCACCATTGATGTTCTTCGGGTTGTTGTTCAATAGCGGTGCCCAAGATATTTCAACCTCTGTTTTTTTGTGCATATGTTTTATTCCACATCTCGTGCAATCCCCCAAGATTCTCCATAAGTTCCAGTTATCAGTGTTTTATACGGATTATTTCCCCGGATTTGTTGCATTTTATTGTCTTGTCCCCCAAGCACCGATTCCCGCGGTCCCCAAGTTCTTTGAAGAAGGGGAGACAAGTACCACCATTCACACGGAATACGGGCCACCGTTCATGAGCATATCCGACCTGTATTGTTTACGAATCCGCTCGCGGAGGATTTCAGGCTGTCGTTCCCGAGCGCATCCGTCTCCAGTGTGTTTACTACAGCGACGCTGGTCCCAGCTCTGCAGGGTGCTTGCTACAGGTCTATTACTTTCTCATTTCTACTGTTAGCTAGACGTAACCTGTTCTAGGCTTTCTACAGAAGTAACGGCTCAAGGGGAACAGATACATTAAGTAAGCCTGTGAGTTTGTGTTCATACCAGATTTAAGGTGGATGGTGATCCGCCCTGCACACAGTTCCCCATGTTCACCTGAAAAAAGTGTTTTTGAGAACCCTCAGCCCAGTGCTTATGAAAATCAGGCACATTGCTTGTTAAAGTTCCTCAAAGTGCCTGCCATATCAGATTTTCCAGTTTTGCAAGTGCAGTAAGTGCCCAGTTTTTGTCTAAGCCTCAAGTGATTTAGGTACCAATTAAGTGTGCAGTGTTTTATGTTGCTTGAAACCCACCTGGCCCCATCATTTACATTATTGACTGTGCAGTGCTTATTTTTCCTTGTGGAACATTTATCTCTATCTCTGAACATTGGAACCTTAAGTGTGGCCATTGGTGTCTGTGTTTTTTTGTTGTTTGTTTTTTTTGTTTGGGGTGATATACATGTGAGGTGCCTGGCCCCAGATCTAAGGCTATTACCAGGTGTGGCACGATATATCGGAGCTTTAACTTTCGACACCAGCACAATGGCTCTAATCAAGATAAACTCTGCTTCGGCTGCTGAGCTGCAGCTGCTACCGGGTGTAGGAGATACATTGGCCGCTCGCATTATCAAGTTTCGGCGTAGCCACGTGATCACGGAGGACAACATTTATGATATCAACCGCCTTCGGGCCAAACCCGAGTTGATGGCTGCTATATCGTTTGAGGTGGACCCGTCCCAACAGGGCCCCGGGCCCTCAGGTCAGGGGGCAGGAAGTCGTTCATCGTCCACGTCCAGCGAAACGGGTACCCGCCGTTCCTCTAGGGGTGCCGCCAGCGGCAGACAACGTGGACGCCGACATCAGTCACCAGCTTACTCCAGGGCTAGTGGCCTGCAAGGTACTCGGCAGGGGAGCCCCTCCCACCATCGATCGGCTCGATCAAGGAGACGGCCAGCTCGACACTCGGCACACAGCTCTCGGGCTTCCGATTCAGATGCCTCTCTATCCCGTAGCAGGCGGACCGGTTATCGCCAACAGGAAGAGACCTTCCGCACACCACCTCGGGCGTTGGACTATGACGGGAAGTCAGATTGGGCCACCTTCTACCGCCGTTTCACGTCTTATGCCTCGGAAAAGGACTGGAGCGGACCTACGTTATTGACACAGTTAGGATGGTGCCTCAAGGGTAAGGCAAGTGATTTTTACAATCACTTACTGGACAGAGAACCGTCGATCGATTATAATCGCATGATGCATAAGATGATCAAGCGATTTGGCGATAGGGAAGTTCTGGATGTAGCCATGATGAAGTTTAACCAGGCACAGCAGGAACCAGAAGAGGATATCACTGATTGGGCAGATAGGGCCCATCACTTGGCTCATCGGGCCTACAAACATGTGCTACGATGGGAAGTGGAACAAATCGCAGTAATGAGATTTGGCCAGGGATTACAGGATAAGAGTCTGGCAGGATACATTTCCAATGCGAGGAACTCCTCCATGGAGGAGGCTATTGATCGGGCCCAAACCTTCCAGCACAATGCCATAGCGATCCAAGGTTCCTCAGGTTCCAAAGGATATGACTCCCATCACCGAGTGCCCCAAGGTCCAGCAGTGCGAGTGAATGCAGTGGGAAGGTACTCCCAGTATGAGCGGCCACCCAGGAGTAATGACGCTCCTCGGCGCTCGACACTCGCCCTTCCCAGCTCCCCAGGCACGTCACCGGCTACCAGCTCTTCAGGTTTTGGAATCAACACTTGCCGACCATCGAGTGCGGGCTCGCATCCTTTATCTTCCAGGGGCGTGGAGGCGAAGTTGGACACCTTGGTAGCAGGTATCTCAGAGACCAACGGGAGATTGGACCAGGTGTGTGAGAGTTTGAGGCACCTTACAGTTGCTCTTATGTCACCACAGCATCGCCGTAGCCCATCCCCTAGGCGACCTGTTCAGTGCTACAGGTGTGGAAAAGAGGGTCATTTTGCTCGGGACTGTGAGGAATCCGAAAGGGATGAGGAAGGAGTCCGCCAGCACGGGGACACCTCGGGCAACAGGCCACGTGTTTCATTTAAGGACCAGAATTCGTCTTTAAACGCTGCCGGGTCGGCTCATTCGGCCTAAATCCGACCCAGTGCATAACAGGCCAAGGAGGGGCATTGGAGCAAGATGCTGACCAGATATTGTCTAGAGGCGTGGAAGACATCTCGGCTCACACTGACAGGGGGGACATGGACATTACCACATCAGACACGTACAACCAGCAGAGTTTGGTTATGCTAAGTGAGAACTCGTCAAGTGAGGCCCCTTCAGGAATCCAATGCAGGACAAAAGTGGCAATTCGGGACCATGCCACTACTGAACAGACAGGTCTGGATCAGGAAGCGAAGCAAAATTCTCACAGGAAGTGGGGCCCGTTAAGACACAATGTGGAAAGGAGGGCTCAGAAGAAAATAAAGAATGAACTAGCATTTGGTCAGTCCTTGGAAGGCATAGATCCAATTGCTTTCCCTTGGGATCCTGGGGGTGAGATGTGGGAAGAGGGTTGCTCTGTCAAAGGACTCACATTCAAGGAGCAGCGCTTTGGTGCGAGGAATATTGTTAGGACAGTAAATTCCTAAGAGTGAAGCTGAAAAAAAAAGAAAAAAGGAAAGGGAATAGTGTAGTGTATGCAATGTTGAAACAGTTCGTGTATAGTGCAAAGATAATACGGGTAATAATTGTAATGTTCGTGTATAGTGCAAAGATAATACGGGTAATAATTATAATGTTCGTGTACAGTGCAAAGATAATACGGGTAATAATTGTAATAGGACCCATTCATGAAACCAGACTTTTTACAAAAAGACATGTTATATATAGTGAAACATTTTCCCTCCAATATACCCATTGTTCTATAGGGACGGGAGGAGTGTAGAGGGAACCACATTCAAAGTGCCCGCCAAAGGAGACATTTTACAGTATAGGCAGGGCTGTGCCCTGATTGGTGGACGGCGACGGCGCACAGCCTACCCGCGCAGCAGCCCCGCGCAGGCCGAGTGGGCCAGATTTGAACTGCATGTGACCCAGCGCGGACGACGCCTACCCGGCACCACTGGCACTTAGGATATGTGCCCATAGGACCCCTAAAGAGGCATTGACTCCCTCTGTCCTACCCTTCCTGAGGAGCCTAGACTTGCTCCACCTGCCCTACCAGCCCTACCTCTCCCTACGACGACAGTTCCAGGTGAAATATTACTGTACTATTGTTGTAACACGTGGGTCACCTCTACAATAATAATAATAATTATAATAATAATAGTATTACATATAAAATATTACAAGGGGTTCTGAATACAAGGGTTATATGTAGGCATTTAAACTTTAACAATGCCACAAGAAATTAACTGGACAAAGTACAAAGTTGTGACACTAGATGTAGGGAACAGGAGGCCGGACACAAGGTACAAACTGAGAGATGAAATTTTTCCAAGAATCCGGAAGAGAGGAAAATCTGGTTAATATTACGTCGAAACTATGTCCTGAAATCCCATATGACTCGTATATCATCAGCAGCATGTGCAATCGTGACCAACATAACAACTCTCTATATAAATCTCATTTGAGATTCATTGACGACTTTAATCATCACTTATTTCCAAGTAACCGTGGGATGTGTGGCTCCAGCGTGGAGTACAACCCAAGACGAGGCAAGACAGCTCACAACTAAGATGTGTCAGTTACGAGGATACTAACTCTTAACCTCTGTAAGATTCGAACCCGGTCAGCCAGAGTCTCCATGCCCTTGGCATGTTCAGTACTGTACCCACTCAGCCACAGACTGAACAAAAGTATTGAGAAGTCGTCTGACTTATAACGTGTTTTTACTGGACATGCCAAGGGACATGGAAGCCCTGGGTGATCGGGTTCGAGTCCTTCAGGGGTCAAGAGTTTTCTGATCAGCCTAAGGTAGATGTATTAAGAAAATATAGCCTACACCTGCAACACCTGCAGGTGACCTTCATCACCTCTGATATAAATTATCTGTAAAACACGCAGTTTAATCCTACAATTTCTTAATTATTTTCTTCTGAGAGAATGGGAAGGTCAAGGAAGGTGAGGGGGGGGGGAGGAGGGGTGACAGTGGGAGGAGGGGTGATAGTGGGAGGAGGGGTGATAGTGGGAGGAGGGGTGACAGTGGGAGGAGTGGTGACAGTGGGAGGAGGGGTGATACTGGGAGGAGGGGTGACAGTGGGAGGAGGGGTGATAGTGGGAGGAGGGGTGACATTGGGAGGAGGGGTGACAGTGGGAGGAGGGGTGATAGTGGGAGGAGGGGTGACATTGGGAGGAGGGGTGACAGTGGGAGGAGGGGTGATAGTGGGAGGAGGGGTGACAGTGGGAGGATGGGTGACAGTGGGAGGAGGGGTGACAGTGGGAGGAGGGGTGACAGTGGGAGGAGGGGTGATAGTGGGAGGAGGGGTGACAGTGGGAGGAGGGGTGACAGTGGGAGGAGGGGTGATAGTGGGAGGAGGGGTGACAGTGGGAGGAGGGGTGATAGTGGGAGGAGGGGTGACAGTGGGAGGAGGGGTGACAGTGGGAGGAGGGGTGACAGTGGGAGGAGGGGGTGATAGTGGGAGGAGGGGTGACAGTGGGAGGAGGGGGACAGTAGGAGGAGGGGTGACAGTGGGAGGAGGGGTGATAGTGGGAGGAGGGGTGATAGTGGGAGGAGGGGAGACAGTGGGAGGAGGGGTGACAGTGGGAGGAGGGGTGACAGTGGGAGGAGTGGTGACAGTGGGAGGAGGGGTGACAGTGGGAGGAGGGGTGACAGTGGGAGGAGGGGTGACAGTGGGAGGAGGGGTGACAGTGGGAGGAGGGGTGACAGTGGGAGGAGGGTGATAGTGGGAGGAGGGGTGACAGTGGGAGGAGGGGTGACAGTGGGAGGAGGGGTGACAGTGGGAGGAGGGGTGACAGTGGGAGAAGGGGTGATAGTGGGAGGATGGGTGACAGTGGGAGGAGGGGTGACAGTGGGAGGAGGGGTGATAGTGGGAGGAGGGGTGACAGTGGGAGGAGGGGTGACAGTGGGAGGAAGGGTGACAGTGGGAGGAAAGGGTGATAGTGGGAGGAGGGGTGACAGTGGGAGGAGGGGCAACAGTGGGAGGAGGGATGATAGTGGGAGGAGGGGTGATAGTGGGAGGAGGGGAGACAGTGGGAGGAGGGGTGACAGTGGGAGGAGGGGTGACAGTGGGAGGAGTGGTGGCAGTGGGAGGAGGGGTGACAGTGGAAGGAGGGGTGACAGTGGGAGGAGGGGTGATAGTGGGAGGGGGGGTGACAGTGGGAGGAGGGGTGATAGTGGGAGGAGGGGTGACAGTGGGAGGAGGAGTGACAGTGGGAGGAGGGGTGATAGTGGGAGGAGGGGTGACAGTGGGAGGAGGGGTGACAGTGGGAGGAGGGGTGACAGTGGGAGGAGGGGGTGATAGTGGGAGGAGGGGTGACAGTGGGAGGAGGGGCGACAGTGGGAGGAGGGGTGACAGTGGAGGAGGGGTGATAGTGGGAGGAGGGGTGATAGTGGGAAGAGGGGAGACAGTGGGAGGAGGGGTGACAGTGGGAGGAGGGGTGACAGTGGGAGGAGTGGTGACAGTGGGAGGAGGGGTGACAGTGGGAGGAGGGGTGACAGTGGGAGGAGGGGTGACAGTGGGAGGAGGGGTGACAGTGGGACGAGGGGTGACAGTGGGACGAGGGGTGACAGTGGGAGGAGGGGTGACAGTGGGAGGAGGGGTGACAGTGGGAGGAGGGGGTGACAGTGGGAGGAGGGGGTGACAGTGTGAGGAGGGGTGACAGTGGGAGGAGGGGTGACAGTGGGAGGAGGGGTGACAGTGGGAGGAGGGGTGACAGTGGGAGGAGGGGTGACAGTGGGAGGAGGGGTGACAGTGGGAGGAGGGGTGACAGTGGGAGGAGGGGTGATAGTGGGAGGAGGGGTGACAGTGGGAGGAGGGGTGACAGTGGGAGGAGGGGTGACAGTGGGAGGAGGAGTGACAGTGGGAGGAGGGGTGACAGTGGGAGGAGGGGTGATAGTGGGAGGAGGGGTGACAGTGGGAGGAGGGGTGACAGTGGGAGGAGGGGTGACAGTGGGAGGAGGGGGTGATAGTGGGAGGAGGGGTGACAGTGGGTGGAGGGGCGACAGTGGGAGGAGGGGCGACAGTGGGAGGAGGGGTGATAGTGGGAGGAGGGGTGATAGTGGGAGGAGGGGTGACAGTGGGAGGAGGGGTGACAGTGGGAGGAGGGGTGACAGTGGGAGGAGGGGTGACAGTGGGAGGAGGGGTGACAGTGGGAGGAGGGGTGACAGTGGGAGGAGGGGTGACAGTGGGAGGAGGGGGTGATAGTGGGAGGAGGGGGTGATAGTGGGAGGAGGGGTGACAGTGGGAGGAGGGGTGACAGTGGGAGGAGGGGTGACAGTGGGAGGAGGGGTGACAGTGGGAGGAGGGGGTGATAGTGGGAGGAGGGGTGACAGTGGGAGGAGGGGTGATAGTGGGAGGAGGGGTGACAGTGGGAGGAGGGGTGATAGTGGGAGGAGGGGTGACAGTGGGAGGAGGGGTGACAGTGGGAGGAGGGGTGACAGTGGGAGGAGGGGTGACAGTGGGAGGAGGGGGTGACAGTGGGAGGAGGGGTGATAGTGGGAGGAGGGGTGACAGTGGGAGGAGGGGTGATAGTGGGAGGAGGGGTGATAGTGGGAGGAGGGGTGATAGTGGGAGGAGGGGTGATAGTGGGAGGAGGGGTGACAGTGGGAGGAGGGGTGACAGTGGGAGGAGGGGTGACAGTGGGAGGAGGGGTGACTGTGGGAAATTTTTACCCACCATATCTAATAATCATCTAAGAAATGTATAATTTCTATATCATATCTAAATCATATCAAAATCATATCTAAATCGTATCAAAATCATATTAGAATCATTAAAGATTCATTTTATAGCTTGATCCTGGATGACAATGGCACCATGAACACGTACGCAACAGGGGCCCTTTTGATGCCTACGTGACTTTGTACATGATCTCTCAAGGATCCAGAAGCTTCTAGAAGGACTTCTTAATTAAAAAACTATTGGAACATTGATTCAACATCCGGTAGGATTAAAAATCGAATCCTTAATAAGATTCAGTGGTACTTTCAAATACTACTTATAATCTTTAAATCTTATATCTAATTATATTATAATCACATCTTATTTCAATAATAAGTCTAGACTGTAAAAATAATCAATCAATATTCATTGAAGGCTACCGTGCTCAGAGAGCATGGCAGGGCGATGGGGGCAGTGAAGCGCCCACCAACAAAGCCCGCGGCACTCCGCGTTTGTTTACAATTGAGTGAACAAGTGACTGATCCTTAGCGAACATTACCAGCTCAAGGACACCTTATCTAATATTTTTTATCGCCAGTGAATACTCTCTAGAACTGGGGGAGTACCTGGACAATATCTACAAGGAAAATCCTAGAACATTCACATAAAATAGAGTGTATAGTGGAGATCAGTGACACGGTTTCCTCCACCTTCATTCATAAACTTTTATCTCGAATCATTCTTCTGCAACTGCAGGATAATCACTTAGCAACGCTACCAGATCATCATACAGCAACGCTGTAGCAAAATATCGTGCCTAAACTCGACAAGAGAGTTAATCAGTCTGGCAAACTTGTCAGACAGGCACCCCGACTGGCAGAGAAGTATATTGAAGGTTATTTGGTGTATGATTGGCCAATTGTATGCTTGTGTAACTTTAATATCCTATAAATCTGTCTGTTGGTTAAAAAGCGAGGCTAAGCCTCACATATCAGTAAGTTTATTAAAATTGTAGTGTAGCTGTGAATCTTATCCAAGCACTGAACCTCATGAGTGTCCATTCTGTCAGAAAAGAATTCAGCCTCAATAAGTAAAAACCTCACAAGTGTCCATAGCGTGGGAAGAGATTCACTCAAGCTAACTGTATCATATAAATTGAATATGTCTGCATATATATTTGAATATATAAATTAAGTTATCAATTGTTTGCTTAGTTAATTTTTAAGTTATCATATAAGTTCATTTAATTGAATATAATTTCTAGTACTTGACAGTATTTAGACTACATTTAAGGTCATTTATTATACTTTTACAATTTAATTTGTTGTTTATAGTATAAGTACATATTGGCTGTTAAGTTATGGTGCTAGGTTAGACTATGTATGTTTAAATCCCTGATTTAAACAGAGCCAGTGTTCAGTCAGATAACTGAATTTATCAAATCTTATCCTTGTATAAAATACAAGCTGATGTGAGATCCCTGTCTACAGGTGGATTGGAACTTCTATCAACATAGTCATTCACCCCACCTGTCCCTTACAGCCCACAGTTTATCATTAGGAAAAGAGGATCTAGGATTTACAACCCTAGCTAGAGATTTTAGTTGAATTAATTTGCAGACAGTAAATTTTTAATTTAGTTCAGTACAAGTCCCTGGTAGTCTCCTCTTATATCAATCCCAGCAGGTTTTTCCCACATTAATGGTCCTTCGAACCTAGATAATAATGGTCCTTTATACCTAGATATTTATGATCATTCGTTTACCGAATATTTCAATGCCAAATACATAAGAAACTTCTTGATTTTGCATTGGAATAATTCTTACATATTCTAGCCTAACCTAGCTATCAGCCAATATTTATCATAGCCATATATCTAAGTAAACAAATAGTTTGCAGTGGCTTAAGCCACCGAATCCATTAACTAGTAAGCATTCATAACAAACTGATACTGTTTTGTGTTAAGAAACCTCAGTAATTAAGTATATCAGTGTCACAGACACTGCACTGCATCTTAATCATAAAATACCATTATCTACCTCATTGTGGTAACATTACATATATATTTAAGTGTATTATCTTGCATTATCTCTAATCTACTGATTTTCAGAGCTGCTCATTACATAATATTCTTTAAAAAAGTGTTATCATCACTGTAAGAGCATCATTACAATCTATCTATAATCAACTATATCATACCCTATTCCAGGTAAAACCAGTAGACATTCTACTGTATTTTATCTAACAACTATTAGGGTAACAGATCTTGTAATAACTTTGCAAAAATAGTGCCATTTACTATTTTTAAAAAATTATTACAAGATTTACCAACTTGGTGCATTCGTGCATTCGGGTCACAAATCAAATTATTACAGTACTTTTGATAATGAACACCTGCTACAACCAGATTCCAGGGAGGAAATGAAGGACGATCTTTGGAATCATTACCTAAGTAGACAGGAAAGCTCATTTATCAAAATACATTAACATCAAGCATATTCATCAGAAAAAAGAGAAAAATCTCGGAATCTCCGAAACTCGGAAAAGGTCAAAATGGCTAACAGTGTTCCACCAGCAGCTGAAACAGGAAATAGGAGGACACTTAATGGTCTGCAAAATCACCTAACTCAACTGATTGACAAATGTCAAAAGTTGGCTAGACAACCATCTCCTGATTTAATAATTCTGAATACCAGAGTAAAAGCAGCTGTGGATAAGTATGAACAAATCAAACGCCATGCAGAGATTTATCTAACAGAAATGGCTAATGCAGATTTAACCCGAAGGGAACTTCAGGAAATTGTCGTTGAAATGACAATGTATGAAGATAAAATCCAAGATCAACTTGATCCTTTAATCAAACAAATATCTCAAGCAGGAACCCAATCCAATGTGAGCTCATCCACTCAACAGAGCAATGCAACTATCACACATATAGCCGCAGAGCTCCCAAAGGTACAATTACCATATTTTGAGGGCAAGGATGAAGACGATTGGGATACCTTCTGGAGACACTTTGATTCTATAATAAACTCCAAGCCCTCTCTCAAAAAGGCGACAAAGTTTCAATATTTGCAAGGCCAGTTACGGGGAGAGGCAAGGCAGGTCATTGCTAATTTGTCATTAACAGATGATGATTACGACCATGCCTTACAGTTGTTACAAGATAACTACAGTGATAAGGAGACTGCAATTGCACGTCTCTCATACAAATTATTGGATTTACCCTCTCCAAATAAAAGTTATGAGTCACTACAATCATTTCGATTGTCTATAGAATCAATCATCAAAGCCCTCAGTACAAAAGTACCTGTAGGTGATGCAGAGTGGCTTATAAAGTTAATCATTCAAAGGAAACTTCCAAATGAGGTCATAGACAGCCTATGCACTCATTATAACACCAACATCTTATCACAAAGCCAAATCATTGATGGACTTCGAGCTTACGTACAAAGATTACGAAGCCGAGGAAAACTTAGATCTCAAGAAAAAATCCCCAAAGGTGAATCCACGGACAAAAATAAAAATGTCCAGAATGGCAGTCAAAAATCAAGGCAACAAAACTCCTCTTCTGCAAAGTGGAAACAGAATAATGTTGGCTCTTATGCTATATCCCCCACAGTTAACAGAACTGTAGGAAACCAAGCTCCTAAGACAGATAAGACAAAAGGAGCTACAAGTGCCCCAAAATGTTTATTCTGTCAAGAAGCACATACCATTTATCAATGCACAGTTTATGTAGGCCGTGCCAGTCGAATCGATCGACTGAAATCTCTGAACAGGTGCATCCGTTGTCTACGGAAGCACGATACAAGTGAGTGTATCACTCAATTGCAGAACTGCCAATATTGTCATAAAAGTGTACATCACACAGCACTCTGTAGTGATATTAACACTCAATCCAGATCACAGACTTCCAATAATCAACCTGCATCTCAGGCAAAGCCCAAAGATGATAATACCACAACAGCCGTACAATTCTGTACAGTAATGAGCAATGTCAACGACTTGGATACAGAAATTGTTACAGCAGCCATATTGCCTACTGCACAGCTAGAACTATGCAATCAAGGAATTTGTATTCCAACTAGAGGCTTTTTTGATCAAGGGTCACAGAAAACCTTTATCAGTAAAAAGATGGCAGAAGATTTACAACTTAAATCTTCAAAGCAAGTATCTACCTCCATATCAGGGTTTTTTACTAATTCTGGTCGTAGAACCTTTCCAGTAGTAAAACTCAATGTCTGTCTAGGTACATCCCAAAGGACAGTAGAAGCCATAGTAGTTGATAAAATTCCTACTGAAATGGAAGTGACTGGTCTGACAGCCACAATTAAATTCCTAAAAGAAAAAGGAATACAATTAGCAGATCCTCTACTCGATTCTGACTACATAGGAGATATCGGAATCCTGATTGGAGCTGACTACTATCATCGATTCATTCTGGGATCAGAAGAATCTATGGGTATGAATATACTCAAATCAGCAGGAGGCATATTGATGACAGGACCTATACTAGATCTTGAACCTTCAACTCCTGAAAAATCACATCATACAGAAACTGTAATAGTGGCATGACTAGGCAAAGAACAGTCACCACTTAAAATCCCCCACATGATTGATGATGGATTAGAATCTGTACATCAATTGTGGGAACTTGATGCCATAGGAATAATTCCTGAACAACCAAGTCCTGATGATGTCTGTGCATACAATCAGTACTTAGAAACTGTACAGTACCATGATGGACAGTACTGGGTAAGGCTACCATGGAAAATCAACCATAAAATCTTACCTACCAATTATCACATGGCTTACAGTCAATTTAAATCTCAATTAGCAAAGCTAAGAAAAAGGCCAGAGCATTTAAAACTCTATCATGAGATTATTGCTCAACAATTAAAGAATAAATTCATCGAAGTCGTGAAACATGACAATAAGCAAATAGGCCATTTTTTACCACACATGGCTGTAAAGAGAGAATCAAAAACAACTCCTTTACGGATAGTTTTTAATTGTAGCTCTAAATCTGGACCCCAAGGAACCAGTCTAAATGATTGTTTGCAAACAGGTCCAAGTCTAACTCAGAAATTGTATGACATACTGTTGAAGTTTAGACTTAACAAATATGCGTATTCAGCAGATATAAGTAAGGCCTTTCTCAGAGTTGGCTTGCAGGAAGAAGATAGAGACTTCACTAAGTTTCTATGGGTAGAGAACCCAGAAGATGTCAATAGTCCAGTAGTGACTTTCAGATTCTCATCAGTTCTTTTTGGCGCGACAAGCAGTCCATTTCTATTGCAAGCAACTCTAGATACTCATCTGAAGAAATCATCAAGTCCCTGTAAGACTGAAATCAGTCAAAATCTATATGTAGATAATTTTCAAGGGACAGTTAACAGTACTACTGAACTGTTACAATTATATCAAGAGGCTAACAAGGAGCTACAAGGTGCAAACATGCCACTACAATCTTGGGCCTCTAATAATGCAACATTGAATAATCAAATAGCAAGAGATTACCCTGAATATCACGTACCAGAATCACAAAAGGTGTTAGGTATGGATTGGGATTTAATCTCGGACACAATATCGATCAAATCTGTGCCAGTAAATTACAACATCACTACAAAAAGGGATTTGCTTTCACAAGTTAGCAAAGTATTCGACCCACTTGGTCTACTAAATCCTTTGACTATCAAGTGGCGTTTATTGGTGCAACAAGCATGGAAAGTTAAGGTTGGTTGGGATGATCCACTACCAATCCAGTTACAAAAAGCTTGGATGGAAGTAGCTCAAGAACAAACTTTAGTTGAAAAGATAATCTTTCCGAGACACATAGTCGAGGAAAATGAAGAAGTATCACTACATGTATTCGCAGACTCGTCAGCCAAAGCTTTTGGAGCTTGTGCTTACTTAGTGACTTCTAATCAATCATATCTTATCACCTCTAAGGCCAGAGTCGCTCCATTAAAAAAGAGGACTTTGCCTCAGATGGAACTAACAGCACTGCTAACTGGTACACGCTTAGCTGTGCATATCAAACAAGTCTTGTCTACCATGAACATCAAGGATGTCATCATATGGTCTGACAATGAAGCTGTCTTACAATGGGTACGAAACGACAACTGTCCAACTCCATATGTAAAAAATCGCGTCTCGGAAATTAAAGAAATTTCCGCAGGCTTTCAATTGTTGCATGTACCAACAAAGGATAATCCAGCTGATCTCTTATCAAGAGGTATGACATTTAAACAGTTTGCAAAGGCAGATATTTGGTTCCATGGGCCTCGATGGTTAGTGAATGGTAGTTGGCCTGAACAAAAGCCACACGTCATTACGACACAAACCATAACTACCACCAGGCAGCAAGCTCAAATATCAGTCTTGGATTGTACTCGTTACTCCTCGCTCATCAAATTAATCAATGTAACACAGAACGTGTTTCAATATCTCAGGAAAAAAGGTATAAAATACACTTTTCCAGATGCACTTATCTATTGGGTAAGACAAGCCCAGAGAGAAACTTATGGGAATAACTATGAAAATCTTCCGCATAAGTTAAAACACAATCTCGGTCTGTGGATAGACCAAGAAAATCACAACATTCTGCGTTGTGGAGGGAGACTTAAACACGCAGATATCAATCTAGATACCGTGCATCCATGGCTTTTACCAAAAAATCATTGGATCACAAGGTTGATTGTGTTGCATACACATCAACAAATCATCAAACATGGAGGAGTGTTAGACACACTCACACAAATCAGACAGCAGTACTGGATTCCTCAGGGAAGACAGTCAGTCAAATCAATCTTGAAGAATTGCATGATATGCCGAAGGTACGATGCAAGAACTTGCTCTTATCCAGGGCCACCACCCCTGCCAAAGGAGCGAGTGGTCCATCTACAACCTTTCGAAACGACAGGAGTAGATTATACAGGAGCAATATATCTAACAGGGACTGCAGATAAGCAACCTATCAAGGCATACATCTGTCTGTTCACCTGTGCTACCACCAGGGCAGTACATCTAGAGGTCACACCCGATATGACTGCTCAATCATTTATTCAAGCTTTCCGCAGATTCGCAGCACGCCGATCATGCCCTAAGCTGATGATTTCAGATAATGGAGCAAACTTGGTAGCTGGAGAAGCATGTCTACGGGAAATCTGTTCCCATCCTGCAGTTACTTCCACACTGGAACAGCGTCATTGCAGATGGAAATTTATCCCTCCGAGAGCCCCATGGCACGGAGGATTTTATGAACGGTTAATAGGAACTGTAAAAAGATCCTTGAGAAAATCTCTACACCGTCAGAAAATCAATCTTCAAGAACTCCAGACAGTAATCACGGAAATAGAATCAAGGGTGAATAACCGGCCGTTGACTTACTTGTCTGAGGATCCTACTCAACATGAGCCATTAAGTCCTGCCCACCTAATGTATGGAAGACTTCTGACTCCAGTACCATCTCTAGTGGATGATGAGATCAGAGATCCCTCATATGTGGGTCAGAGCGAGTTGGTTCAGGGGTATAAGCATCTGTCCAGCATAATCCAAAAATGGAATGATGTTTGGACAAAAGAATATCTTACATCTCTACGAGAACATCACTATGGGGCCAATGTCCCCCATAATATAGCTAATCTCCAACCTGGCGATATTGTCTTGGTAGACAGTGATGGCCCTAGGGCTGACTGGCCATTAGGTAAAGTTGTCTCAGTCCATCCAGATAGTCAGGGGATTTTGAGAATAGTCAAAATCCTGTCCAAAGGAACAACTTCCCTGAAGACATTGGACAAACTCATCCACATGGAATCAGTGAGCCAGCTGCAGTTAGATCCTGAGAGACCTCAAGACACTCTAACTCCACAAGACCCACTGACTCCTAACAGACACAATCGTCCACAACGGACAGCAGCAGAAAAGTGCAAGCAAAAATTGCACTTGTATTATCAATCCAATGGAGAGTAAATAAATACATATGGTTACTATTGTCCTAAGTATTGGACTCTGTGCCAGTTCTCTCCCTCTGGAAGATGTGGGAAATTTTTACCCACCATATCTAATAATCATCTAAGAAATGTATAATTTCTATATCATATCTAAATCATATCAAAATCATATCTAAATCGTATCAAAATCATATTAGAATCATTAAAGATTCATTTTATAGCTTGATCCTGGATGACAATGGCACCATGAACACGTACGCAACAGGGGCCCTTTTGATGCCTACGTGACTTTGTACATGATCTCTCAAGGATCCAGAAGCTTCTAGAAGGACTTCTTAATTAAAAAACTATTGGAACATTGATTCAACATCCGGTAGGATTAAAAATCGAATCCTTAATAAGATTCAGTGGTACTTTCAAATACTACTTATAATCTTTAAATCTTATATCTAATTATATTATAATCACATCTTATTTCAATAATAAGTCTAGACTGTAAAAATAATCAATCAATATTCATTGAAGGCTACCGTGCTCAGAGAGCATGGCAGGGCGATGGGGGCAGTGAAGCGCCCACCAACAAAGCCCGCGGCACTCCGCGTTTGTTTACAATTGAGTGAACAAGTGACTGATCCTTAGCGAACATTACCAGCTCAAGGACACCTTATCTAATATTTTTTATCGCCAGTGAATACTCTCTAGAACTGGGGGAGTACCTGGACAATATCTACAAGGAAAATCCTAGAACATTCACATAAAATAGAGTGTATAGTGGAGATCAGTGACACGGTTTCCTCCACCTTCATTCATAAACTTTTATCTCGAATCATTCTTCTGCAACTGCAGGATAATCACTTAGCAACGCTACCAGATCATCATACAGCAACGCTGTAGCAAAATATCGTGCCTAAACTCGACAAGAGAGTTAATCAGTCTGGCAAACTTGTCAGACAGGCACCCCGACTGGCAGAGAAGTATATTGAAGGTTATTTGGTGTATGATTGGCCAATTGTATGCTTGTGTAACTTTAATATCCTATAAATCTGTCTGTTGGTTAAAAAGCGAGGCTAAGCCTCACATATCAGTAAGTTTATTAAAATTGTAGTGTAGCTGTGAATCTTATCCAAGCACTGAACCTCATGAGTGTCCATTCTGTCAGAAAAGAATTCAGCCTCAATAAGTAAAAACCTCACAAGTGTCCATAGCGTGGGAAGAGATTCACTCAAGCTAACTGTATCATATAAATTGAATATGTCTGCATATATATTTGAATATATAAATTAAGTTATCAATTGTTTGCTTAGTTAATTTTTAAGTTATCATATAAGTTCATTTAATTGAATATAATTTCTAGTACTTGACAGTATTAGACTACATTTAAGGTCATTTATTATACTTTTACAATTTAATTTGTTGTTTATAGTATAAGTACATATTGGCTGTTAAGTTATGGTGCTAGGTTAGACTATGTATGTTTAAATCCCTGATTTAAACAGAGCCAGTGTTCAGTCAGATAACTGAATTTATCAAATCTTATCCTTGTATAAAATACAAGCTGATGTGAGATCCCTGTCTACAGGTGGATTGGAACTTCTATCAACATAGTCATTCACCCCACCTGTCCCTTACAGCCCACAGTTTATCATTAGGAAAAGAGGATCTAGGA
Organism: Procambarus clarkii; assembly: GCF_040958095.1. Lineage (NCBI taxonomy): Eukaryota > Metazoa > Arthropoda > Malacostraca > Decapoda > Cambaridae > Procambarus > Procambarus clarkii. Next base: position 15,060,702 of record NC_091240.1, on the reverse strand, counting down.
TTTACAACCCTAGCTAGAGATTTTAGTTGAATTAATTTGCAGACAGTAAATTTTTAATTTAGTTCAGTACAAGTCCCTGGTAGTCTCCTCTTATATCAATCCCAGCAGGTTTTTCCCACAGTGACAGTGGGAGGAGGGGGTGATAGTGGGAGGAGGGGTGACAGTGGGAGGAGGGGTGATAGTGGGAGGAGGGGTGACAGTGGGAGGAGGGGTGATAGTGGGAGGAGGGGTGACAGTGGAAGGAGGGGTGACAGTGGGAGGAGGGGTGACAGTGGGAGGAGGGGTGACAGTGGGAGGAGGGGGTGACAGTGGGAGGAGGGGTGATAGTGGGAGGAGGGGTGACAGTGGGAGGAGGGGTGATAGTGGGAGGAGGGGTGATAGTGGGAGGAGGGGTGATAGTGGGAGGAGGGGTGATAGTGGGAGGAGGGGTGACAGTGGGAGGAGGGGTGACAGTGGGAGGAGGGGTGACAGTGGGAGGAGGGGTGACAGTGGGAGGAGGGGTGATAGTGGGAGGAGGGGTGACAGTGGGAGGAGGGGTGACAGTGGGAGGAGGGGTGACAGTGGGAGGAGGGGTGATAGTGGGAGGAGGGGTGACAGTGGGAGGAGGAGTGACAGTGGGAGGAGGGGTGATAGTGGGAGGAGGGGTGACAGTGGGAGGAGGGGTGACAGTGGGAGGAGGGGTGACAGTGGGAGGAGGGGTGACAGTGGGAGGAGGGGTGATAGTGGGAGGAGGGGTGACAGTGGGAGGAGGGGTGATAGTGGGAGGAGGGGTGACAGTGGGAGGAGGGGTGACAGTGGGAGGAGGGGTGACAGTGGGAGGAGGGGTGACAGTGGGAGGAGGGGTGATAGTGGGAGGAGGGGGTGATAGTGGGAGGAGGGGTGATAGTGGGAGGAGGGGTGATAGTGGGAGGAGGGGTGACAGTGGGAGGAGGGGTGACAGTGGGAGGAGGGGTGACAGTGGGAGGAGGGGGTGATAGTGGGAGGAGAGGGAGGAGAAGGGACGGGAACCAAGGTGGTGGGGAAGGGAGGATACGAAGCCCATATAGCTGTTTCAGTCCTTAATATTACATTTTCTGAAGCAAAGGGGGAAACAAGGGGAAGGCTGGATGACCAAGGGGATAGGGAGAGGATAAAAGTGGGGGTGAGGAAGGGGAGAACCTAAGGGGATAAGGGTGTCAAGGGTGAGATGGAGGAGAGGAACAGTGGAGGTATACCATAATTAGACTCAATAGTAACAGGATGCCACACCACTTGTAACATATCACAACTTAACAAGAATGTTCACTGGCTTCCATCCTGGCTGCCACCACCCCTTCCCTCTCACTCTCCTATATTATTGGTATAATTACTTTGGCAGCGACGGCCACCGTCCTCCACACCTGCCTGACGCCACACCTACAGACACCTGCCTGACGTCACACCTACACACACCTGCCTGACGCCACACCTACACACACCTGCCTGACGTCACACCTACACACACCTGCCTGACGCCACACCTACACACACCTGCCTGACGTCACACCTACACACACCTGCCTGACGCCACCCCTACACACACCTGCCTGACGCCACACCTACACACACCTGCCTGACGTCACACCTACACACACCTGCCTGACGCCACACCTACACACACACAGGACACAGGACGTGGTCTGGTAGCTGAGTGGACAGCGCGCGGTACTCGTAATGCTGTGGCCCGGGTTCGATTCCCAGAGCCGGCAGAGACAAATGGGAATAGTTTCTTTCACCCTGATGCTTCTGTTACCTAGCAGTAAACAGGTACCTGGGAGTTAGACAGCTGTTACGGACCGCTTCCTGGGTGTGTGTGGAAACCAAACAATTAGTCAGTAGCTAGTAAGAGTTGATTGATTGACAGTTGAGAGGCGGCCGATGGAGCAGAGGTCAACTCCGCCAGTACAACTAGGTGAGTACAGGGACGGCCCCCGGCGACCCTCACTCTACTGACATTCTAATTGTTCTCTTTTTCTTAATCCTGCACCTTGAGATGTCCTCCTTGATGTCATGGAGGGAGGTCATTTAACACTGTGATGTCTTGGAGGAGGTCATTTAACACAGTGATGTCATGGAGGGAGGTCATTTAACACAGTGATGTCATGGAGGGAGGTCATTTAACACAGTGATGTCATGGAGGGAGGTCATTTAACACTGTGATGTCATGGAGGGAGGTAATTTAACACAGTGATGTCATGGAGGGAGGTCATTTAACACAGTGATGTCATGGAGGGAGGTCATTTAACACTGTGATGTCATGGAGGGAGGTCATTTAACATTGTGATGTCATGGAGGGAGGTCATTTAACACTGTGATGTCATGGAGGGAGGTCATTTAACACAGTGATGTCATGGAGGGAGGTCGATTAACACTGTGATGTCTTGGAGGAGGTCATTTAACACTGTGATGTCAAGGAGGGAGGTCATTTAACACAGTGATGTCATGGAGGGAGGTCATTTAACACTGTGATGTCATGGAGGGAGGTCATTTAACACAGTGATGTCATGGAGGGAGGTCATTTAACACAGTGATGTCATGGAGGGAGGTCATTTAACATTTTACTGATATCAGCAACGCACCAACGGAGCCGCCCAAAGAATATTTGAAGCTAGCGGCCTGGCGTTATGACGGGCAGGAGGGAATTGATGCACACTGGATGAAGTCTCACACTTAAATGGTTAAATGTATTTATATTTACCATTAAAATCCTACGCTATCTCTTCTCCAGCAAGACAAATCGAATGGTGGATGCTTGGAACTTTATAAGATGGGAAGGAGTATTTACTCAATATAGTGACGTGACACCGGGAGTCACCTGATGTACGCCTCTCTCCTGCAGTGCTCCATACTCTCTCCACACACACACACACACACACACACACACACACACACACACACACACACACACACACACACACACACACACACACACACACACACAACCGTCCCAGGTAAACACCAAGTTCACACTGACACCCGTCTTCCCATGCTCTCGTTCTCTATATTGTCGTGTGAGTTTAAACATGAAGTATGTGACTCTCAGTAGACGATTAGCACAAGAAACTTTTTGGGGCACTACCAGAGATGGATGTGTGAAGTGCTTCCTCACCTCTCTGGAACAGCGGACCCTTTCAGCAATAGCTCTCTACAACCTCTGGCTAACTTTAACCCCAGAAAACTCGGAGAGGACTGGAGCAACCTGCCCATCGTTCAGGCCTCCCTTCAGGACTCAACCCAGGTCATCGTGGGCAGTGAACACACAGGCTCGCCTTGGTGTGGCAGGTGATAAGCTATGATTCCCCACTTTCCAACGATGTGTGTGAGGCCCTCTGACGACTATGGGATAGTCTCCTGGGTGTGTATAATATCGTGTTACTGTTACAGGCGTTGAGAGCAGAGACGTCCCAGGCACCGCCGGGTTCCCCTCCCCCTGTCCCGCCTCTAGTATAGCAATACAAGATAATGAATATCTATCTGTGTTTTTAAGTATTGTAGACCAGACGCTTGGGGCTAGCCCTATTAAACACTGGAAAATTATGGAAAATTTTATCTGGAGCGTCACAGGATGTCACGTCCCTGTGCCCTCCGTTAAGGGGGACACGGTCATAATAATCCTGTTTCACGAAATCTGTTAATGTGAAATGTTCAACATAGTGTCCCATGACTTTGGTATAAGCTTAAATATTAGTGAATTCAAGTGTTAATTAAAATGACTGGAGGGGGTGGGAGTATGAGAGGGTGAGAGAATGGGAGGGACGAAAGGTGACAGAATGGGAGGTAGGTAGAATTTGAGGAAGGGAAAATGAGAAGACAGAATTGGAGGGGGAGAGAGACCCAGACTCAGGCACCACCAGGTACTATATTTAGTTTGTAAAATATGTATTGATTGCAGTGTCTTGTAGACATATGCAGGTACATATGGCCTAAACGGTTACATCAATGATTTTTTCACTTTCCTTTTGCCTCTGTTATGAGGGCAGTGTGTCTGTACTGAGAGGGCCAATAGTACAAGATAAGAGTTCCTAAAATAGTGGCAATAGGGAGGCCCCGGCCCCCAGGGAAAGAATATTCCCAAATAATAATATAATAGTTAGGTTAGAGTAACTCTGCAGTCTACGGTAATCCCCTATTCCACACTCCGCAGCATAAAAGTAAACTCCTAACTTATATCTTATTTATTAAACCCTCTAATAACCCCCCATATACATTACTACAATAATATACTTTACCACTCTACCTTACGTTAACTACCTTGGTCCATGTAGACAGGATACAAGGTTTACAATTACAATAACTAAGGTAAAGTTTACTTACAGAACAGCACATGTAAGGCTTGAAGCAGCCTGGGTAACTATGGCCCACGTGGTATCCTAGTCACAATGGAGTACACTTAGTGATGCCAAAACACTGGCTTAAAATATCTCTAACAAAACACAAACCTAGCCAGTATCACAGTAAATACACGGACAAGTACTTATCTTATAAACTGCCCCCAGAATAAGGTAAGGGAAGAGAGAAGGAGGAGAAGGAACAGAGCACCCAAGGGAGAGTGATGACACCAGCACAGAGGTCTAGAGAAGAGCGAGGGAGAGCTCAGGTAAAGCTCTCTCAAGCTGCTGCCGGGAAGATACCTAGCTGATCGTACAGCAGACATCATCCCAAGCTTACTCAGACATTCATTACTAGTTACTTTAATAGTTCTAAGAATAGCTGATAACTAGTTCAATATTATATTTAATAATGAACAAGCTCAGAGTCTAAATAATCTGTGAGTAACAAGGTTCATCTTATGTCTGGCAAGGAAGACGTAATCGAGGTATGAAAAGCCCCGAGTATAATCATTATTGTTAACTAAATATCCTTCTTACCTATTTAAATTCAATTTGACCTCTGGTTTCCAATATGAACCCAGGGTCGTAACAGCCTCTATAGATGCTGAAGAGAGCTTCAGTGAAACGATTCCTTCAGCAACACGCGTCCGGCTCACTTTCATCTCTTCTTTCCACTAATGCTCTTTTTCCTCTCCTCTTGCACCTCGCCCCTCCTCTCCCTTTTCCTCTTCTCTAATACCTCCACTCTCACCCACACCTTTCCTAGCCAATTCCACCACATTTGTCTGTCTCACCTCCCCGCTCGCCCCACACCCATTCCACCCCATCCCACATTCCCTGTAACACTCTGTATAGCACAAACATCCGCCCGTCAACCCGCTAGTCATTACTCAATGGCTGAGCTCCAGTCATTCTTTCCACTGTCTTTGTTCTTTCTTCAAGGTGAAGTGTGACAAGCGCAATATATGCTAAAAGATATTTTTAGTTCAGTTTCCTTTAGTATTTTTTAGTATTTGGTATTTTTAGTTCAGTTTCCATTCATATTGTGAAGGCTTCTCCTGCTCATATGGTGAGCTGCCAGGCTCACAGGTCTGGTCCATGGTGTGAGTAGCTACTTGTTGTGAGTACACCCTGCCGCAGGTGACGGTACAGTGGACCACGTCTACCTGCCGCAGGTGATGGTACAGTGGACCACGTCTACCTGCCCCAGGTGATGGTACAGTGGCCCACGTCTACCTGCCCCAGGTGATGGTACAGTGGACCACGTCTACCTGCCGCAGGTGATGGTACAGTGGACCACGTCTACCTGCCCCAGGTGATGGTACAGTGGACCACGTCTACCTGCCGCAGGTGATGGTACAGTGGACCACGTCTACCTGCCCCAGGTGATGGTACAGTGGACCACGTCTACCTGCCCCAGGTGATGGTACAGTGGACCACGTCTACCTGCCCCAGGTGATGGTACAGTGGACCACGTCTACCTGCCGCAGGTGATGGTACAGTGGACCACGTCTACCTGCCGCAGGTGATGGTACAGTGGACCACGTCTAGATGCTCTATGAATCGACGTCACCCGTGACACCCAGCCAGGTCTGGTGACGTCACCTGTGACACCCAGCCAGGTCTGGTGACGTCACCCGTGACACCCAGCCAGGTCTGGTGACGTCACCCATGACACCCAGCCAGGTCTGGTGACGTCACCTGTGACACCCAGCCAGGTCTGGTGACGTCACCCATGACACCCAGCCAGGTCTGGTGACGTCACCCATGACACCCAGCCAGGTCTGGTGACGTCACCTGTGACACCCAGCCAGGTCTGGTGACGTCACCCATGACACCCAGCCAGGTCTGGTGACGTCACCCGTGACACCCAGCCAGGTCTGGTGACGTCACCTGTGACACCCAGCCAGGTCTGGTGACGTCACCCGTGACACCCAGCCAGGTCTGGTGACGTCACCCATGACACCCAGCCAGGTCTGGTGACGTCACCCGTGACACCCAGCCAGGTCTGGTGACGTCACCCGTGACACCCAGCCAGGTCTGGTGACGTCACCCGTGACACCCAGCCAGGTCTGGTGACGTCACCTGTGACACCCAGCCAGGTCTGGTGACGTCACCCGTGACACCCAGCCAGGTCTGGTGACGTCACCCATGACACCCAGCCAGGTCTGGTGACGTCACCCATGACACCCAGCCAGGTCTGGTGACGTCACCCGTGACACCCAGCCAGGTCTGGTGACGTCACCCGTGACACCCAGCCAGGTCTGGTGACGTCACCCGTGACACCCAGCCAGGTCTGGTGACGTCACCCGTGACACCCAGCCAGGTCTGGTGACGTCACCCGTGACACCCAGCCAGGTCTGGTGACGTCACCCGTGACACCCAGCCAGGTCTGGTGACGTCACCCGTGACACCCAGCCAGGTCTGGTGACGTCACCCGTGACACCCAGCCAGGTCTGGTGACGTCACCCGTGACACCCAGCCAGGTCTGGTGACGTCACCCGTGACACCCAGCTAGGTCTGGTGACGTCACCTGTGACACCCAGCTAGGTCTGGTGACGTCACCCGTGACACCCAGCTAGGTCTGGTGACGTCACCCGTGACACCCAGCCAGGTCTGGTGACGTCACCCGTGACACCCAGCCAGGTCTGGTGACGTCACCCATGACACCCAGCCAGGTCTGGTGACGTCACCCGTGACACCCAGCCAGGTCTGGTGACGTCACCCATGACACCCAGCCAGGTCTGGTGACGTCACCCATGACACCCAACCAGGTCTGGTGACGTCACCCGTGACACCCAGCCAGGTCTGGTGACGTCACCCGTGACACCCAGCCAGGTCTGGTGACGTCACCCGTGACACCCAGCCAGGTCTGGTGACGTCACCCATGACACCCAGCCAGGTCTGGTGACGTCACCCGTGACACCCAGCCAGGTCTGGTGACGTCACCCGTGACACCCAGCCAGGTCTGGTGACGTCACCCGTGACACCCAGCCAGGTCTGGTGACGTCACCCGTGACACCCAGCCAGGTCTGGTGACGTCATGGACTGTGACGACCAAGTGATGCAGTGGGTGAGGACTCACAAACCTGGCTACCGACATCTCGGTAATGATGCTACTAAGCATCTCTTAGTAATGATAAAGAAATTAACTTTCTAATTAGCAGAGTAAAGAGTTTGCCATCTGGGCTGAACCCTCACTCACGGATCTTGGCACTAGGGTGTTTTGTTCTTCCAAAATCCTTATCCTGATCCCTTCCCAGTGCTATATAGTCGTAATGGCTTGGCGCTTTCCCCTGATAGTTCCAATTCTATTCCATTCTACCACAGACGTGGCCAGACATTTACAATGCTAACCAGCATATATACATTTTCTTCTGTCCTCCATGGACAGGGTGAGAGATCTGTTAAACATATAGTTCAGGGATTTATTGAACAATCAACCACAGAAGGTGATTGTAGTGCTTCTACAATGTTATTCTAACCTACATATATAAATTCACATATTTATAGCTACCCTACATACACAGTGCTCAAGGGATTTTTTTAACATAGTGACATTAATGTGCGTTTAATGTAGGACTGGTTGGGGCGGTCTACGGTAATTGGTCGGCAGAAGACAAATGACCGATATTTGAGACCACCGAGTACGCGTGTCGTGGTCTGAGCAGTGACTGACCCCATACCTGAGAAGAGCGGCTCTTGGGGAAGAGTCATGGAGAACTGGTGGTAGAGACTGGGGGGGGGTGTTGGCAGGTGAGGAGGACTCGGAAGGTCCATAGTTGGGGAAGACTGGTGTAGGGGGCAGCAGTCTCCAACCCTGCAGCGAGCAGAGGTCTCCAACCCTGCAGCGAGCAGAGGTCTCCAACCCTGCAGCGAGCAGAGGTCTCCAATCCTGCAGCGAGCAGAGGTCTCCAACCCTGCAGCGAGCAGACGTCTCCAACCCTGCAGCGAGCAGAGGTCTCCAACCCTGCAGCGAGCAGAGGTCTCCAACCCTGCAGCGAGCAGAGGTCTCCAACCCTGCAGCGAGCAGAGGTCTCCAACCCTGCAGCGAACAGAAGTCTCCAACCCTGCAGCAAACAGAGGTCTCCAACCCTGCAGCGAACAGAGGTCTCCAACCCTGCAGCGAGCAGAGGTCTCCAACCCTGCAGCGAGCAAAGGTCTCCAACCCTGCAGCGAGCAGAGGTCTCCAACCCTGCAGCGAGCAGAGGTCTCCAACCCTGCAGCGAGCAGAGGTCTCCAACCCTGCAGCGAGCAGAGGTCTCCAACCCTGCAGCGAGCAGAGGTCTCCAACCCTGCAGCGAGCAGAGGTCTCCAACCCTGCAGCGAACAGAAGTCTCCAACCCTGCAGCGAACAGAGGTCTCCAACCCTGCAGCGAGCAGAGGTCTCCAACCCTGCAGCGAACAGAGGTCTCCAACCCTGTAGCGAGCAGCAGTCTCCAACATCCAATACATGTGATCAATAAATATCTGACTAATCAAAGGCTGACCAACCCAAGCTTAAAGACAGCATAGCAGATGGTCAGGTTAAGACACAACTGAGAAGTAATATCTTTCCTGTGTTGGCAGGAAGGTGATCCCTCCGGCGGAAGCTGCAGCGAGGTGTTTCCCGGAGCGATGCCAGCACCGCACCAAGGCTCTTCCCGCCCCGCACGGAAGCTCTTCCCGCCCCGCACGGAAGCTCTTCCCGCCCCGCACGGAAGCTCTTCCCGCCCCGCACGGAAGCTCTTCCCGCCCCGCATGGAAGCTCTTCCCGCCCCGCACGGAGGCTTTTCCTACCCCGCACGGAGGCTCTTCCCCCCCCCCCCCCCCCCCCCGCATGGAGGCTCTTCCCGCCCCGCACGGAGACTCTTCCCCTCCTACCGCACGGAGGCTCTTCCCGCCCCACACCAAGGCTCTTCCTGCCCCGCACAGAGGCTCTTCCACTCCCACACAGAGGCGCTTCCCTCCCGCCCCACTCACAGCATCAGCTGGGGATGTCTGCGATGTCACACCCATAAGATCTCTGAGGTACAAGTCATGTATGCTGGCATGTCAAACTGAAGGTCTCCCCGGGGCCATATGGGCCACATTTGTGATGTCATGAGGGCTACACACCACAACTGAGGGCCCCAAAGGCCATATGGGCCACATTTGTGTTGCCATCAGGGTCACACACCACAACTGAGGGCCCCAAAGGCCATATGGGCCACATTTGTGTTGCCATCAGGGCCACACACCACAACTGAGGGCCCCAAAGGCCATATGAGCCACATTTGTGTTGTCATGAGGGCCACACACCACAACTTCAGTCATTTTATAATAGTTAATGCAGAATATTTGTATTAAACTTAGAAACATACAAAGTGCATACAAATGGCTTAGTGGATAGCCACAATCATGACTGCAAAGTAATGAAGTAGTTTAACAAAAAAACACTAAATTTTAAAGGGCAACATAGACTTCTATGCAACAGCAACAAATACCTTGTACACAAATTACAACAGTTCAAAATTAATATTTATTTATGACTATTCAATAATTTTTTGTGTCTTGTCCTGAGGTTTGACACCTCATTTTATTGACAACTAGCTGTACTCGGCCACGCGATTCTGTGGCTCAGCAACGCATGTGCGTTGCTGAGCCCCAGAACGTCTCCCAGTCATCCCCACCATTCCCACCTCCACTATCCCCTCGTCCTCCCAACCATTCCTCTCTCCCCCATCCCCCCTCTTCGTCCCAACCATTCCCTACTCCCCTGTCCACTCGTCCTCCCCACAGTTCCCCCCCTACCCTGTCTCTTTGTCCGGCCCACCATCTCCCACTCCACCGTCACCTCATCCTCGTAACCTTTCCCCACACCACCGTCCCTTCATCCTTGTAACCATTCCCCACTCCACCGGCCCCTCATCCTCCCCACCATCTCCCACTCCCCTGTCTCCTCGTTCTCCCTACCATTTCCCCACTCCCATCCCCACATCCTCCCCCACCTTTCCCTACTCCCATCCCCTCGACCTCCCCACCATTCTCCACTCTCTCGTCCAATACATTCCCAAAATGATCTGATGTTCCCATCATTGAAATATAAGAAAAACGGTTAAAAAACGAAATGAAAAAATAAAAAAAAAATTAAACTATACTCACAAAATCAATGGTATGGTAAACAACATAGCTCAATTTCAACTCAATGTCACACAAAATAATTAAATCAAAATGAAAGTAAATCAAAATCTATGAAAATTCCATTTATCAATGAAATCCGAAACATTGAAATGGAATCATAAAATATTTAGTATAGCATGTGTTACTCATATGTGCAACAGATGGCACTGTTTCTTAAAAAAAAATGTTTTTTTACCTGTCACAGGTGTGACATCTATACGTATACTTATGAAACGAATGGTTTGGTAAACAACACAGCTCAATTGCAACATAATGTCATACAAAATAATTAAATCAAAATGAAAATAAATCGAAATCTATGTAAATTAAATTTGTCTATGCAATCAGAAAAATTAAAATAGAATTGTAGCATATTTAGTATAGCATATGTTGCTATTACTTGCAAAAGATGGTGCTATTAAAAAAAAAATTTTTTTTTTACCTGTCAGAGATGTGGCATCTATATAGTAGGTATATAAAAATACACGCGTATTCGAATGGAACGTTGTGTCAAAATTTCAAAGCAATCGGTGAAGAACTTTAAGAGATTACAGCATGTGTTGCTCGTATGTCTAACGGATGGTACTGTTTTTCAAAAAAAGCATGTTTTTCCTGTCACAGGTGAGGAATATATATAATAGGTATATAACAACTATTCGAATGCAACGTTGTGTCAACATTTCAAAGCAATCGGTAAAGAGGTTTCAAAGATTTCCCTCCCAGCAAACACAAAATGTTTTGAAAACTTTCATTTACGTTATCCAATAGGTGTACGAATAACTTATATTCTAAATGGTGCAGGAAAACATTTGAGAAACTTTTATTTCGAAAATCCAAATATATAGGTTTTATAATATATGGTTTTTCAAAAACTATTTTATTCGTAAAGTATTACAAACAGTTTTTACATGCTTATATATAAAATTTAAGATCTTTTCTGTAAAATTCATTAATAAATTGTGAACGTTATTTAATGGCTGTATGAAACATTCAAAATACATTTAGTTATTATATATGATCAAATAAAACTTCTTTTCATAATTTTGCTAAAAATCACTCTTTTAAAACAATTTGACTCCTTATGTATTCCACTAAACACCAATATCATGTTTAAATATAAAATTTATGTATTATTCCCTAAAATAGTTTATATAAATTGTAAATGTTGCTTGATTGAGGTGTGAAAAATTCTTAAAACTTTTTGTTCTCTTATATATTGACGAGTTCTTATTAACTGTTTCAAGTAAACAGTTTATCAAACAGGACTAGCATTCGGTGCTGGCAGGTGACAGCTAGGTGTGGGTGCTAGCTGGGTGTGGGTGCTAGCTGGGTGTGGGTGTTGCTGGGTGTGGGTGTTGCTGGGTGTGGGTGCTAGCTGGGTGTGGGTGCTAGCTGGCTGTGGGTGTTGCTGGGTGTGGGTGTTGCTGGGTGTGGGTGCTAGCTGGGTGTGGGTGCTAGCTGGCTGTGGGTGCTAGCTGGGTGTGGGTGTTGCTGGGTGTGGGTGTTGCTGGGTGTGGGTGCTAGCTGGGTGTGGGTGCTAGCTGGCTGTGGGTGCTAGCTGGGTGTGGGTGTTGCTGGGTGTGGGTGTTGCTGGGTGTGGGTGCTAGCTGGGTGTGGGTGCTAGCTGGGTGTGGGTGCTAGCTGGGTGTGGGTGTTGCTGGGTGTGGGTGCTAGCTGGGTGTGGGTGCTAGCTGGGTGTGGGTGCTAGCTGGGTGTGGGTGCTAGCTGGGTGTGGATGCTAGCTGGGTGTGGGTGTAGCAGCGTGTGGGTGCTGGCTGGGTGTGGGTGCTAGCTGGGTGTGGGTGCTAGCTGGGTGTAGGTGCTAGCTGGGTGTGGGTGCTAGCTGGGTGTAGGTGCTAGCTGGGTGTGGGTGCTAGCTGGGTGTGGGTGCTAGCTGGGTGTGTGTGCTAGCTGGGTGTGGGTGCTAGCTGGGTGTGGGTGTTGCTGGGTGTGGGTGTTGCTGGGTGTGGGTGCTAGCTGGGTGTGGGTGCTAGCTGGCTGTGGGTGCTAGCTGGGTGTGGGTGTTGCTGGGTGTGGGTGCTAGCTGGGTGTGGGTGCTAGCTGGGTGTGGGTGCTAGCTGGGTGTGGGTGTTGCTGGGTGTGGGTGCTAGCTGGGTGTGGGTGCTAGCTGGGTGTGGGTGTTGCTGGGTGTGGGTGCTGGCTGGGTGTGGGTGCTAGCTGGGTGTGGGCGTAGCTGAGTGTGGGTGCTGGCTGGGTGTGGGTGCTAGCTGGGTCTGGGTGCTAGCTGGGTCTGGGTGCTAGCTGGGTGTGGGCGTAGCTGAGTGTGGGTGCTGGCTGGGTGTGGGTGCTAGCTGGGTCTGGGTGCTAGCTGGGTCTGGGTGCTAGCTGGGTCTGGGTGTGGGTGCTAGCTGAGTGTGGGTGTTAGCTGGGTGTGGGTGCTAGCTGGGTGTGGGTGCTAGCTGGGTGTGTGTGCTAGCTGGGTGTGGGTGCTAGCTGGGTGTGGGTGCTAGCTGGGTGTGTGTGCTAGCTGGGTGTGGGTGCTAGCTGGGTGTGGGTGTTAGCTGGGTGTGGGTGCTAGCTGGGTGTGGGTGCTAGCTGGGTGTGGGTGCTAGCTGGGTGTGGGTGTTAGCTGGGTGTGTGTGCTAACTGGGTGTGGGTGCTAGCTGGGTGTGTGTGCTAGCTGGGTGTGGGTGCTAGCTGGGTGTGTGTGCTAGCTGGGTGTGGGTGCTAGCTGGGTGTGGGTGCTAGCTGGGTGTGGGTGTTAGCTGGGTGTGAGTGCTAGCTGGGTGTGGGTGCTAGCTGGGTGTGGGTGTAGCTGGGTGTGGGTGTAGCTGGGTGTGGGTGCTAGCTGGGTGTGGGTGCTAGCTGGGTGTGGGTGCTAGCTGGGTGTGGGTGTAGCTGGGTGTGTGTGCTACCTGGGTGTGGGTGCTAGCTGGGTGTGGGTGCTAGCTGGGTGTGGGTGTAGCTGGGTGTGGGTGCTAGCTGGGTGTGGGTGCTAGCTGGGTGTGGGTGCTAGCTGGGTGTGGGTGCTAGCTGGGTGTGTGTGCTAGCTGGGTGTGGGTGCTAGCTGGGTGTGGGTGTTAGCTGGGTGTGGGTGCTAGCTGGGTGTGGGTGTAGCAGCGTGTGGGTGCTGGCTGGGTGTGGGTGCTGGCTGGGTGTGGGTGCTAGCTGGGTGTGTGTGCTAGCTGGGTGTGGGTGTAGCTCGGTGTGGGTATAGGTGCTAGCTGGGTGTGGGTGTAGCTCGGTGTGGGTGTAGCTGGGTGTGGGTGTAGGTGCTAGCTGGGTGTGGGTGTAGCTGGGTGTGGGTGTAGCTGGGTGTGTGTGCTAGCTGGGTGTGGGTGCTAGCTGGGTGTGTGTGCTAGCTGGGTGTGGGTGTTAGCTGGGTGTGGGTGTTAGCTGGGTGAGGGTGCTAGCTGGGTGTGTGTGCTAGCTGGGTGTGGGTGCTAGCTGGGTGTGGGTGCTAGCTGGGTGTGGGTGCTAGCTGGGTGTGGATGCTAGCTGGGTGTGGGTGCTAGCTGAGTGTGGGTGTTAGCTGGGTGTGGGTGCTAGCTGGGTGTGTGTGCTAGCTGGGTGTGGGTGCTAGCTGGGTGTGGGTGCTAGCTGGGTGTGGGTGCTAGCTGGGTGTGGATGCTAGCTGGGTGTGGGTGTAGCAGCGTGTGGGTGCTGGCTGGGTGTGGGTGCTAGCTGGATGTGGGTGCTAGCTGGGTGTAGGTGCTAGCTGGGTGTGGGTGCTAGCTGGGTGTAGGTGCTAGCTGGGTGTGGGTGCTAGCTGGGTGTGGGTGCTAGCTGGGTGTGTGTGCTAGCTGGGTGTGGGTGTAGCTGGGTGTGGGTGTAGCTGGGTGTGGGTGCTAGCTGGGTGTGGGTGTAGCTGGGTGTGGGTGTAGCTGGGTGTGGGTGTAGCTGGGTGTGGGTGTAGGTGGGTGGGTGTGCTAGCTGGGTGTGGGTGCTAGCTGGGTGTGGGTGTAGGTGGGTGTGGGTGTTAGCTGGGTGTGGGTGTAGCTGGGTGTGGGTGTAGCTGGGTGTGGGTGCTAGCTGGGTGTGGGTGTAGCTGGGAGTGGGTGTAGCTGGGTGTGGGTGTTAGCTGGGTGTGGGTGCTAGCTGGGTGTGGGTGTAGCTGGGAGTGGGTGTAGCTGGGTGTGGGTGTAGCTGGGTGTGGGTGTAGCTGGGTGTGGGTGATGGCAAGGAGGAAGGAGGAGGAAGAGCAGAAGATGCATGAGCTCGAAGAGGAAGGAGGAAGAGGGGGGGCAAGGAGGATGGGGAAGAGGAGAGGGAGAGGGTAGGGGGAAGAGGAGGGGAGAGGGGAGGGTAAGAAAAAGAGGAAGAGAAGGGAGCTGAGGAAGGGAGGGGTAAGAGATGGCCGGGGATGAGTGAGGAAGGGGAAGAGGATGGGGAGGGTTAAGAGAAGGGGGATAAGGAGAGGGGATAGGAGAAGGGGGGAAGAGGAGGTGGGAAGAGGGGTGGGGTAAGAGAAGGGAAATGAGGAGGTGGAAGGGAGAAGGTAGGAGGGAAGAGGGGAGGGGAGGGGGAGATGGGGAGGGAGTGTAATGTGACCTGTGTGCCGGCTGGGGCAAGCACACTGTAGGCCTACAACAGTTGCCATGACGTGTTAGGACGCTGGATTATACAGGCAGGTCTTGGTTCTTGGTAGATGAATATGGTGTGTTTTTTCATAAAATTTCATCTTCATAAAATACAGCAGAAAAATAAAGAATCAGATAATAATGCTTTAAATAACTTTATCTCTTATTTTACTTTTGAATTATATTAATATTATAAAGTGAACACTGCAGGTTGGTGAGGCAGCGACGGTTGTCAAGAGGGTCTCACCAGGCGAGGGTCAGTAGTGCCCAGCTGACCATCACCCGGGTGGTGGGTCAGTGTTTATACCCGCGTGTAGTGACCATCACCCCCTGCTCTTCCCCTTCTTTCTCTTATCCCCTCCCCTCTTCCCCTTCCTTGTCTTGCCCCTACCCTCTCCCCCACCCCTCTTCCCCTCTCTCCTCTTACCCCCTCCCCTCTTCCCCTTCCTTGTCTTGCCCCTACCCTCTCCCCCACCCCTCTTCCCCTCTCTCCTCTTACCCCTCCCCTCTTCCCCTTCCTTGTCTTGCCCCTCCCCCTCTTCCCCCTCCCCTCTTCCCCTTCTTGTCTTACCCCTCCCCTCTCCCCTTCCTTCTCTTACCCCTCCTCTCTCCCCTTCCTTCTCTTACCCCTCCCCTCTCCCACCTCCTCTTCCCTTTCTTTCTCTTACCCCTCCCCTCTCCTCCTTCTCTTCCCTTTCCTACTCACTTCCCTTCTCTTACCCCTCCCCCTCCTTTCCCCTTCCTCCTCATTCCCCTTTTCTTGCCCCCTTCTATTTCCCCCCCCCCTCCTCTTTTCCTTCCTCCACATCCCCCCCTTCTCTTACCCCTCCCTCCTCCTCATCCCCCTTCTCTTTCCCTTTCTCTTACCTCGAAGAGGGGACCAGAACAAAGGCCACTCTGCCTCTTCCCCTACACTCCTTCTCTTTTCTTATTACAGTGTAGTCCTGGGGAAACACCACATTTGTTATGGTTCCTGAGAGTTTTTTCCATGAGTTTAATTACATCCAGATTTACTTGTGCTTTTTCCCTAGGTTCATTTGCCTTGCTTGTAATCCCATCTGTGTTAGAGTGTAATCCCATCACCTTGAAGCTGACTCATTTCTGTCATTCCTCAGTTTCTGTTGATTCCACTGGAGTAGGAAAACACGAATGTTCTGGGATGAGAACGGGGAATGGGGGGGGGACCTGGGTTGTGAGGGAGCTGGGAGGATCTGGTATGAAGAGGGTGGGGGGCAAAGGGAGGGCTTGGGGTGTGGGGGAGAATGGAGGGCTTGAAAAGGTGGGGGAAAGTGGGGGGCTTGGGGGAGTAGGGGAGGAGGGAGGGCTTGGGGTGGGGAAGAAAGAAGGGGTTGGGGTGGGGAAGAAGGGAGGGACAAGGGAGGGCTTATGGGAGGAGAAGGGAGGGCTTATGAGGGTGGGGGAGAAGGGAGGGCTTATGGGGGGAGAAGGGAGGGCTTATGAGGGTGGGGGAGAAGGGAGGGCTTATGAGGGTGGGGGAGAAGGGAGGGCTTATGGGGGGAGAAGGGAGGGCTTATGAGGGTAGGGGAGAAGGGAGGGCTTATGAGGGTGGGGGAGAAGGGAGGGCTTATGAGGGTGGGGGAGAAGGGAGGGCTTATGAGGGTGGGGGAGAAGGGAGGGCTTATGAGGGTGGGGGAGAAGGGAG
This sequence comes from Procambarus clarkii, assembly GCF_040958095.1. Classification (NCBI taxonomy): domain Eukaryota; kingdom Metazoa; phylum Arthropoda; class Malacostraca; order Decapoda; family Cambaridae; genus Procambarus; species Procambarus clarkii. The sequence goes on along the minus strand of NC_091240.1, from coordinate 15,044,008 downwards.
AGGTTATGAGGGTGGGGGAGAAGGGAGGGCTTGAGGGGGGAGAGAAAGGAGGACTTGGGAGAGATTGGAGAACTTCAGAGGGTAGTGGGGAAGGAGAGAAGGGAAGCCTTGAGGAGAGGGGGGGAAGAGGGGTCTAGGTAGGCAGTTAGTGGGGAGCTGTCAGGGGGCTGGGGCAGCTAAGGTTTCTATTGAGTGGAAGGTGGGTGTGATCCTCCTCCCATTGGGACTGTTGAGCTGCCAAGGAGGGTTCCCCACTCCCCTCTGGGGTTGGGGAATAGGGACTGGCCCTATTTGTTCCTTAATACCTAATACGATTACTGCTCTTTTCTTCTCTATCAGTCGGCTAGAATATCTTGCCACTTCCTGAGAAGTAGCAACTTTCATAGCAATTTCCTGTACTGCAGACACAGCTTCCGGGTTCATTCTAATTATGTCTGCAAATGAGGGTTGTATTGTAGAAGTCCCTTATAGAAATACTTTACCATCTTCCTGAGGGATGGTTCGTGTCTGATATTGGGGAGGATTCTCTTTCAGGCTTTTGATCTTCTCCTTTGCCTCATTCTGGTCGCCCGGCAGGTTGGTTACTTTCTCCTTCATTACCCTTAGCTCTTCACTGATTTGGTTCCACATTTCAATGAGTGTCTGCTTAAACGAGTCATCTTGTCCTCCACCTCCCTCTGTGTCAAGTCGTCTCCCTGCTATGTTTTTTCCCTATTCCAATACTCCAATCCAATGTGTGTGTGTGTCTGTGTACGTCTTTGTTTGTGTGTGTGTAGTGTGTGTGTGTGCATAAGTGGGTGTGTTCGTGTGTATGTGTGTGTAAAGTGAGTGTGTGTGTGTCTGTGTGACGTAGCCACCACGAAGATGGTGAGAACAAAAACGTTCGTAAGTGCTTGCGTAACTGCTTCGTAAATCTGCTTTGCTGTGCTCTCTGTATCGTAGTCAGCCCCAAACGTGTTATTGTTGTGGGCAGCAAGGTCACCTGGTGGTTGCTCGAGTGAATCTCTTACGGGAGGCTGATTTTCTGCCTCTGCCGCCCCAGGACGTGCTGGTGATGGATATCGCTCAGCTTCCCTGTCCCTGGGAGGGCACTGCAGAGGTGGTGGTTGGGGATGTTCCACCTGCCAGCCTGCCAGACGCTGTCCCTAGGGATGGGTGTGTCCTTGGGGATGACATCTAGCTGGTGGTGTGCCTTATGCATCAGAATTCTGACGACCTGCTTGTATGTGTTAATGAGGCTCCAGATCCAGAGGATGTTGTGCTGCAGCATATACTGGTGGCGGTCCCTGGTGTGCCACTTGCTGTGGGTGAGGTCCTGAATCCCCAGATGTTGTCCCCACCAGATGGGGTGTGTGAAATATGTTGGGATCGAACTGCCGTTTCAGTAGACCCAACACATTTAAATCCGTTTGGTACTCTAGTTTTACTTTAGCTTGTATTTAATTCAAGGTGTCCTAATGAGGTTTCATTTGGCTTAGTCTGGTGTCATACTTCCCAGCCTGTCCCATCTTCAGGTACGACACATTATTTGGCTGGGCTCTGACTATGATCATGAATTAATATTTTGGGTAAAGAATGTACCATGGCTATAATTCATCCAAATTACCAAACAAGTAGATACAACATATGTACAGATTATATATATATATATATATATATATATATATATATATATATATATATATATATATATATATATATATATATATATATATATTAGTATATTTTGGTAGCAGTCTTTCCTGTAGACATATATTATTAAATATGACCGAAAAAGTAAGATTAATAATTCTAACACGAATTTTCTCAATCTTTCGTACATTTCTTTTCACTGTTGGAGGTAATTCAAAAATCAATTCTCCAAAATTCATTTTTATTTCTAGTCTGACGCGACACTTGAGCACGTTTCGTAAAACTTATTACATTTTCAAAGACTTTAGTTAACACATACACAACTGAATAGAACTTACACATCTTCCATTTTGTTTATATCTACATTTGAGTGAGGTGGATGGGGTGAGGTGGTATTTAATAAGGTATTAATTTCATCAACACAAGCCAGAACATGAAACAATGGGTATTGAATAGAAGTGATTGCAGAAAGCCTATTGGTCCATATTTCTTGATGCTTCTATATTGGAGCGGAGTCTTGAGGTGGGTAGAATATAGTTGTGCATTAATTGGCTGTTGATTGCTGGTGTTGACTTCTTGATGTGTAATGCCTCGCAAACGTCAAGCCGCCTGCTATCGCTGTATCTATCGATGATTTCTGTGTTGTTTGCTAAGATTTCTCTGGTGATGGTTTGGTTGTGGGAAGAGATTATATGTTCCTTAATGGAGCCCTGTTGCTTATGCATCATTAAACGCCTAGAAAGAGATGTTGTTGTCTTGCCTATATACTGGGTTTTTTGGAGCTTACAGTCCCCAAGAGGGCATTTGAAGGCATAGACGACGTTAGTCCTCTTTTAAAGCATTCTGTTTTGTGTCTAGAGAGTTTCTCATGAGTAGGCTGGCCGTTTTTCTGGTTTTATAGTAAATCGTCAGTTGTATCCTCTGATTTTTGTCTGTAGGGATAACGTTTCTATTAACAATATCTTTCAGGACCCTTTCCTCCGTTTTATGAGCTGTGGAAAAGAAATTCCTGTAAAATAGTCTAATAGGGGGTATAGGTGTTGTGTTGGTTGTCTCTTCAGAGGTTGCATGGCGTTTCACTTTCCTTCTTATGATGTCTTCGACGAAACCATTGGAGAAGCCGTTGTTGACTAGGACCTGCCTTACCCTACAGAGTTCTTCGTCGACTTGCTTCCATTCTGAGCTGTGGCTGAGAGCACGGTCGACATATGCGTTAACAACACTCCTTTTGTACCTATCTGGGCAGTCGCTTTTGGCATTTAGGCACATTCCTATGTTCGTTTCCTTAGTGTAGACTGCAGTGTGGAAACCTCCACTCTTTTCCATGACTGTTACATCTAGAAAGGGCAGCTTCCCATCCTTTTCCATCTCGTAAGTGAAACGCAGCACGGAACTCCGCTCAAATGCCTCCTTCAACTCCTGCAGATGTCTGACATCAGGTACCTGTGTAAAAATGTCGTCAACATACCTGCAGTATATGGCCGGTTTCATGTTTATGTCGACTAAGACTTTTTGCTCGATGGTACCCATGTAGAAGTTTGCAAACAGGACACCTAGGGGAGAACCCATGGCGACCCCATCTACTTGCTTATACATGTGCCCATCTACTTGCTTATACATGTGCCCATTGTTTCATGTTCTGGCTTGTGTTGATGAAATTAATACCTTATTAAATACCACCTCACCCCATCCACCTCACTCAAATGTAGATATAAACAAAATCGAAGATGTGTAAGTTCTATTCAGTTGTGTATGTGTTAACTAAAGTCTTTGAAAATGTAATAAGTTTTACGAAACGCGCTCAAGTGTCACGTCAGTCTAGAAATAAAAATGAATTTTGGAGAATTGATTTTTGAATTACCTCCAACAGTGAAAAGAAATGTACGAAAGATTGAGAAAATTCGTGTTAGAATTATTAATCTTACTTTTTCGGTCATATTTAATAATATATATATATATATATATATATATATATATATATATATATATATATATATATATATATATATATATATATATATATATATATATATATATATATATATATATATATATATATATATATATGTCACACTTGTCACGGCCCTGGGAACAATACAAGAAATTAAGACCACACTGTGGTACATCCACAATAATCATTGCCAGGAATCACTGACGTTACACACATACCTGAGAGCTCAGTGTTGGAATTCCACACCCGCACAACTACACATGGAAATAATATCACTCCGTCCCACGGACGATCAAAATTATTTAATTACCACAATGGAATAATATAATTATTACATGGACATCCTCACAGTCCTTGGCTAATCTATGTATACTGTTCCCGTGTGTACCCACACACACACACACACACACTGTACACGTCTGTGTACACAAGACGAAAGTCTTTCTGGACTGACAAGATGACAATAAAGGGTGATTATCTCCTCGTCCACACTTCACTTCACCTCCACAGGTGCTGCATGACAATGTGAAGGAACACTTGAGTTTCGAATTCAAGCTTTAGAGACTAACTGATCACCAGAAATACACACATAGGTACTTACTCATTCATACTGCCGGCTTACACACCATTCCCATACATCAGGCACCCCGCTACGGGTGGCTGGCTCACAGTGGTGGAGATTAGGCGATGCTGGTACCTAAGGCGGTATTTTACATACACTTGGCGCGCACTCGAACCCCCCCCCCCCCTCACAACACGGCTCTGTTCGCACCCTCGACCCACCGGTGAAGTGAAGCGTTCGTACCCAGGTGATGCACACAACGTTAACGTCTTACACAAACATGGGAAATCTGCCTTAAAGCACTGACATGAATTTCCCCATTCCCACCGACTTCTACAGAGCACTAGCAAGGCATGGAACGTTTTTAATCACTGGTATGGGATCTACGAGTCTGTTATTGCTCGTATGCACATTACCCCACAATCCCAGATCACTGGATCTCTACCCACTGTACACAATGTCTTTCTCCCCTTCGAGCGATGACTTCGGCCGGATTCTGTGACGACTGCTGTCGCAGATGAAGCAGTTGAGTAGTCTAGCCACCACGATGCCCAATACTCAATTTGGCCGAATTGAGTACAGAGAGCATCTTGACAACGTGGCAGCTGTGTTCAGAATGACGCTTACACAGGCGATTCCCGCGTCCTCCTCGAAATAACCAATGAGGGAAGGCATACAACGACCTACCCCTCTCAACCAATCAGCGACGGTGTAGCAAGGCCCCTAGGGCAACTCCAAGATGGCGGCTCAAGATGTTTACTAAGATGACGACGACTCAAGTGGCTATAGCGCGCGCGGGAGGCCCACAGCTCACCCACGCCTGGGGCCTAGCTGTTCCCGCCCAAAGTTGAGTCTCGCTCAAGCCATACAATGAGATGATGCTATCGGCTTTAGCACTGTCCACAGACATGCTACTCTGGCCAGGGTAACATTTCTGGACTGCTGATGACTGGGGCTCTCACATGAGCACAAACACTAGATGTTTCGGTTGCTGGTTACCAAACTTAAGTCCACACACTTAAGAAGCGCACTTAACAAGTGTACTGGCTCCCACAGGCATAAGAGCACTATTGTAAGTGAGCTGGTGAACCATCCCCTCACAGGTGCGACAATATAACACGACGAACACCCTTACGTAACAAATACTGGTAGTCTTGCCCCGCCTGTTGGGTCTCTGGACCTGGGGTGTTCCCCTCTCGTCTCAGGGGAAGGGGGGCACCTCCAGCTGTCTCTCCAGTGGAGGGAGTGCGTCCCACCCCTCATCTCCTTCAGGACTCGTCGCGTGCAGCTGATGTTGTCCCACAACATAAACGAAGGAAAGACAGGCACTGCCAGGTTGCAGTGCCCTTCGCAATTCTTTGGTAGTTTGGACGCTTTGGAGCCTCTGAAGGATGTGGATGAGGAGGTGATGGGGTGAGGTGGATGCTCTGCCAGTTCATGCCTGTGTGCCCCCAATGCCGATGCACCATTGTGTGGGGTTGTTGACCCGGAGGTAGGTAGTCGTCACCTGGCCATCACTACTATTGAAGGACGTGACCTGCGAATGGTGTTAAAAAGGTGGTGTCTTGCCCCTCCTCAAGCGAATTCCCCATCGGTGGCTTCCCCGGCAGTTCGGGGACATCTGGTTCCCGTCCCTCAGGTTCCGGGCTTTGTACTGCCGCTGAGTAATGGTTGGTATTATTGGGTCGGATCCCTCGGGGTATGTGCTGGGGGGTGTCTCTCCATTGGGTTTTCTGTGCTTTGTTTTTATGTGTACTTGTTTTTTGTTGTGTTGGGTGTCTTTATAGTTCCCTTGGGGTTTACCACTGTAATGTTCTTTGTCAGGAGACATATTTTTCCTGCTCTCTCATGCACTGAATTAAGTACGAAATTGCATAGTGCACCTGTGATGTGCACAGTGATTCAACTTTCTGAATATAACTTTTCCACAGTCGTGTTGGGTGTCGTTGGACAGCCCATGACATTTGCTAGCCATTGATGTCATTCTGATCGCTGTATCAGGTCTGTGAAGGAAATTACAGGAGGGAGTTGATTTCAGGGAAATTTTTGTACAAGTCAAGTGTAGAGAGGGAGGTATGGGGGGGGGTTAACGGCCGTAGACCACCCCCCCCCCTTATCACGTGTCCACCTCGTGAGAGAGGGGGTAGTGTTATGAGGCAGGTGCGCCATTGGCCAGGGCTCCTGGGCCTCAGGAATGCTGAACCGTGATTGGTCAAAACGCTGAGGGGTACCGCATGGGTACCCCAGGGGTAGTCTTGGCGGGAAAAAATATTCTTACCTAGAAGAACGTTGCTATGAGAGGACGTAATTTTCCGAGCTAGGCCAAGCATCGGGAAATACCGCCTGCAACATTACTAAAGTCACGCCTATCATCTTGCTATCTTTCCGTGTGCCGTCCATAAGAATCCGGTAGTTCGGAAAGGTGCTTGTACCGAACAGTGTGAACTGAGACATCTAGCCGCGTAATTGTGGGACGCCATCTTAGAGCAACTGGACTGAGTGAGGCAGTTAATTATCGGGCTACGAAAGTGACATCCGCCATCTATCGTATCTGTGCTTGAAGGTACTGCAGTGAGACGTGCTAGAGAAGGTTTCAGTGTTATGAGAGAAACCTTAAAAGTTCTTATGCTGAGGAAACCAAAGAGAACAGTGAAGGACTCCGTCTCAGATCTCGTGTACCGTGTAACATCGTGTACCGTCGTATCCTGGGGTACCGTGTCAAGTGGAAGGGCGTGGTACCGCATCCCAACTGTTGTGCGCGCACCCTGGTCTGCCTAAGCCGGCGTGTCCGTGTTACGTACTCCTAATAGATACGTAAGTAAATATATTAATATGTACATTTATAATTGTATGTAAATTACAAGCATGTGTATTGAGATACTTATATGTTCTATGCAAATGCACATTCATGTTACAGTGTTGGCGTTAGGCCCAACGTATCGTGGGAATGATTGTTTTATTTCTTTGTGTGATCAGTTTTCCCACGGGAACTAATGATTTATATGTGATCATAAGTGGGTAACAGAGGTGAATAATAATTGAGTGAACTGTATCTGGCAAATTGTCGTGGGATCGTCCGTTGCTGGGTGTGCATGCCATTATTCCCTTCTGTATGCATATTTTAATTACTATGTAAAGAATTACTTACTTTATTTGTGTATATCAATATGTATTAATTATTCATTAAGTTAGTTTAAGATTACTCTTGTCACAATGTATTGCTCCATTGTTGAAATAAATAATATTGTAACTTTGGCAAATTGTTTCGCGGGGCAAGGCAATGTTTTTTGACTCTCGCGTTTTGTTATTCAGTAGCTGAACGGGAACCAGGGAGATAACATCTTGGAGTTAAGTTACATTTTTGTTCTGTCATAGCCATTTATATATTATAATTGTAATTTAATGTCTGGAAGATACAGTGATATTTAATGTGATATATTGTGACCATATAATCATCTGTTTGCTATTGAGATTTATTTAATACATATATATAATATTGTTGTATCTATTCTTCAGTCCTTATGAAGATTTATTATTGTGCTCATTACTTATCAAGGGGTTATACTGGTGATTCGCTATTGAGAACAGCAGTTGTCTCGTATCCCTAGACGTAATTAAAGTTTTGCTGCTGTAGAGTCACGAGCCGTAACGTACGATAGGTAACAAAGAGTTATGGGGGCCTGTGCCGGGAAATATTGTTCCCACCTTAACTTAACCTTAATTATGCTAATCTAACCTTGCCTTCCTAGGTACCAGTGTGTCAAGTGTCTCTGTGTGTTTCTTAAGAACTATTCCATGTGCCAAGCAAGCCTTCCTGTGTGTCAAGTAACAACGTTTCACGATTTTGAGGTAAGTCATCCTATATATTTTGTTTGTGCAGTGAGGCCAAGCGAATTTTCAGTGTGGTGACAATTTTACAGTGAAGTGTAGTGCAGTGCCATTGTTTTAATTATTTTTGTGAATCAAGTGCCAAGTGTTAGTAACGATGGAGGAGAAAGTTGCAGCGTTGGTGGCTCAACCAGACTTTGAAGGGATTCAGAACCTTAAAAAGACTGAGTTAATACAAATGGCAAATCAGTTGGATTTGACCGCCAGCAATAGAATGGTTAAAGCCCAAATATTGAAAGTCATTGTGACGCATTTTGTTGAGAATGGGGAGTTAGAGGAAGAAATTCTAGAGGAGTTAAGAGAGGAGTCGAGTGATCAGATGACGTTAAAGCGTCTTGAGTTAGAAGCGCAAATAGCCAATGCTAAGCTTGAAGCTCAAAGGGAACAGAAAATATTAGAGGCTGAAGCTCGTCAAAGAGAGATTGAAGCTCAACAGCAACAGCACATATTAGAGGCTGAAGCTCGTCAAAGAGAGATTGAAGCTCAACAGCAACAGAAAATATTAGAGGCTGAAGCTCAGCAAAGGGAGCTGGAGACTAGGCGTTTAGAAATTGCGGTACAGTTGCAAATAGAAGCCACAAAGAAGCAACAAGCCGAGGAACAAACTAGGCAATTAGAGATTCAACAACAAATGGCTGACACTAACTTCAGGCTTGAATCACAGCGTATGGCAGCTGGGCATGGAAATACTAGTAATGTTTCAACAAATAGTGATAATAATCCCATCAGGATGAATAAGTATATAGAGTTGCCCAAGTTCAATGAGGAGGATCCTGAGGTTTTCTTTGCACATTTTTATAAAATTGCCATCAGTATGAACTGGCCAAGGGATCAGTGGGTAGCCATTATGCAGTCTCAATTTAAGGGGCGTAGTCAGGAGGTTTTCACATCCCTACCTGACACTCATAGCTTTGATTATGACTTTGTAAAGAAAAGCATCCTAAATGCGTACCAGTTAAATCCAGAGGCACACAGGCAAAAGTTCAGAAACCTACGGAGGATAAGGGATCAGACAATAGCAGATTTTACTCGTCAGAAGACGAATTTTTGCAACAGATGGTTAAAGTCACTTGCAGTCACTGATTTTGATGTTCTAAAGAATCTTCTTATAATGGAAGAAGTATTGTCATGTCTCCCAGACCAGTTGTCTACTTTTATGGCAGAACAAAAGAATGTAACAGATATTTATGAGCTGTCAAAGCTCGCGGATGAGCATGAGTTGCTGACTAAGGCCCCGTTTACGGCCACTTCACCTAAGTCTAGTCGTAGAGTAAATTTCAATGCTCACCGAACTCCTTATCAGTATAAGTCTCCTCCTGGTGCGACAGTTACTCCCGTGAACTCTTCTCTTACTAACCCTAAGATGGTTACTCCATTGCCAGGATCATCTAAGCCTAGTAATGCTAATTCTAAACCGGCAGTTGGTTCTACCAGTGTGTCCACTGTCAAACATTGTACCCATTGTAAGAGAAGGGGGCATGTGATTTCTTCATGTTTTAGTTTGCATCCTGAACTACGACCAACTGGTCTTATTATGAGTAAAGGAGTGCAACCTATTAATTCTTCATGTATTACAGTCAGTCCCAATTGGATGGCTGAATTCAAACCCTATATTTCCACAGGTACCTTATTATGTAATAATGGTAGACATAAGACTGTTCAATTACTCCGTGATACTGGAGCTTCACAGTCTCTTATTACCCAGAAGGTACTTGATGATGTTGACACCCGAGATCTGGGTGAAGTTGTGCTTCTCCAAGGTATTGCCGGTAGTGTGCAACCAGTGTCCTTATTGCAAGTTAACCTTGATTCTAAATATACTTCAGGATGGTGTAATGTTGGTGTAAGTAAACAACTGCCCATTCCTGGGGTAGACATTATTCTAGGTAATGATTTTGGCAACCAAATGGTTGTAGGGCCCAAGTGTCCCATCATGTTAACTAAACCCCATACTGTATTAGCTCAACCAGAAGCAGATGATGATATTATTTACCCTGCTTGTGTTGTTACTAGATCAATGGGAAAAACAGGTGAGAGTAATTCTGTCTTCACTGAGGTTGCTGTTCCCAAGACCAGGACCCCTTCAGTAAAGGAGTGGGAGGTGGATCTTGAGGATTCTTTTATGACTCGACTGGATGATGAGAGTGAGGCCGTAGTAGAAGCCCCGCCGAACCTAAATCACTAGGAAAGTGAAGGTGAGGAGGCTGAACTATCTGTACCTTGCCCGCTTGTCTCCAGTGCGCCAGTTGTCGAGAGTGAGGCCGAAGTAGCTATGACTCCATTTTATTCTGATCAATCGGGAAAAGAGATCAAGCTACTAGGTTCTTGCCCGCTCGCTGCTGAGTCTGAGTCATTGCCCTTAAGTGTTGTACAGACTACTGATCCTAGTTTAAGTAAGTGTATTTCTGAGGCTCCTGATAATATTGATGCATTGGAGGAAGGGACGGGTTTCTTCTTCAAGGATCGACTTCTGATGAGAAGGTGGAGACCCAAGGGAACTCCCTCTTCAGAGGATTGTGAGATTAGAACCCAACTCGTTGTCCCCAATGATTATCGTAGGCAGGTCCTGCAGGCTGCACATGATGACCCCATGGGAGGTCATCAAGGTATCACGAATATATACCATAAGATAAGTAAATATTTTTTCTGGCCAAAGTTAAAGAAAGACGTGGTCAGATATTGTCATAACTGTATACCCTGTCAAATTGTTGGTAAACCAAATCAATCTGTACCTAGAGCACCATTGCAACCTATTGTAGTTCCTGATGAACCATTTACTCATGTTGTAATTGATTGTGTGGGTCCTTTACCTAAGATTAAATCGGGTAACATGTTTTTGTTCACTCTCATGTGTATGACTACTAGATTTCCTGAAGCTTATGCTCTACGGAATACCAAGGCTCATAATCTCATCAAGTGTCTTGAAAGATTCTTTTCGTTGTTTGGAATGCCTAGAGTTATTCAGAGTGATAATGGGGGAAATTTTGTTTCTAAAGTTTTCAGAACTTTTTGCGAATCCCGAGGGATTCGGCACAAATTATCCAGTCCATATCATCCCCAAAGCCAAGGTGGACTTGAACGTTTCCACCAGACTTTGAAACAAATGCTGAAGACAACCGGAGAAACTCATCCACGTAATTGGGATGAGAATCTCCCCTTTGTGTTGTTTGCTGCTAGAGAAGGGCTACAAGAGTCATTGGGCTGTTCACCCTTTGAACTAGTGTTTGGTCACCAAGTAAGAGGTCCTCTTAAAATGCTACAAGAAAAGTTGTTGGGAGATGTCTCTGTTCATCAGAGTGGATTGTACTTGAGTGAGGTCAAGGCAAAGTTGTGTCGGGCTCGTGAGTTGGCGAAAGAACATCTGGGAAGGACTCAACAAGCCATGAAAGTAAGATATGACAAGAAGTTCAAAGCTAAGCTAAGGTCGTTTGATGTCGGAGATTTGGTGTTGGTGTTGAAACCTCGTATGGGGACTTCCATGTCCCATAAGTTCGCCGGACCCTACCAAGTGGTAGACAAGGTGGGAGACCTAACTTATAAACTAATTAACCCTAATCTTTCAGAACCCCAAATGACTGTACACATTAACAGATTAAAAGCTTATGTTGGACCTGGTGTAGTAGCTTGTTTTAGTCGGGAAGAGTTACCACCTGAGGATAATTGTAGTGAGGGACATGATGTTAATATCCAACTTCTCAGTTCCAGTTCCAATGGCAGGGAGATGCTATGTCATTTACAGGAGGAACAACGTGATGAGTTCCAGGTTCTGCTGGACAACCATACATCTCTGTTTGGGGAGGTTCCTACCCAGACCCACCTCATCACACACGACATTCAGCTCCTGGACAGCACCCCTATTCGACAACATCCGTACCGAGTGAATCCCGAAAAGAGGAAAATTATACAAGCAGAAGTGGAATATCTGCTCCAGCATGATTTCATTCGGCCAAGTCAAAGTACTTGGAGCTCTCCGTGTTTGTTAGTGCCAAAACCAGATGGAACCTGGAGATTGTGCGTGGATTACAGGAAACTGAACAAGAACACTACAGTGGACGTTTTTCCTTTACCCTTGTTGGAAGAATGTATAGAGTCCATAGGTCATGCCGAATATGTAAGTAAGCTTGATTTGTCAAAAGGGTATTATCAAATTCCATTAACAGAGTATGCTAGAGAGGTTACTGCTTTTGTTACACCTAATGGTGCGTATGAATTTAATGTCATGCCATTCGGTTTGAGAAATGCACCTGCTACTTTTCAAAGATTCATGAATTTCTTACTCAAGGATGTGCCAGATTGTAGGGCCTACCTTGATGACATTGTTTTGTACAGTAAGAATTGGGCCGATCATCTCTTAGGCCTTAAGAACTTGTTTACAGTGTTGAAAAACGCAAAGTTAACCATAAACATGAATAAGTGTAGTTGGGCAAAAGGTACGATAACTTATCTTGGACACGAGGTAGGACAAGGTAAGATTATCCCCTTACAAGATAAGATTCAAGCCATTGTGGACTACCCAGTGTTAACCAATAAGAAAGGAGTCCAACGGTTTATTGGTATGTGTGCATACTATAGGCGTTATTGTAGAAATTTTTCAACAGTAGCTGCTCCTTTGACAAACTTGTTACGCAAGCAAGTAAAGTTTCAGTGGACACAAGATTGTCAGAATGCTTTTCAGAACCTAAAGGGCATATTGTCCACCTCACCTATTCTTGCTAGTCCCCAATTTGATAAACCATTTATATTACACATTGATGCGTCAGATGTTGGAATAGGTGCTGTGCTTATTCAAGTTGGTTTAGACCAGATTGAGCATCCTGTGTATTATTATTCTAGAAAATTTAATGCAGCTCAGAGAAATTATTCCGTGGTAGAAAAGGAGGCGTTGGGTCTTATATTGTCAATCAAGAAGTTTGAGATTTACTTATCAGGAAATAAAGTGTTAGTATTTACAGACCACAACCCCCTTATCTTTATAAATATGATGAAAGTCAAGAACCAACGAATTCTGCGCTGGTCATTGTTTTTGCAGGAATTTAATGTAGAAATCAAACATATTCCAGGCAGACAAAATGTTATTGCTGATGCTTTGTCAAGAAGTTTTGATGTACCATAAATGAAATGTTTCTTTTTACTTAACATTTTTACTTCTGAAAAAATGCCATTGATCTTCAATCCATTGCATTTTTTTTCTTGGAGGTGGAAGTGTTACGTACTCCTAATAGATACGTAAGTAAATAAATTAATATGTACATTTATAATTGTATGTAAATTACAAGCATGTATATTGAGATACTTATATGTTCTATGCAAATGCACATTCATGTTACAGTGTTGGCGTTAGGCCCAACGTATCGTGGGAATGATTGTTTATTTCTTTGTGTGATCAGTTTTCCCACGGGAACTAATGATTTATATGTGATCATAAGTGGGTAACAGAGGTGAATAATAATTGAGTGAACTGTATCTGGCAAATTGTCGTGGGATCGTCCGTTGCTGGGTGTGCATGCCATTATTCCCTTCTGTATGCATATTTTAATTACTACGTAAAAAATTACTTACTTTATTTGTGTATATCAATATGTATTAATTATTCATTAAGTTAGTTTAAGATTACTCTTGTCACAATGTATTGCTCCATTGTTGAAATAAATAATATTGTAACTTTGGCAAATTGTTCGCGGGGCAAGGCAATGTTTTTTGACTCTCGCGTTTTGTTATTCAGTAGCTGAACGGGAACCAGGGAGATAACATCTTGGAGTTAAGTTACATTTTTGTTCTGTCATAGCCATTTATATATTATAATTGTAATTTAATGTCTGGAAGATACAGTGATATTTTAATGTGATATATTGTGACCATATAATCATCTGTTTGCTATTGAGATTTATTTAATACATATATATAATATTGTTGTATCTATTCTTCAGTCCTTATGAAGATTTATTATTGTGCTCATTACTTATCAAGGGGTTATACTGGTGATTCGCTATTGAGAACAGCAGTTGTCTCGTATCCCTAGACGTAATTAAAGTTTTGCTGCTGTAGAGTCACGAGCCGTAACGTACGATAGGTAACAAAGAGTTATGGGGGCCTGTGCCGGGAAATATTGTTCCCACCTTAACTTAACCTTAATTATGCTAATCTAACCTTGCCTTCCTAGGTACCAGTGTGTCAAGTGTCTCTGTGTGTTTCTTAAGAACTATTCCATGTGCCAAGCAAGCCTTCCTGTGTGTCAAGTAACAACGTTTCACGATTTTGAGGTAAGTCATCCTATATATTTTGTTTGTGCAGTGAGGCCAAGCGAATTTTCAGTGTGGTGACAATTTTACAGTGAAGTGTAGTGCAGTGCCATTGTTTTAATTATTTTTGTGAATCAAGTGCCAAGTGTTAGTAACGATGGAGGAGAAAGTTGCAGCGTTGGTGGCTCAACCAGACTTTGAAGGGATTCAGAACCTTAAAAAGACTGAGTTAATACAAATGGCAAATCAGTTGGATTTGACCGCCAGCAATAGAATGGTTAAAGCCCAAATATTGAAAGTCATTGTGACGCATTTTGTTGAGAATGGGGAGTTAGAGGAAGAAATTCTAGAGGAGTTAAGAGAGGAGTCGAGTGATCAGATGACGTTAAAGCGTCTTGAGTTAGAAGCGCAAATAGCCAATGCTAAGCTTGAAGCTCAAAGGGAACAGAAAATATTAGAGGCTGAAGCTCGTCAAAGAGAGATTGAAGCTCAACAGCAACAGCACATATTAGAGGCTGAAGCTCGTCAAAGAGAGATTGAAGCTCAACAGCAACAGAAAATATTAGAGGCTGAAGCTCAGCAAAGGGAGCTGGAGACTAGGCGTTTAGAAATTGCGGTACAGTTGCAAATAGAAGCCACAAAGAAGCAACAAGCCGAGGAACAAACTAGGCAATTAGAGATTCAACAACAAATGGCTGACACTAACTTCAGGCTTGAATCACAGCGTATGGCAGCTGGGCATGGAAATACTAGTAATGTTTCAACAAATAGTGATAATAATCCCATCAGGATGAATAAGTATATAGAGTTGCCCAAGTTCAATGAGGAGGATCCTGAGGTTTTCTTTGCACATTTTTATAAAATTGCCATCAGTATGAACTGGCCAAGGGATCAGTGGGTAGCCATTATGCAGTCTCAATTTAAGGGGCGTAGTCAGGAGGTTTTCACATCCCTACCTGACACTCATAGCTTTGATTATGACTTTGTAAAGAAAAGCATCCTAAATGCGTACCAGTTAAATCCAGAGGCACACAGGCAAAAGTTCAGAAACCTACGGAGGATAAGGGATCAGACAATAGCAGATTTTACTCGTCAGAAGACGAATTTTTGCAACAGATGGTTAAAGTCACTTGCAGTCACTGATTTTGATGTTCTAAAGAATCTTCTTATAATGGAAGAAGTATTGTCATGTCTCCCAGACCAGTTGTCTACTTTTATGGCAGAACAAAAGAATGTAACAGATATTTATGAGCTGTCAAAGCTCGCGGATGAGCATGAGTTGCTGACTAAGGCCCCGTTTACGGCCACTTCACCTAAGTCTAGTCGTAGAGTAAATTTCAATGCTCACCGAACTCCTTATCAGTATAAGTCTCCTCCTGGTGCGACAGTTACTCCCGTGAACTCTTCTCTTACTAACCCTAAGATGGTTACTCCATTGCCAGGATCATCTAAGCCTAGTAATGCTAATTCTAAACCGGCAGTTGGTTCTACCAGTGTGTCCACTGTCAAACATTGTACCCATTGTAAGAGAAGGGGGCATGTGATTTCTTCATGTTTTAGTTTGCATCCTGAACTACGACCAACTGGTCTTATTATGAGTAAAGGAGTGCAACCTATTAATTCTTCATGTATTACAGTCAGTCCCAATTGGATGGCTGAATTCAAACCCTATATTTCCACAGGTACCTTATTATGTAATAATGGTAGACATAAGACTGTTCAATTACTCCGTGATACTGGAGCTTCACAGTCTCTTATTACCCAGAAGGTACTTGATGATGTTGACACCCGAGATCTGGGTGAAGTTGTGCTTCTCCAAGGTATTGCCGGTAGTGTGCAACCAGTGTCCTTATTGCAAGTTAACCTTGATTCTAAATATACTTCAGGATGGTGTAATGTTGGTGTAAGTAAACAACTGCCCATTCCTGGGGTAGACATTATTCTAGGTAATGATTTTGGCAACCAAATGGTTGTAGGGCCCAAGTGTCCCATCATGTTAACTAAACCCCATACTGTATTAGCTCAACCAGAAGCAGATGATGATATTATTTACCCTGCTTGTGTTGTTACTAGATCAATGGGAAAAACAGGTGAGAGTAATTCTGTCTTCACTGAGGTTGCTGTTCCCAAGACCAGGACCCCTTCAGTAAAGGAGTGGGAGGTGGATCTTGAGGATTCTTTTATGACTCGACTGGATGATGAGAGTGAGGCCGTAGTAGAAGCCCCGCCGAACCTAAATCACAAGGAAAGTGAAGGTGAGGAGGCTGAACTATCTGTACCTTGCCCGCTTGTCTCCAGTGCGCCAGTTGTCGAGAGTGAGGCCGAAGTAGCTATGACTCCATTTTATTCTGATCAATCGGGAAAAGAGATCAAGCTACTAGGTTCTTGCCCGCTCGCTGCTGAGTCTGAGTCATTGCCCTTAAGTGTTGTACAGACTACTGATCCTAGTTTAAGTAAGTGTATTTCTGAGGCTCCTGATAATATTGATGCATTGGAGGAAGGGACGGGTTTCTTCTTCAAGGATCGACTTCTGATGAGAAGGTGGAGACCCAAGGGAACTCCCTCTTCAGAGGATTGTGAGATTAGAACCCAACTCGTTGTCCCCAATGATTATCGTAGGCAGGTCCTGCAGGCTGCACATGATGACCCCATGGGAGGTCATCAAGGTATCACGAATATATACCATAAGATAAGTAAATATTTTTTCTGGCCAAAGTTAAAGAAAGACGTGGTCAGATATTGTCATAACTGTATACCCTGTCAAATTGTTGGTAAACCAAATCAATCTGTACCTAGAGCACCATTGCAACCTATTGTAGTTCCTGATGAACCATTTACTCATGTTGTAATTGATTGTGTGGGTCCTTTACCTAAGATTAAATCGGGTAACATGTTTTTGTTCACTCTCATGTGTATGACTACTAGATTTCCTGAAGCTTATGCTCTACGGAATACCAAGGCTCATAATCTCATCAAGTGTCTTGAAAGATTCTTTTCGTTGTTTGGAATGCCTAGAGTTATTCAGAGTGATAATGGGGGAAATTTTGTTTCTAAAGTTTTCAGAACTTTTTGCGAATCCCGAGGGATTCGGCACAAATTATCCAGTCCATATCATCCCCAAAGCCAAGGTGGACTTGAACGTTTCCACCAGACTTTGAAACAAATGCTGAAGACAACCGGAGAAACTCATCCACGTAATTGGGATGAGAATCTCCCCTTTGTGTTGTTTGCTGCTAGAGAAGGGCTACAAGAGTCATTGGGCTGTTCACCCTTTGAACTAGTGTTTGGTCACCAAGTAAGAGGTCCTCTTAAAATGCTACAAGAAAAGTTGTTGGGAGATGTCTCTGTTCATCAGAGTGGATTGTACTTGAGTGAGGTCAAGGCAAAGTTGTGTCGGGCTCGTGAGTTGGCGAAAGAACATCTGGGAAGGACTCAACAAGCCATGAAAGTAAGATATGACAAGAAGTTCAAAGCTAAGCTAAGGTCGTTTGATGTCGGAGATTTGGTGTTGGTGTTGAAACCTCGTATGGGGACTTCCATGTCCCATAAGTTCGCCGGACCCTACCAAGTGGTAGACAAGGTGGGAGACCTAACTTATAAACTAATTAACCCTAATCTTTCAGAACCCCAAATGACTGTACACATTAACAGATTAAAAGCTTATGTTGGACCTGGTGTAGTAGCTTGTTTTAGTCGGGAAGAGTTACCACCTGAGGATAATTGTAGTGAGGGACATGATGTTAATATCCAACTTCTCAGTTCCAGTTCCAATGGCAGGGAGATGCTATGTCATTTACAGGAGGAACAACGTGATGAGTTCCAGGTTCTGCTGGACAACCATACATCTCTGTTTGGGGAGGTTCCTACCCAGACCCACCTCATCACACACGACATTCAGCTCCTGGACAGCACCCCTATTCGACAACATCCGTACCGAGTGAATCCCGAAAAGAGGAAAATTATACAAGCAGAAGTGGAATATCTGCTCCAGCATGATTTCATTCGGCCAAGTCAAAGTACTTGGAGCTCTCCGTGTTTGTTAGTGCCAAAACCAGATGGAACCTGGAGATTGTGCGTGGATTACAGGAAACTGAACAAGAACACTACAGTGGACGTTTTTCCTTTACCCTTGTTGGAAGAATGTATAGAGTCCATAGGTCATGCCGAATATGTAAGTAAGCTTGATTTGTCAAAAGGGTATTATCAAATTCCATTAACAGAGTATGCTAGAGAGGTTACTGCTTTTGTTACACCTAATGGTGCGTATGAATTTAATGTCATGCCATTCGGTTTGAGAAATGCACCTGCTACTTTTCAAAGATTCATGAATTTCTTACTCAAGGATGTGCCAGATTGTAGGGCCTACCTTGATGACATTGTTTTGTACAGTAAGAATTGGGCCGATCATCTCTTAGGCCTTAAGAACTTGTTTACAGTGTTGAAAAACGCAAAGTTAACCATAAACATGAATAAGTGTAGTTGGGCAAAAGGTACGATAACTTATCTTGGACACGAGGTAGGACAAGGTAAGATTATCCCCTTACAAGATAAGATTCAAGCCATTGTGGACTACCCAGTGTTAACCAATAAGAAAGGAGTCCAACGGTTTATTGGTATGTGTGCATACTATAGGCGTTATTGTAGAAATTTTTCAACAGTAGCTGCTCCTTTGACAAACTTGTTACGCAAGCAAGTAAAGTTTCAGTGGACACAAGATTGTCAGAATGCTTTTCAGAACCTAAAGGGCATATTGTCCACCTCACCTATTCTTGCTAGTCCCCAATTTGATAAACCATTTATATTACACATTGATGCGTCAGATGTTGGAATAGGTGCTGTGCTTATTCAAGTTGGTTTAGACCAGATTGAGCATCCTGTGTATTATTATTCTAGAAAATTTAATGCAGCTCAGAGAAATTATTCCGTGGTAGAAAAGGAGGCGTTGGGTCTTATATTGTCAATCAAGAAGTTTGAGATTTACTTATCAGGAAATAAAGTGTTAGTATTTACAGACCACAACCCCCTTATCTTTATAAATATGATGAAAGTCAAGAACCAACGAATTCTGCGCTGGTCATTGTTTTTGCAGGAATTTAATGTAGAAATCAAACATATTCCAGGCAGACAAAATGTTATTGCTGATGCTTTGTCAAGAAGTTTTGATGTACCATAAATGAAATGTTTCTTTTTACTTAACATTTTTACTTCTGAAAAAATGCCATTGATCTTCAATCCATTGCATTTTTTTTCTTGGAGGTGGAAGTGTTACGTACTCCTAATAGATACGTAAGTAAATAAATTAATATGTACATTTATAATTGTATGTAAATTACAAGCATGTATATTGAGATACTTATATGTTCTATGCAAATGCACATTCATGTTACAGTGTTGGCGTTAGGCCCAACGTATCGTGGGAATGATTGTTTATTTCTTTGTGTGATCAGTTTTCCCACGGGAACTAATGATTTATATGTGATCATAAGTGGGTAACAGAGGTGAATAATAATTGAGTGAACTGTATCTGGCAAATTGTCGTGGGATCGTCCGTTGCTGGGTGTGCATGCCATTATTCCCTTCTGTATGCATATTTTAATTACTACGTAAAAAATTACTTACTTTATTTGTGTATATCAATATGTATTAATTATTCATTAAGTTAGTTTAAGATTACTCTTGTCACAATGTATTGCTCCATTGTTGAAATAAATAATATTGTAACTTTGGCAAATTGTTCGCGGGGCAAGGCAATGTTTTTTGACTCTCGCGTTTTGTTATTCAGTAGCTGAACGGGAACCAGGGAGATAACATCTTGGAGTTAAGTTACATTTTTGTTCTGTCATAGCCATTTATATATTATAATTGTAATTTAATGTCTGGAAGATACAGTGATATTTTAATGTGATATATTGTGACCATATAATCATCTGTTTGCTATTGAGATTTATTTAATACATATATATAATATTGTTGTATCTATTCTTCAGTCCTTATGAAGATTTATTATTGTGCTCATTACTTATCAAGGGGTTATACTGGTGATTCGCTATTGAGAACAGCAGTTGTCTCGTATCCCTAGACGTAATTAAAGTTTTGCTGCTGTAGAGTCACGAGCCGTAACGTACGATAGGTAACAGTCCGCACCACCTGGTCTCTGTGTGTGGAGCTAACCCCGTGGTCTAGGACCCTGTGCTCCACCTGACCACGTGTAGGAAGTGAGGACGCCTACGTCATCATCCAGCAGCAGCAGTGGGAGTGTGAGGTTGACATGTATGTGAGTGAGTGGGAGTATGTAGCGGGCCCGCATGATTGATGTAAGTACACTGTTTCCGTTTTGGGTAATAAAACTCTGAAGCTGGGTTCGCCCCCAGTGTTCCGTCTGTCCCTGTGACCACCTGGTGAGGTGAATGAGAATTGGAGACGTGTGAGTTTACCCTGTTTGCCGTCATCAAGTTGAGGTTGGGCCCAACTGTAATTTTGTCGTATGTGAGGACACCTAGAGACACGGTAGAGTAAAGTGAGTTATTTGCTTCTATTTTCTCTATGTGCCGTGTATGTAATTCACTGTAATTTGATTCCCTTTTTCAGCAGTGAAAGTGGTAACAGGGAGGTTTCCCTTGGTTATAAATTTTACTGTTGTGTTGTGGTAAAGTGTGAATTATTGGTAGATAATTTACTGAGGGAAGTCATTTACAAGTTTTGCCGTGAGTGGCAAGGATGTACTGTGATGTACTGTGTTGTACTGTGTGTAAACCGTAGACAAGTTTGTCCTTGGTGGAAGGCGTTGTGTACTGTAAAGGATTTCGTGAGAATTAAAGTCAGTTAACGTCACCGGGGTCACGATTTACTTAACGAGGTCACTTGTTCGTTGAACATTGTTGTGATTAACGTAGAGACGTGTAAAGGCAACAGTCATAGTGAAGTTCACGCAGTGGAGGAATTGTCAAGTGAAGACTAACGTAGTGTTAACGATTTAACGAGCTGTCGTTAATTGATTGATTAATGTAAGGGGTTGACGATCTGTTATGAACGGAGTCAATTGAGCGGTAATTAAGCTGCTGTAATTCGTTGGACTGATCAGATCTGTCTGCGGACAGAGTGATTAAGCACTCGTAGCTAATTAAAGAGGATTAATAACCGCCACTTAGTGAATTCACCAGGTGTTGATGTTGTTGTTTACACGGAGTGTGTTGTAACCTTGTGTGTGGTACAGTAGTCTACCCTCGTTAAGGTAATCTTGTAGTAAGACCGGAAGAAAACCGTCAGTTGAGAGACAGTAGGCTTTGTCAATACTCGTCTGAATTAATAGGCTGTTGGATTCAGTAATTAATTGGGAATTACTCACCGAATGCTTGACTTTCAAGTTGATGTAATTAATTGATTTCCGAGTTATTGCTGCCATTTAAGTGTCGTTGAGACACGTGTGTGTTAACGTAATTGTTTAAATTCAATTAGAGTAACTTTTGGTTGTTGATTGTCCTGAGAGACAAGTGTTAACGTAAGATTTTTATAAGGGGTTATCATTCTTGGATTAACCGCCTTGTTACTTGGTACCTCGTTGAGGGCAGCGAGCGCCAGTCAAGTTTTGTGATTAGAGTATTTGATCACCGTGAAGCCGTGACAATATTGATCGCAAGCTTGCGTCACCAGTGGGCACCACTTTGTTCAGTTAGTGTCATTAGTCAGTCAGCGACGACGGGATAAGGATACTGTGGGTCCATCAGGCTGTTGATTAGCTGTTCTTTAATGTGTCACTGGAGTGACAGTAAAGTAACGTAAATTCACTGTGTAGTAGTTTTAGTTATTTTTTTGTGAATAAATGGTTTGTTATAGAAAACGGTCGTTTACGTCAAACCTTCCAATATTACTGCCCCACATTTTATGTTCTGCAACGCTTTGCCTGCTTATGTTCATATCAAGTCTGTATCTAAAGCTCGAGTCCATTGCACAGCACCACACTTCTATAAATAAGAAGTGAGAATCCGTTGGCTACCCTTTATTAGTTGTCAACTAGGAGGAGCCAGCGACCTAAGTGACAGGTGTTACCCGTGTGGTTTCGCCTGGCGGTTTGCTCCCGCGGTCCTATGATCTTAGGCTTTAAGATTAAATATCTGCCACTGGCAGCTGCTGCTGCTGTTTAAGGTCTGCCTCTCTTGCGAGGTAGTTATGATTAACGTAACATCAATAGGACTTAATTCTTTTGATAATTGTCAAAGAAAAAAATCTCACATTCTTTGTGTATGTTGTTTTTAGTGTGCTGCCTGTGTGCCCTATTGTTACTGTAGGCGTAATGTGCATGCGTGTCTTAACACAAGGTTCGGGGGTGCCTCTCCACCATGCTTGTGTTGCTTGTGTTGTGTAAGTGTTGTGTGATGGGTTCCTGTGACCCGTGTTCCCCGGTTTGGTTTAGTGTAGGTGTGTTTGTGTGCTTGTTTGCTTCCCTTTCATTGCCTTCTTGTACATACTTTCAGTATGGGTGTGGCTGTGTGCTTGTTGGGTTTGACTGCTTCCCTGCCCTTGTGGGGGGGGGCTGCTCTGTGTTTACTGCGTGGGTGGTTACCTTACCTTGAGGCTACCTTGAGGTGCTTCCGGGGCTTAGTGTCCCCGCGGCCCGGTCGTCGACCAGGCCTCCTGCCTGGTGGTAACGGCCTCAGTTTGTTTTGGTGGCTTATGTGTTTGTTTCATTTCACTATTATGTTTTCCTTTTTGTGTGGTGCTGGTTGTTTTTGCCGTGCCTTTCTGTGCCTTATGATGTAATATCTTTCCGTGTTCTGGACGCACTAGCGCTGTTCCGTGATGCATGTACTAGCGTGTCAATGGGGTATGTGTCATTCTGTATTATGTTTCAATTTGTTTGGTGTTTTTCGCTTGTATAGTGTCCTGTGCGTTTTGATACTGTTCTGTGAATGCCTCCGTAGTTTTATTGTACATTTTTGTTGATTTATAATAAAGAAAAAAGTTTATTGTGCACCCCATACTCATATTGTGAATGGTAGCACAAAAAGGATTACAGAGGCACAAAATGGCTTTATCAGATCTAACGGAGTTTATTACATTAACAATTTCATCTACCCTTCACACTTTATAATTACAGTGTCAGCCACCTCATAATTACAGTGTCAGCTCATTACAGAGAATATTATATTTCAAGAGCTATATATTTACAGTAAATCATTATACATTAATGGTGGGTCTTATCGCTAATACGTAATTGTTTGAGCTATGGGATATTACAGAGTCATCGGGGAGGGAGGGAGAGAATTATTAGGGGAAACCACCAAGACATTACGACAATATAGCACTTGGAGGGATTCGCCGCTCTGCTACCTGAGGGCGCTGACGTTCGGCCCAGGCTGTCAGTGTTTACCTGTAGCTGCTGCGTGGTGATCGTCTTGTTGACGGTGTGGTGCGGCCATTGGGCGGGGCCTGGAGGGTGTTATGGCATCGGCTAGTGGTGGCCGTGTTCGCCGGGTCGACACCGCCCGGCTTGATTTCTCAGCGCCTGTTGACTGGCCCTTGGTGGAGGTTGCCCTTATGGACATTCTGAAAGTGGAGTACCCTGATCTCTACGGTTTAGAGAAGCTTTCTCCTACCTGGGTGGCGGTGACGTTCTCCTCGGCGAGTGTGTATCAACTGTTTGTGCGCCGCTGGGGTACGCAGACACATGTACTTCCGGATTCTGCTGTGACGGTGGAGGTCTCAGATCCGTGGGGACCCCTGACGTTTGAAAGTGTCCATGGGGCGCCGGTGCAGTTTTCCTGAGGATGAGCTGTGCGCTGCGTTCCGTCGGTATGGTGAAGTGGTGGGGCATCGTCATACCTGTCTGCATAGTGGGCGCCTGAAGGGGCTCCATATGGGTGCGCGTACTTTGCGCATGCGGCTCTCTGGGGCTATTCCCTCCCGGGTGGCTGTGTGTGGATTTTACGTGCTTGTGTTTTACCAGGGTCAGACTCGCTCCTGCTCCCGGTGTGGTGAGGTGGGACATTTCGCTGCTGCTTGCCATGCCCCTCGAGCGGCAGACCCATCAGTGTTCCATGGGGATGATTTTCCGCTTTTGCCGGAGGCTGGGGCGCCCTCTGTGGAACCAGGCTCTATGGGCACACTTGGAGAGGTATCTTTCCCTGTTGTCCCTGTCTCTACGTCTGCTGCTGGTCCCTCCGCTTTGCCAGTTGACTCTGCTGTTCTCACGGCTCCTGCTTCACGTGCAACTTTGCTGGTGGCGGCAGAGGTGCATAGCGTCCTGTGTGATGTCTTGCCGTCCAACGCGTGTGGTGTGGGGTCGGAGGGCGGCCCGTGTGCTGTGGCCGGTGCGTTGCCCGAGGCCGGGGGTGGTGTTGCTATGGTGTCTTCTGATGGCCAGCCATGCAGTGTTCCTGCGGCTGGTGAAGTGGTGCCACCGTCTACAGTTGGTTGTGCTGTGCTTCCTGTGGTTGTGCTGGGATCTTCTGTTCCTCGACGGAAGCTCGCTCCGTGGGATCGGTCACACAGCCGTGGACCCCCCTGGGAAGAGGATCGAGGCTTCAGATGGTGTGGCTTTGGCTGGTGCTCCTCCCTCCACTTCTCACGTGGTTCCTCCTCCCCCTTCGGAAGGGGGTCTGGCCATGAGCATGGCATCGGGCTCGCGGCGGCGGAGGACGTGGAGAGGATGTGGATGGTGTCTCCAGCGCCTGGGGAGCCCTCGTCGGGTGGTGTCCATCCCTTGATTGTTAAGGTAGTTCCTTGCCGTTCGTCTTCCAAGGTGCGGCGGGGGGTTGAGCCCGGTGGTGAGGGTGTGGCTCCCGCTGCGGGTGCGGTTGTGTCCCCCGAGGGGCGCGTCGGGTTGGGGGTGTCCTGAGGTTCTCCCGATGGCATCCTCCGTTGTATGTGCGACTTTGAATGTTAGAGGTTTGAATGATCTTGGGGTCCAGTTGGGCCTGTTGGATGTTCTGCAGGAGCAGCGTGTGGATGTGGCTCTGATTCAGGAGCATAATGTTCGCGATGTGTCTGTGTTGCAGTGTTTGAGTGTTCATTTTCATATTGTGCTCAACCCGCCGAGGACGTCTTTCGGGGGGACGATGATGTTGTTTTCTAGGAGGGCTTCCTTCTCCATGCTTCACACAGATATGGATGAGGATGGGCGGGTTTTGTTTGTGAGGGTTGAGTTTTTTGGGGTTGCCATTCCGTTCCTGACGGTGTACACTCCCCCGGGAGCAGCGCGCCGTCAGGAGCGGGAGGAGTTTTTTCGGGTGGGGCTTCTTCCTTTCCTGCGTTATGATACACGGAGTTTGATTTTTGGTGGGGATTTTAATTGTGTGACGAGTGTGCGGGACTGTAGTGGCACCCGCCCGCATAATGTCTCGGGTGCGCTGCAGAAGGTGGTGCGTTCTTGCAGTTTCCAGGATGCTGCTGTGCTCTGTGGGGGCGAGTTATCCTTTACTTTTGCTGCGCGCGGGGGGCGTTCGAGGATTGATCGGATGTATGTTACTGGTGGGGGTTGTTCTGTGTTTGCTTTCCACACTGTCCCGATTGCATTCTCGGACCATAGTTTAGTAGTGGTCCGGGTTGGTGTACCCAGTCAGGTGCGGGTCGGTGCGGGGTGGTGGAAGCTGAATTGTGGGTTGCTGCGTTGTCCGCGGGTTTGTGACCAGTTTCGGGTATGGTGGGTCGGGGTTCTGGCCCGGCGTTCTGAGTTTCCTTCTGTTTTGAATTGGTGGGAGTGGTGTAAGGTGCAGTGTCGGTTGTTTTTTCGGGTGGTTGCCAAACGTGAGGCTGCTGGGAGGTTTGGGTTATTGCGGTTGTTACAGGCGAGGCTTTCGCAGTTGTACGTGCGGTACAATGCTGGGATTGACTGTTTTGGGGAGATTGCGGAGTGCAAGGCGCGTATTTGTGGTCTGCGGGAGGAGTGGGCCGAGGGTGTTCGTGTGCGTGCTCGTGTGGGTGAGCGTGTTGACAGGGAACGTCTTTCTCCGTTTCTTTTAAGGAAGGTGAAGGCTGTGCAGGACTCTGTTCTTTTTATGGCTCTGCAACGGCCAGATGGGTCCGTTGTTTCGGACACTGGTGGTGTGTTGTATTATGTTCAGCAGGAGTTGGCTGCGCTCTATGAGGAGGTGGATGGGGACGTCGCGATTGCGGATGATTTTTTGAGTGGGTGCGTTCCAGGTTTGTCTGCTGAGGATTGTGTTGGTTTGGTGGCAGATGTTTCGTTGGGGGAACTTTTCGATGTGGTCAGGTCGTTTCGTTCTGGGAAGGTGCCGGGCTCGGATGGTCTTCCTGTTGAGTTTTATGTTGCCTTTTGGGATGTGTTAGGGGGAGTTCTTTTGGAGGTGGTCCGGGCTTGCCTTCGGGGCTGCGTTCTGCCTGTGTCTCAGTGCGTTGGGATTGTGCGGTTACTCCCGAAGCCGGGCGATTTGCAGTTCTTCTCGAACTGGAGACCCATTACGTTGTTGAATGTGGACTATAAGGTCCTGTCAAAGGTTTTGGCTGGTCGGTGTCGCCGTGTTGTTGCGTCTGTTGTTTCTGTGGAACAGTTTTGTAGTGTTCCGGGTCATTCGTTACTGCAGTGCAATGCGTTGTTTCGGAATGTGCTTATGTATGTGTCGGGCTCTCGCTCGTCGGCGGCGATGCTCTGCCTGGATTGGTCGAAGGCTTTCGACCGTGTGTCTTTAGCCTTTGTTTTTCGTGTGTTAGAGCGGCTTGGATTTCCGCTTTTGTTTGTTCATTGGGTGCGTATGTTGTACGCTCGGTGTTGCAGTGGGTATGTATTAATGGGTTCTTGAGTGCTCCTTTCTCTGTGCGCCGTTCGGTGCGGCAGGGTTGTCCGCTTTCTATGCTCCTCTATGTGCTCTTTCAGGAGCCTTTTTTTCGGGTGGTCAAGGCCTGTGTGTTGATCCGCCCTCCCCGGCTGCCGTCTGGTCTTCGGTTACCCATCTGCGGTTATGCGGATGATACCGTCCTGTTTGTGGCCTCGGAGGGTTCTGTTGGGGCGGTCCAGGCCATGGTTGAGAGGTTTGAGTTGGCCACTGGGGCCCTAGTTAATCGTGCCAAGTCCGGACTTCTGGGTATCGGTGGGTGGTCCTCTCGCCTTGTGTGGGAGGGGTCTTGGTTTCCGGTGGTCACCTCTCTTCGTGTTCTGGGGATCACCTAGTTTGCTTCCTACGAACGCTCTTTGGAATATAATTGGGGTGCGGTTTCGTGTAGTGTTGGTGTTGCGGTTGGGTTGTTGGCTGCACGCCCATTGACGATTTATCAGCGGGCGTTGCTGGTTACTTGTAAGGTTTTATCGCGTGTTTGGTTCATGGCTCAGTGTTTCCCCGCCAACTGGCTCTGCGGTTGGAACATCAGGTTTATAGGTACGTGTGGTGTGGACGTTACCACCCGGTTCGTCGCTCGACATTGGTATTAGCTGTGCGGGAGGGTGGGGTTGGTATTCCGGATGTGTTTACCAGAGCCTGGGCGCTGTTCTGGGTCTCGTTGCGTCAGGGATTGGCGATGCGTGGGGGGCTCAATGCTTTGTGTGTTTATTATTGTTCGGTTAGGTTTAGTTTTTTGGTGGATTTCGGCGGTTGTCGGGAGGTGGCCTTCTGTACCCCACCTGTTTAGTCTTGGGTGGTGGATATTCTCAGGGCTGTCTGCCGTTGTCCGGGTTTTATGTCTCTTTCGGTTAAGGCGATTTATGGGATTTTGTTTCGTCGTGTTCGGCCGCGGGTGGAGGCTTTATTCCCATGTTGGGATTGGGGGGAGGTGTGGGCGGCGTTGGGGGCGCGGTTTTTGGCGCCGCAGCAACGGGAGTTGTTGTTTCGCGTGTTACATTTGTCGTTAGCGACAAATGAACGGTTGTGCATGCTGGGTTTGCGCGCCTTTGCTGCGTGTGTCCACTGTGGGTTGCCCGAGACTCAGTTGCATGTTTTCTATTTTTGTGAGCGGTTGCGTGGTTTGCTTGATTGGTTTCGGGATCTGTTGGCCGTGGTTTGTGGGCCGGAGTATAGGGGTGGGTTTTTGCAGTTTTTGTTTTTGTCTTTTCCGCAGGGCTCTCGCCGGGTGCGGAATACGCTATGTCTTCTTATGGCTGACTATGTGTATTGTGTGTGGGTTGGTCGGAGAGAGGGTTATGGGGTTGATAGGGTTTTGGGGTTTTTGAGAGGCCGCTTGCGGTACACCTGGTGGTGGCTGCAGCGTGCTTTTCCGGGGGATTTTTGCGGTTGGTTTACTGGTGCGTATGTTCGTGGTGATGCTTTTGGGTGACTGGTTGTGGGTGGGTCTTGTTCCGGTTCGTCTTCGGTCCCCGGCCCTCCGGTGGGCCTCCTCGGCGGAGGTTGGGCTGGGTGTGTGTGTGGTTGTTTCGTTTCTGTTGTGTTTGCTCCTGTGGTTGTGTGTTTTGGTTTGGTGAGTTTGTGCGTGGGTGTGGCTTTTATTCTTTCCCTGGCTCCTGCGTGTGCCTTTTTGTTTGTTCTGTATTAGTTGTGTGCTTTGTGCCTTTTTGTATGCCTTTTTGTTATTTATGGTATGTGTGCTTGTTTGCTCCTCTGTTTCTGGGGCATGCCTCATATGTATTTTGTGTTACTCTGTGTGGGGGTTTGGGGTTATGCTTTATTCTCCTCCCCTTTTGATTATCGGGGTGTTTTGTATTACTGAGGACGAGTGCTGTGGAGAGACTGTGGATCGCGCAAAAGGGAAAGCAACGAAGAGAAAGGAAGCGCAGGCCCCTCAGAGAGTAATGGAAGTACCTAAGCAAACATTAGTTGTGGGAGATTCCCAGATAAGGTATTTGGATAGAACGTTTTGTGCTAGAGATAGGGGGAACAGGTTAAGGGTTTGCTATCCCGGAGCTGGCATTGGTGATATTATAAACAACATGAATGATATTATGGCTGGTAATGGGAACAATCCCATTATTTGCATTAGCGTGGGAGGAAATGATGTTGGTCGAGTCAGGAGTGAGGAACTGATTCAGAGGTATAAAACAGCCATAGAGTTAGTTAGGAGCAAGGGAGGAATCCCGATCATATGTGGCATTCTTCCAAGAAAGGGAGTGGGAAATGAATGGATATCGAGGGCACTTGGTGTCAATTGCCGGCTGGAAAGATATTGCAAATCAAATGCAATATCTTTCATAGACAACTGGGAACACTTCTATGGAAGAAATGAAATGTATGCTCGTGATGGGGTGCATCTATCGAGAGCTGGGGTTGTTGCTGTTGCGAACTCGCTAGAAGAAGTGGTTAGAGGTGTTTGTTTGGGTTTAAACTGTTAGTAGATAGAGGTATGGGAATTGATTTGGAGGAAGGAGGTAATAAAAGTATGTGTTTGTGGGAGAAAGGAATTGGCAAAACGATCAGGGAAAGAGAAGGTCCGCAAAATAACAATTCACTTAGGGTATATTACACTAACAGTAGAAGTCTAAGAAATAAAATTAACGAATTAAATGCTCTTGTCTGCACAGAAAAAATAGATATTATTGCACTTACCGAAACGTGGATGAATGTAGAAAATAGAGAACTATTAGCTGAATATCAAATATATGGATTTAAACTATTTCACACAGATAGATATATTAGACGAGGAGGTGGAGTAGCCATATATGTTAGGGACAATTTGAAATGTAGTCTCAAAGAGGGAATCAAAACAGAGCCACACACAGAAACTATTTGGATTGAATTAAACGAAAAAGCTAATAATATTATAATAGGAGTAATATATAGGCCACCAATTTTAGACAGAATGGAAGCAAAGCATCTATGGGATGAAATATCTAGAGCATCTAGATCTAACAGTATTTATGTCATGGGTGACTTTAATTTTAGCGGAATAAACTGGTTGAACAAAACAGGGAATAGTGAAGCAGAAGATTTTCTAGAATTAATTGACGATTGCTTTCTTACGCAACACATTAAGGAACCAACACGGGAAAATAATATTTTAGATTTAGTGTTAACTAACAGGGAAACGCAAATTAATGACATCGAAATAGGGAGTGAGCTAGGGAGCAGTGATCACAAAGAAATCAGATTTAGCATAGAATGGAATAGACCAGTAGGAGAAAATTCTGTTAAAGTGCCAGATTTTCGAAAAGCTGATTTTAATAGCCTAAGAAATTTTTTGGGTCAAATTGATTGGAAAGGCTTGGGTATGGGGTGTGGGCCGGTCTTGGAGCGAGACATGAACCCAGCGATAGGTGACTTAAATGGGGATTTCGATGTGGATTCAATATATAACTTATTTAAGAATATTCTAAACAAAGCACAGGAACGTAGTATACCATACAAATTGAATAGATCGTATACTAATGACCCAAAGTGGATAACAAAGAATTTGAAGAACCTTATAGGTAAAAAGAGAGCTTGGTACAAAAGGATTAAAAATGGGGAGGTCACTTTAGAACAGGAATTCGTACAACTGGTTAGAAATGTTAAAAAAGAGATAAGGAAAGCAAAAAGGAACTATGAAGTTCGCATAGCAGGGCAAGCAAAGACAAATCCTAAAGGGTTTTTTCAGTTATATCGTACTAAGACTAGGGAAAGGATAGGTCCATTAAAAACTGAGACAGGTCAAATAACAGATAGTGATGAAGAGATGAGTAGTATTTTTAATAAATATTTTGTATCTGTATTTACTAAAGAGGAACTTAACAATATGCCTTCAGCCGAACAAGTCTATGTGGGTGGGGACGAGGACAGGTTGACGAGTTTAGCAGTTACCAGGGAGGATGTTCTTAAACAAATAGTAAAACTCAAACCAAACAAATCCCCAGGGCCGGATGAAGTGTTTGCTAGGGTGCTTAAAGAATGCAAAGAGGAGCTTTGTGACCCACTGTCAACCATATTTAATAAATCAATAGAGTCAGGCAGAGTGCCAGAGTTTTGGAAAGTTGCTAATGTGATACCAGTTTTTAAGAAAGGAGATAGATCACTTGCGTCTAACTATCGACCAATTAGCCTAACGTCTATTGTGGGAAAGTTACTCGAATCTATAATAGCAAATAAAATTCGTCTTCATCTTGAAAAACATAAATTAATAATTGAGTCGCAACATGGTTTTATAAATGGCCGTTCATGTTTAACAAATTTGTTATCTTTTTATTCTAGCATTGTTGAGGCAGTTGATAGTGGTAAGGATTGCGATGTTGTATACCTTGACTTTAGCAAAGCTTTTGATACAGTGCCACATGAAAGACTGATTAAAAAAATAGAGTCTCATGGTATTGGGGGTGCTATATTAAGCTGGATTAGGGCATGGCTATACCAAAGGAAACAGAGAGTTAGTATAAATGGAATCAAGTCAGAGTGGGAAAATGTTGTAAGTGGAGTGCCTCAAGGCTCTGTCCTGGGACCTCTGTTGTTTATAATATATATAAATGATTTAGATTCAGGTTTGAGTAGCAACATTTGCAAATTTGCCGATGATACGAAAATCGGTAGGGAAATTAATTCGGAGGAGGACTCACTATCACTTCAAGTTGATCTAGATAGGGTTTTGAAATGGTCAAAGGATTGGCAGATGCAGTTTAATGCTGATAAATGTAAAGTTCTGAGGTTAGGTAATGATGATAGAGTTACAAGATACGAGCTAGATGGTGTTGTGATTGCGAAGTCGGATTGCGAAAGGGATCTGGGAGTTATGATTAGTAAGAATTTAAAACAAAAGGATCAATGCATAAATGTTCGTAATAAGGCAAATCGGACACTTGGATTTATTAATCGCAGCGTTAGTAACAAGACACCTGGTGTGGTTCTCAAGCTATATCTTGCTCTAGTTAGGCCCCATTTAGATTATGCAGTTCAGTTTTGGTCGCCATATTATAGAATGGATATAAATTCACTTGAACGTGTCCAGCGTAGGATGACTAAGTTAATTCCCCAAATTAGAAATCTTTCATATGAAGAAAGATTAACAAAGCTTAAGTTGCATTCACTGGAAAGGCGAAGAGTTAGGGGTGACATGATAGAGGTTTACAAGTGGATGAATGGACATAACCGGGGGGATATTAATAGGGTATTAAAAGTATCAACACAGGACAGAACACGAAACAATGGATATAAATTGGATAAGTTTAGATTTAGGAAAGACTTGGGTAAATACTGGTTCAGTAACAGGGTTGTTGATATGTGGAACCAATTGCCGCGTAACATTGTGGAGGTGGGGTCCCTCGATTGTTTCAAGCACGGGTTGGACAAGTATATGAGTGGGATTGGGTGGTTATAGAATAGGAGCTGCCTCGTATGGGCCAATAGGCCTTCTGCAGTTACCTTTGTTCTTATGTTCTTATGTTCTTATGTTCTGTCCCTGTGTTATGTGTGTGTGTGTGTGTGTGTGTGTTATGTGTGTGTGTGTGTGTGTTATGTGTGTGTGTGTGTGTGTTATGTGTGTGTGTGTGTTTTTTTGTGTCATTACTTAATGTTCTTTGTCTCTTTCATGTGCTATGTGTTTGCTTTATGCTGATTGTGTATTGTTTATGTATTGTTGTTCTATTCTTTCTTTGATTTGTGTTTGTCTTATGATTTTGTGTTCTGATTTTTTACTTAAAAAAAAAATATATAGCACTTGGAAGGGGTCAAGGTTTCCCACCTAAGGATACTCTATAGTATTTTGGTGCCGGGTTGCAAGAGGGACGTGATTGGTCAGGGGCAGGTGCTTGGCCGGGTTGAATTAATGTGAGGTGAAAGGCGCTGTTATTGCGATTTCAGACATACAGTAAAATTATGTGATTCGTTCAAGAAAGAGATTCTATTTGATCTAATCATTATTTATGTTGAGACAAGGTGTACTTATATTAGTTTAGAAAGTATCAAGGGCCTAATGTTCAAGAAACGGAGTGAGAAAAGATAGCCTCGCAATTAATAATCTACAGAGACTGTTGGAGTCTTGCCATCTCCATACTGACACTCGCGGGAGAGTGTTGCCATCTCCATACTGACACTCGCGGGAGAGTCTTGCCATCTCCATATTGACACTCGCGGGAGAGTGTTGCCATCTCCATACTGACACTCACGGGAGAGTCTTGCCATCTCCATACTGACACTCGCGGGAGAGTGTTGCCATCTCCATACTGACACTCACGGGAGAGTCTTGCCATCTCCATATTGACACTCGCGGGAGAGTGTTGCCATCTCCATACTGACACTCGCGGGAGAGTGTTGCCATCTCCATACTGACACTCGCGGGAGAGTGTTGCCATCTCCATATTGACACTCGCGGGAGAGTGTTGCCATCTCCATACTGACACTCACGGGAGAGTCTTGCCATCTCCATACTGACACTCGCGGGAGAGTGTTGCCATCTCCATACTGACACTCACGGGAGAGTCTTGCCATCTCCATATTGACACTCGCGGGAGAGTGTTGCCATCTCCATACTGACACTCACGGGAGAGTCTTGCCATCTCCATACTGACACTCGCGGGAGAGTGTTGCCATCTCCATACTGACACTCGCGGGAGAATCTTGTCATCTCCATACTGACACTCGCGGGAGAGTGTTGCCATCTCCATACTGACACTAGCGGGAGAGTGTTGCCATCTCCATACTGACACTCGCGGGAGAATCTTGTCATCTCCATACTGACACTCGCGGGAGAGTGTTGCCATCTCCATATTGACACTCACGGGAGAGTGTTGCCATCTCCATACTGACACTCACGGGAGAGTGTTGCCATCTCCATACTGACACTCGCGGGAGAGTCTTGCCATCTCCATACTGACACTCGCGGGAGAGTGTTGCCATCTCCATATTGACACTCACGGGAGAGTGTTGCCATCTCCATACTGACACTCACGGGAGTCTTGCCATTTCCATACTGACACTCGCGGGAGAATCTTGTCATCTCCATACTGACACTCGCGGGAGTCTTGCCATCTCCATACTGACACTCGCGGGAGAATCTTGTCATCTCCATACTGACACTCGCGGGAGAGTGTTGCCATCTCCATACTGACACTCGCGGGAGTCTTGCCATCTCCATACTGACACTCACGGGAGAGTGTTGCCATCTCCATATTGACACTCACGGGAGAGTGTTGCCATCTCCATACTGACACTCACGGGAGAGTGTTGCCATCTCCATACTGACACTCGCGGGAGTCTTGCCATCTCCATACTGACACTCGCGGGAGTCTTGCCATCTCCATACTGACACTCGCGGGAGAGTGTTGCCATCTCCATACTGACACTCGCGGGAGAGTCTTGCCATCTCCATACTGACACTCGCGGACGGGAATGCCTATACCACCTTGCCTTGAGGTTACCTTGAGGTGCTTCCGGGGCTTAGTGTCCCCGCGGCCCGGTCGTCGACCAGGCCTCCTGGTTGCTGGACTGATCAACCAGGCTGTTGGACGCGGCTGCTCGCAGCCTGACGTATGAGTCACAGCCTGGTTGATCAGGTATCCTTTTGAGGTGCTTATCCAGTTCTCTCTTGAACACTGTAAGGGGATTGCCAGTTATGCCCCTTAAGTGTAGCGGAAGCGAGTTGAACAGTCTCGGGCCTCTGATGTTGATAGAGTTCTCTCTCAGAGTACCTGTTGCCCACCGCGTACCTGTTGAGTACCACCGCGACAAGAAGAATTTATCAGTCCTAAGGTGAGTACAGGTCAGACTGGCGATCTTGAAATCGTGTTAATGTGTGGCGGGCAAGCCGGCCGAGTGCAGCCAAGTTCTTCGTGTCTACGTCAACTGTCGAGGAGGAGACGGGAGCAGTCGGCTTACCTTACTTGTCACAGAGGGGTTGGAAGGCCGGGTTCAGGGAACTCTAGCCCCGTGGGCGACCAAGGTGCTCCCCCTGGGTGAACAGTGGCACCGAGGGAGGGGCAGTATGACCCGGGAGGAGTGTGAGAGAGTGCTGGGGCACTTGAGGACTGCCATACGTCACATACTCTAAGCCCAGCAACAAAGGATAGAGACAAAAACCAGTAAGCGACCCGGGCACCGCCGGGTGTTCCCCACCTGGTTAAATACGAAATAAAGAATTCATTGGCTTCCTGAAACGAGTGATTGCTGGCACGTCTTGCTGGGTGGTTGAGTCGTTGTTGCTCCGGCGCCCACGATGACGGCCTCAATCAATACCTGTTGCAACTTTTCTTATCGCTTGAACGGGCGCAGTTCCTCTGAGTCACTGTCGTTCACTGGCACTGCTCTCCGTTGTCACTGTCCTGTGTTGCTGTTCGATACTGTTACTCTACTTCATTATTGTACATTACCACTGTTCTTTATAGTCACTGTTCTGCATGTTATTGTTCCTCATGTCACTCATTTTTTCACTGTTCATTATTGACACTGCTCTTTAATGTTATTGTTCTTCTTTGTCACTGCTCATCTTTATCACCAGTTATTATTGTCACCGTTCTACGTTGTCATTACTCCACTGTCACTGTCCCTTACAGTGACTGTCCTCCACTTTATTTTTTTTTTTTTGCAGGGATATTCCTGCGTGGGCCCTAAGCCTCCGGCTGGCCCAATACTAGTAGTGTCCACTACTGTCACTGTTCTACACTGTCACTGTCCACCACTGTCACTGTTCTACACTGTCACTTTCCACCACTGTCACTATCCACCGCTGTCTACCACTGTCACTGTCCCCCACTGTCACTGTCCTCCACTGTCACTGTCTACCACTGTCACTGTCCACCACTGTCACTGTCTACCACAGTCACTATTCCCCACTGTCACTGTCCACCACTGTCACTGTCTACCACAGTCACTATTCCCCACTGTCACTGTCCACCACTGTCACTGTCTACCACTGTCACTTTCCACCACTGTCACTGTCTACCACTGTCACTGTCCCCCACTGTCACTTTCCACCACTGTCACTATCCACCACTGTCTACCACTGTCACTGTCCCCCACTGTCACTGTCCTCCACTGTCACTGTCTACCACTGTCACTGTCCACCACTGTCACTGTCTACCACAGTCACTATTCCCCACTGTCACTGTCCACCACTGTCACTGTCTACCACTGTCACTGTCTACCACTGTCACTGTCTACCACTGTCACTGTCCCCCACTGTCACTGTCCACCACTGTCACTGTCTACCACTGTCACTGTCCCCCACTGTCACTGTCCACCACTGTCACTGTCCCCCACTGTCACTGTCCACCACTGTCACTGTCTACCACTGTCACTGTCCCCACTGTCACTGTCCACTACTGTCACTGTCCACCACTGTCACTGTCTACCACTGTCACTGTCCCCCACTGTCACTGTCTACCACTGTCACTGTCCCCCACTGTCAGTGTCCACCACTGTCACTGTCCACCACTGTCAGTGTCTACCACTGTCACTGTCTACCACTGTCACTGTCCACCACTGTCACTGTCCACTGTCACTGTCCACCACTGTCACTGTCCCCCACTGTCACTGTCCCCCACTGCCACTGTCTACCACTGTCACTGTCCACCACTGTCACTGTTCACCGCTGTCACTATCCACCGCTGTCACTATCCACCGCTGTCACTGTCCACCACTGTCACTGTCCACCACTGTCACTGTCCACCACTGTCACTATCCACCACTGTCACTGTCTACCACTGTCACTGTCCCCCACTGTCACTGTCCACCACTGTCACTGTCTACCACTGTCACTGTCCCCCACTGTCAGTGTCCACCACTGTCACTGTCCACCACTGTCACTGTCTACCACTGTCACTGTCCCCCACTGTCAGTGTCCACCACTGTCACTGTCTACCACTGTCACTGTCCCCCACTGTCAGTGTCCCCCACTGTCACTGTCCACCACTGTCACTGTCTACCACTGTCACTGTCTACCACTGTCACTGTCACTGTCCACCACTGTCACTGTCCCCCACTGTCACTGTCCCCCACTGCCACTGTCTACCACTGTCACTGTCCACCACTGTCACTGTCTACCACTGTCACTATCCACCACTGTCACTGTCCACCACTGTCACTGTCTACCACTGTCACTGTCCCCCACTGCCACTGTCTACCACTGTCACTATCCACCACTGTCACTGTCCACCACTGTCACTGTCTACCACTGTCACTGTCCCCCACTGCCACTGTCTACCACTGTCACTATCCACCACTGTCACTGTCCACCACTGTCACTGTCCACCACTGTCACTGTCTACCACTGTCACTGTCCCCCACTGCCACTGTCTACCACTGTCACTATCCACCACTGTCACTGTCCACCACTGTCACTGTCCACCACTGTCACTGTCCAC
Source organism: Procambarus clarkii (assembly GCF_040958095.1). Classification (NCBI taxonomy): domain Eukaryota; kingdom Metazoa; phylum Arthropoda; class Malacostraca; order Decapoda; family Cambaridae; genus Procambarus; species Procambarus clarkii. The sequence goes on along the minus strand of NC_091240.1, from coordinate 15,006,581 downwards.
CACTGTCACTGTCCTCCACTGTCACTGTCCACCACTGCCACTGTCTACCACTGTCACTATCCACCACTGTCACTGTCCACCACTGTCACTGTCCCCCACTGCCACTGTCTACCACTGTCACTATCCACCACTGTCACTGTCCCCCACTGCCACTGTCTACCACTGTCACTATCCACCACTGTCACTGTCCACCACTGTCACTGTCTACCACTGTCACTGTCCACCACTGTCACTGTCCACCACTGTCACTATCCACCACTGTCACTGTCCCCCACTGTCACTGTCCACCACTGTCACTGTCCACTGTCACTGTCCACCACTGTCACTGTCCCCCACTGTCACTGTCCACCACTGTCACTGTCCTCCACTGTCACTGTCCACCACTGTCACTGTCCTCCACTGTCTCTGTCCCCCACTGTCACTGTCCTCCACTGTCACTGTCCACCACTGTCACTGTCCCCCACTGTCACTGTCCCCCACTGTCACTGTCCACCACTGTCACTGTCCCCCACTGTCACTGTCCACCACTGTCACTGTCCTCCACTGTCACTGTCCACCACTGTCACTGTCCCCCACTGTCACTGTCCCCCACTGTCACTGTCCACCACTGTCACTGTCCTCCACTGTCACTGTCCACCACTGTCACTGTCTACCACTGTCACTGTCCACCACTGTCACTGTCCACCACTGTCACTATCCACCACTGTCACTGTCCCCCACTGTCACTGTCCACCACTGTCACTGTCCACTATCACTGTCCACCACTGTCCCCCACTGTCACTGTCCACCACTGTCAATGTCTACCACTGTCACTGTCCCCCACTGTCACTGTCCACCACTGTCACTGTCCCCCACTGTCACTGTCCCCCACTGTCACTGTCCCCCACTGTCACTGTCCACCACTGTCACTGTCCACCACTGTCACTGTCCTCCACTGTCACTGTCCACCACTGTCACTGTCCACTGTCACTGTCCACCACTGTCACTGTCCCCCACTGTCACTGTCCACCACTGTCACTGTCTACCACTGTCACTGTCCCCCACTGTCACTGTCCACCACTGTCACTGTCTTCCACTGTCACTGTCCACCACTGTCACTGTCCACCACTGTCACTGTTCACCGCTGTCACTATCCACCGCTGTCACTATCCACCGCTGTCACTATCCACCACTGTCACTGTCCACCACTGTCACTGTCCACCGCTGTCACTGTCCTCCATTGTCACTGCCCATCACTATCACTGTCCACCACTGTCACTGTCCACCACTGTCACTGTCCACCATTGTCACTGTCCACCACTGTCACTGTCCACCACTGTCACTGTCCACCGCTGTCACTATCCACCACTGTCACTGTCCACCACTGTCACTGTCCCCCACTGTCACTATCCACCACTGTCACTGTCCCCACTGTCACTGTCCCCACTGTCACTGTCCACCACTCACTATCCACCACTGTCACTGTCCACCACTGTCACTATTCACCACTGTCACTATTCACCACTGTCACTGTCCACCATTATCACTGTCCACCACTGTTACTGTCCATCACTGTCACTGTCCACCACTGTCACTGTCCACAACTGTCACTGTTCACCGCTGTCACTATCCACCACTGTCACTGTCCACCACTGTCACTGTCCACCACTGTCACTGTCCATCACTGTCACTGTCCTCCACTGTCAGTGCCCATCACTGTCACTGTCCACCACTATCACTATCCATCACTGTCACTGTCCACCACTGTCACTATCCATCACTGTCACTGTCCTCCACTGTCACTGCCCATCACTGTCACTGTCCACCACTATCACTATCCACCACTGTCACTGTCCCCTACTGTCACTATCCACCACTGTCACTCTCCACCACTGTCACTCTCCACCACTGTCACTGTCCACCACTGTCACTGTCCACCACTGTCACTGTCCACCACTGTCACTGTCCACCGCTGTCACTGTCCCCCACTGTCACTATCCACCACTGTCACTGTCCACCACTGTCACTATCCACCACTGTCACTATCCACCACTGTCACTGTCCACCACTGTCACTATCCACCACTGTCACTGTCCACCACTGTCACTATCCACCACTGTCACTATCCACCACTGTCACTGTCCACCACTGTCACTGTCCACCACTGTCACTATCCACCACTGTCACTATCCACCACTGTCACTGTCAACCACTGTCACTATCCACCACTGTCACTGTCCACCACTGTCACTATCCACCACTATCAGCAAAAACGAAGCTGACACGTGTTATAGGAAATGCAATTTCCTTTAACGATATTATGTAGATATCAGGTAATGAGAAAAGGAAGGGCGCAAAAGGGGGAGGAGGAGGAGGTGCAGCTTTACTGATACAACTAAACTCTGAGAAAGTTCTCTCAGTGTTTAAAACAAACTCTGGGAGCTTTGAGAAAGTGCAAATTGTCTGAGGTATCGGATCAGCAAGAGTATAGGCAAGGTATAACAACATTTAGGGACATAACAATAGTGGTTTACAATCCACCACTAATCAACAAAAGGCTTATGGAAGTATTTGATCAGTGTATAGTGAGTCCTGCCTGAAGGGAACATAACTAACTTTATTATAAGTTGTTCAATGTCAACCAAACATTGTTGACTAGTTGTAATATAAAAAGTACTGAAATTGTTCCAAGTCTAAGTATCGCAGCCTAAAATAAAATGGGAGAATTTTTGTTGTTTTTGATTTTTCAACGAATTTTACCCATTTTCAATAAGCCTCTACAAGCACACGTTAAAAATGAAATCATTTCTATGACACTCATTTATTACAGTAGCATATAATAAATTATCTGTATGACCGCATTTTCCAAAATATGTTTAGTTTTACTAATACAAGTAGTCAAAGTTCCCCAAGACATTATGCAAATATATCATGTTTATTACTATTTATAAAATCAATAAATGAACTAAGGAAAATCCGCTGTTTACAGATTGTAGAGACATAAACTCCACATAAAACGTGTAAGTTTCATGCAAACCGTCCGATAAACAAATAAGAAAAAACAATTTTTTTTAACTATATTTTTTTGGATAAAACTAATTATTATTTTTTTATTATATGTTATTGTGATAGCTGAGAGTCATAGACAAGATTTCAGTTGACACTTGTGTTTGATGTTAATTTTTGAACATTTTGAAAAAAATTGACACATAATTAAATAATTGTTTTCCCCCTTGCTATTTATGCTACGATGCCGAGACTTGGAACAGTTGAAGCCCTTTTTATATACTAGCCAAAAAGTTTGATTCAAATAAAACTAGTTTTCATTTTTTGCATATTTGCAAATTATGCCCCCCTGAAGGTTATACAGAAAGCAACCACAGTGGCAAGGGATCTCTAATGTTTGGTGATTTCAATCACAAAGAAATTGATTGTCCAAATAAAGATCTTTGATGGGGGTGATGAGACATGGAGAGAAAAATAGCAGACACAGTGAATTAGCACTTCTTGAAAAAGTATACTACAGGACTAACACGGGAATGAGGAAGGACCAGGCCGGATTGTCTGGCCTCCAGGCCGGATTGTCTGGCCTCCAGGCCGGAGTGTCTGGCCTCCTGGCCGGATTGTCTGGCCTCCAGGCCGGAGTGTCTGGCCTCCAGGCCGGAGTGTCTGGCCTCCTGGCCGGATTGTCTGGCCTCCAGGCCGGAGTGTCTCGCCTCCAGGCCGGAGTGTCTGGCCTCCAAGCCGGAGTGTCTGGCCTCCAAGCCGGAGTGTCTGGCCTCCAGGCCGGAGTCTGACCAACAGCCTCAGAAAAACAAACAGACATTCTCTGTTATAGATAATTTAACACATAATTGGTTTCTCAACTTAAACACCATTTTGGCCAAATAATCTACTGTAATGAATCAAGAAAACGAACTAATAAGCTTTATTAATGCCTGTAATAAGAAGTCAGTTGTATGATTTCTCACACCTAAGACGAATTTAATTAATTCTAAAATTGGCAACTTTCAGCCGCCAGCATGAATGGGGGTGGAGGGGGAGCCCCAGAGGCAGGGGTGGAGGGGTAGCCCCAGAGGCAGGGGTGGAGGTGGAGCCCCAGAGGCAGGGGTGGAGGGGGAGCCCCAGAGGCAGGGGTGGAGGGGGAGCCCCAGAGGCAGGGGTGGAGGGGGAGCCCCAGAGGCAGGGGTGGAGGTGGAGCCCCAGAGACAGGGGTGGAGGGGGAGCCCCAGAGGCAAGGGTGGAGGGGGAGCCCCAGAGGCAGGGGTGGAGGGGGAGCCCCAGAGGCAGGGGTGGAGGGGTACCCCCAGAGGCAGGGGTGGAGGGGGAGCCCCAGAGGCAGGGGTGAAGGGGGAGCCCCAGAGGTAGGGGGGGAGCCCCAAAGGCAGGGGTGGAGCGAGCCCCAGAAGCAGGGGTAGACGGGGGAGCCCCAGAGGCAGGGGTGAAGGGGGAGCCCCAGAGGCAGGGCTGGAGGGGGAGCCCCAGAGGCAGGGGTGGAGGGGGAGCCCCAGAGGCAGGGGGGGAGGGGGAGCCCCAGAGGCAGGGGTGGAGGGGGAGCCCCAGAGGCAGAGGTGGAGGGGGAGCCCCAGAGGCAGGGGTGGAGGGGGAGCCCCAGAGGCAGGGGTGGAGGGGGAGCCCCAGAGGCAGGGGTGGAGGGGGAGCCCCAGAGGCAGGGGTGGAGGGGGAGCCCCAGAGGCAGGGGTGGAGGGGGAGCCCCAGAGGCAGGGGTGGAGGGGGAGCCCCAGAGGCAGAGGTGGAGGGGGAGCCCCAGAGGCAGGGGTGGAGGGAGCCCCAGAGGCAGGGGTGGAGGGGGAGCCCCAGAGGCAGTGGTGGAGGGGGAGCCCCAGAGGCAGGGGAGGAGGGGGAGCCCCAGAGGCAGGGGTGGAGGGGGAGCCCCAGAGGCAGGGGTGGAGGGGGAGCCCCAGAGGCAGGGGTGGAGGGGGCGCCCCAGAGGCAGGGGTGGAGGGGGAGCCCCAGAGGTAGGGGGGAGCCCCCAAAGGCAGGGGTGGAGCGAGCCCCAGAAGCAGGGGTGGACGGGGGAGCCCCAGAGGCAGGGGTGGAGCGAGCCCCAGAAGCAGGGGTGGACGGGGGAGCCCCAGAGACAGGGGTGGAGGGGGAGCCCCAGAGGCTGGATTGAAGGGGGGGAGCCCCAGAGGCAGGGGTGGATGTGGAGCCCCAGAGGCAGGGGTGGAGGGGGAGCCCCAGAGGCAGGGGTGGAGGGGGAGCCCCAGAGGCAGGGGTGGAGGAGGAGCCCCAGAGGCAGGGGTGGAGGGGAAGCCCCAGAGGCAGGGGTGGAGGGAGAGCCCCAGAGGCAGGGGTAGAGGGGGAGCCCCAGAGGCAGGGGTGGAGGGGGAGCCCCAGAGGCAGGGGTGGAGGGGGAGCCCCAGAGGCAGGGGTGGAGGGGGAGCCCCAGAGGCAGGGGTGGAGGGGGCGCCCCAGAGGCAGGGGTGGAGGGGGAGCCCCAGAGGCAGGGGTGGAGGGGGAGCCCCAGAGGCAGGGGTGGAGGGGAACCCCCAGCCCCACAATGTCCATATGATAAGGTTACCTGTCATATGGGCAGATACTCTGCGAGGTTTTCCTTTGCTAACTTCTGTGAAAATATCATCCTGTTGAGGGTGATTATTCAGGTTGCTCTGAGTTACTCGTCTGTTGTAAGGTCCATTATACACGATACATTGCTGTCGTTGTTGTCACAAAATACAAACATACAAATTTAACTAGGCACCGAAGCACCCGATATTTCTGACAGTACGCATGCCACACATCCCAGGCATCCTGTGACGGGGGCACACCTGCATCCGAGCAATGTGGGCGACGCAAATACTCCGAAATCTCGACAACGACAACTCCAATGACGAGCGGTGGTACATCCTGCGGCACAGGTTCATACGGTGCCGAGACTCCCCGGCCGGTGTCCTTTTTCAGCACGAGAACTGAATCACGATCCACACCTGGGGTTTACAGGAGGTGCAGCAACCTCCCATTTCGGAGAACCGGCACATGGAGGCGCAGGGGGGCACAGTGGAGCAACACCCGAAACGCAGGTAGGAAGAGACACCACACCATGCTCACCCGTCTCCTTCGCAGGCATGGCCAACATCACCGCATCCACATGGTCCAAACCCACACCGTCCGGAGAACCCACAGAGGCCACGTCGCTCACACGGTCCACCACATCCTGGGAAACTGGCCCAGGACACCGGCGCGCCCGCGTCTGCAAAGGGAGTACATCATCAGAACTACAATCGTCCAAACTGACCCTGGCCCCGGCAGAGACAGACCTTCCAAAACAAAAGAACCTGTGCCCTCAGGAGCCGGGACCACATCCGCAGGCGGGGGCAGGACATAGACTTCCACTGGGACATCCCCCATATGCAGTGCGGGTGATGGCTTGACTCTGGCGCAACAACTATCTCCGGGGCCACAGCAGTTAACAGACGGGACGTACAAGGTGAAGTATCTGCCTCAACAGGCAGAGCAGCAGACAGGCAATCAGGCGCCTCAGGTACAGCACTCACTCCATCCTCAGAATCATCCGAAGTCAACAGGGGGAGAAAGTCCTTCTCACGAAAAATATGCACTCTGCCAGTTGCTCCTACGTCGCACGCTGCAGCTAGATGACCCTCATTACCACACCTGTAACAGGTGCATGGTTGCCCCCGATACAGGCAGTGGAGCGTGTAACCCAACAAGGACACAGAGGACGGAACGCTACTCTTCAGTGACATGGTCAGGGTGCGGGAGCCGTCAAGCATCCCAGCACAGTGACTTGCAAGTACCTTGTTCCAACGAATGCTTAGCACAGTACCAAACCGTCCAAACACAGCAATTAGGAGATCGTCGTTAAACTTGAAGGGAGCACCACTCACCGACACATACGTCAAGGCGACGCTGAGGCTCACTACCTTAACAGAACCTTAAGGGAGAGGGTAAACAAGCCCCCCTCACACTGCCCCAGAAACGCCTGAAATGTAGCCTGATGGTGAAACTTAACCACGGCGCGGTTTTCCAGCAGCAGCTGGATGCCCACCAATTCCGACAACTGCACATGTAGAACATTCACTAGGGCAACACCAACCAACATGTGGTCCACTGGCACCGTAAAAGCCAGACCAGCCGACGAGGTCCTCTTCAATGGAGGCCGGTAAGTCCCCATGTCTCCTCAACAGGCATACCACGCCCCCACAGCCATCACAGACACCCTCCTCACACAGCCACTAGGGTGGAACTGGCGAGCGCTACAAAAGACACGTCTCCATACAAGAGCTGCCGACAAGCCAATCCCCTATAAGCAAGACGGTCCAGAGATAATCCACTTGCATAACCTTGCTCTCATGTGAGTCAACTGCCCAATATCCTTGGGTTTGACTAGACATCCAGTTGCCCTACAGCTTTTTTCTCTCTCATACTACTGTACACAGTCCTAGGTCAGGCATTCCCATTTTCTTGCATGCCCTCTGGGCGAGTGCTGCCTGGAGAATATGAGAATATCAAGTGCTCTTCTTGCTAAATAAATGTTGCCACCGTACTAATTCATATCTTGGACCATCTCACCTGGCTCAACTCAGTCGAAGGCTGTAAGTGGTCAGAGTTCTCAAGGTGAACACCCCTCTCCTCGGAGCGTGTAGTCCGAGGAGATGCTAGTAAATGATTACTGCTGGTCAATACCAGAGCGGACGCATAGATGTGTAACCTCGCAGGTCACCTCACAGTGCTTCTCCTAGGTCATAGGACAAGAAAAACTTCATCGAATCTCATGACCTCATAACTGTGCCTGGCGCCATCTTATTATAGTTGTGCAATACATAGAAATACAGGGATAACATAATGGACTTATTAACCAGAGTTACACATCCTAATCTGCTGAGGTGTGCCTCTAGATGAAGGCGGAGTGATGTTGTAAGGGACTAGTTCCATCATAGCAGATGTAATTTGTTCAGTTCATAAACATAGTCTTTGATCGTCACTGACCTTGAGGGAACTTCCTCAGTGTCACTGTCACATCTCATAATTTCACTTCTTCCGGGTGTTGAGTCACTCCCGTCCAGGGAGGCATCAACCGCTGCAGCCAATTGTCAGAGGTTGTACCTTTGGCTAGCTTACACATGACTGATGGAAGCAGACTACCATTTTGCTTTCACAGAGTGCACGCACTCTAGCTTTCTTAAATATGGGAGCTGGATGTCGTTGCTTGGTGTCCATGGTAGACATACACCCCTCACCCGTCCAGAAAACTTGCGGTGGCCGCCGTAGCATTACTGGGAAAATAGTTATAGCATTTACGTAGTTTTAAGCTTCAGTGCCCTGGAGACAGTGGACCAAGGAGCGAGGGGTCTCTTAACGGTTTCCCTGGCCTTAGTGTGAACAGAACCACCAAGCTGTAACGTCACGAGTGTCCCGTGAGGGTAAAGAGCCCATTGGTCGAGGCACTGTGGGCCTCCATGATGCTGCTTTTACCTGATTGGCTAATCTTGAAGAACAAGGGGAAAGCCGTGGGCCGGCTTCCGCCGAGAAATTCATTCTGAAACCAGGCTTTCGTTCTGTGTAGGTGTTTCCGTAGCTCCGGTCAAAGTTGTGGAAATTCACGTCTGAACGCATCTTCATTAAGCCTTCATTATATACATTTCGTCCTAGCGTTCCGCAAGTCAGAATCCAGGTACCGCGACGGCGCGATTATATATATTTACAAAGATATAGATACATAGAAGAAGTAACTCCGCACGTATATCTACAGAGCCACTGGACTGTTGTTTCATACCAGTGTTCATCGGTTTAGTCAAGTGCGATCCGTCAACATATCGCTAAATAAACTGTTAGTAGGAATATAAGATATTAAATTCCTTGTAATCTAAGTCAAAATTCTGAGAGAATAACATAAATTTGTGAACTGATGGTGGACTCTGCTTTATTTTCCAACTACTACACTTTCCACACCTGCTGTGTGGCTGCCTAGTGTTCTCACACCGTCCCATGTGAGCGCCCAATTCTCGCTTTTACGACGCAGAGGGTTCCCTCACCCGCTCGACACCCCCAGCGTCTCCGTGACTCACGCTACTCGACACCCCCACACGTGTCTCCAGGGCCAAGGGAGCTACCACGTGCGGTCAAGGAGTGGTGACTGGTCGTTGGGTCTGTTGAGTGAGAGAGAAAGAGAGAGCGAATTTGATTGAATGTCAAACCGGTTATCAAGGTGAATACTCATTAAATATTATTGTATCATTATCTGAAGTGCATTATTCCTTGAGTTAAATTCAGTCAGCCGCTCGGCTTGTCGTTTCTCAGTAGGCGGAAACGTAGGTGGAGGAAGCACATAGAGAGTGAAGGCAAGTACCGTGTATCTGAGTGATCACTGCAGCTTAGCCAGTGATCACTGCAGCTTAGCCAGTGATCACTGCAGCTTAGCCAGTGATCACTGCAGCTTAGCCAGTGATCACTGCAGCTTAGCCAGTGTTTGTAATTTACAGTTTGTACACATTTAGTATATTATTGTGTGTATTGTTTGGTGAGGTTTAATATATAACATCATTGTACATTTTGTATGTTTCTTTTCTTTCGTTCCAGAAGAAAACTTTATTTTTAATTAAAGGGGTGATTATCCAGTTATTTCTTTGTGTATTTACTGACTTGTCATTCATTAGTGACAGTGTTGTGTTGTGTCCTTTCAGCGCTGTGGTTGAGCACTCTATATCTACTGTATTGTGTCGGTCTGCATGACCTGGTGCTGTGTTCATTTGTCATTATTAAATGTAGTTTTCTAATTACCGTCATTTGTAAAGTGAAAGGTAATTAGCAACGTGTTGACTAATTCAAGTCAACGTTAATTCTAATTAACGTCAAGTTATCTTAATGATCAGTTCAGTTTTAACGTAATTCTTCGTGAGTTAATTGACTGTCAATCTGACAGTAATTAGTGCAGTTACTCACTGATTTCTAATTACCCGGTGGTGGATTATTTTAATATGGTTAAGCCTTGTTTGATTGCTTGACTGTCTGTGTTGACAGATTGTAATAAACGTAAATAACCTTGCTTTTGATTGACTGTCCTGGAGACAGTAATTAACATAATTAGTGTTACTAATTAACGTAATTGTGTGAAACTTGTTGTCCTGTTTCAAATTAATTAGATCAATTGTCTTGTGATTGTTATAGTTTTGTAATGTAATTGATTGCCTTGACTGCCGTCCGGAGAGACGAGCTTTAACATAATTAACTTGTTGCACAGAAGACTGTCTGGGTGACAGGTGTGTGTGACGTGTCTGTGTTGTTATTACTTTGTGTTACACGCAGACGTTACGTGGTGCTACTTGCGTCTGAGTGGTCACCCACGGTCTCACTTAGTGCAACTTGATGTCGCCGCCAGCGGTCACAACCGCAAGTTGGACCATACTGGCTGGGATAGTATTACAAGCCTGCCACTACGGGCTTTAACCTAACGCTAAACTATTGTGCCTTTGTATTATTATTAAGTTTTATGAATACTTCTTATTGTTACCAAACGACAAGTGTCTTCATATACACTTGTCCGCAGTTTTAGACTCTGCCTTACACTTGAAGTGAATTATATGTTACTCTGGATAATTGGACTCGAGCCAATTTCATAGCCCCACACACACCAATATTAATTTAGTGCGAGAACCTATAAGAGCTTCCCTCACAGCTGCCATCTGCGGTTAGAGGAGCTCCACGACTCTGTGGATTAAGAGTGCCAAGGATTTGGACTCTGGCGGCGGCTCTATGCCACCTATTGAGATCTTAAAGTAACAAGCCGAGCGCAGAGCACTTAGTGCTGTGAATGCAGTCCACTGTGACTGAGGTCACTCGTAGTAGTGCCATCCCCAATAGATCACTATCTCACATCTGGCCTCCCCCATAGGTAATAATCTCACAACAATTATGCACGATTTCATTTTTCTTTATAAATACCAAGGATACTTGAAACAAAAATATGTTCTCTACAATCATGCGACAGGTGAGGCTGAGTATACTAGTAAGGGATTGACTGGTGAGGATGTTTAGTGAGGGAGTGACTGGTGAGGATGCATAGTGAGGGAGTGACTGGTGAGGATGCAGAGTGAGAGAGTGACTGGTGAGGATGCATAGTGAGGGAGTGACTGGTGAGGATGCAGAGTGAGAGAGTGACTGGTGAGGATGCATAGTGAGGGAGTGACTGGTGAGGATGCATAGTTAGGGATTGACTGGTGAGGATGTTTAGTGAGGGAGTGACTGGTGAGGATGCAGAGTGAGGGAGTGACTGGTGAGGATGCAGAGTGAGGGAGTGACTGGTGAGGATGCATAGTTAGGGAGTGACTGGTGAGGATGCAGAGTGATGGAATGACCGGTGAGGATGCATAGTGAGGAAGTGACTGGTGAGGATGCAGAGTGATGGAATGACCGGTGAGGATGCATAGTGAGGGAGTGACTGGTGAGGATGCAGAGTGATGGAATGACCGGTGAGGATGCATAGTGAGGAAGTGACTGGTGAGGATGCATAGTGAGGAAGTGACTGGTGAGGATGCATAGTGAGGGAGTGACTGGTGAGGATGCAGAGTGAGAGAGTGACTGGTGAGGATGCAGAGTGAGAGAGTGACTGGTGAGGATGCAGAGTGAGAGAGTGACTGGTGAGGATGCATACTGAGGGAGTGACTGGTGAGGATGCATAGTGAGGGAGTGACTGGTGAGGATGCAGAGTGAGGGAGTGACTGGTGAGGATGCAGAGTGAGGGAGTGACTGGTGAGGATGCATAGTGAGGGAGTGACTGGTGAGGATGCAGAGTGAGGGAGTGACTGGTGAGGATGCATAGTGAGGGAGTGACTGGTGAGGATGCATACTGAGGGAGTGACTGGTGAGGATGCATAGTGAGGGAGTGACTGGTGAGGATGCAGAGTGAGGGAGTGACTGGTGAGGATGCAGAGTGAGGGAGTTACTGGTGAGGATGCAGAGTGAGGGAGTGACTGGTGAGGATGCAGAGTGAGGGAGTGACTGGTGATGATGCATAGTGAGGGAGTGACTGGTGAGGATGCATAGTGAGGGAGTGACTGGTGAGGATGCATACTGAGGGAGTGACTGGTGAGGATGCATAGTGAGGGAGTGACTGGTGAGGATGCAGAGTGAGGGAGTGACTGGTGAGGATGCAGAGTGAGGGAGTGACTGGTGAGGATGCAGAGTGAGGGAGTGACTGGTGAGGATGCAGAGTGAGGGAGTGACTGGTGATGATGCATAGTGAGGGAGTGACTGGTGAGGATGCATAGTGAGGGAGTGACTGGTGAGGATGCATAGTGAGGGAGTGACTGGTGAGGATGCATACTGAGGGAGTGACTGGTGAGGATGCATACTGAGGGAGTGACTGGTGAGGATGCAGAGTGAGGGAGTGACGGGTGAGGATGCAGAGTGAGGGAGTGACGGGTGAGGATGCTTAGTGATTGAGTGACGGGTGAGGATGCTTAGTGATTGAGTGACGGGTGAGGATGCTTAGTGAGGGAGTGACGGGTGAGGATGCTTAATGATTGAGTGACGGGTGAGGATGCTTAGTGAGGGAGTGTCGGGTGAGAATGCTTAGTGAGGGAGTGACGAGTGAGGATGCTTAGGTGAGAAGCCGCAGGGAGGCACGATATTGGCTTGTGACGTCAAGAGGAACGGACGCGTGAGGATTAACTCCCAGATCTAACAGATTTTGTTGACACAAACACACCGTGTCTAGTGTATGTGGAGAGCTGAGGACATCGTGATAGTGTCAGGTAGAGTTCGTAAATATTCCAAAAGTTGCTGGACCGAGTTTCAGCGGTCTGGGACCGCTGCGCTGTGAGTTCCAGCTGAACAAAACGTCCAGTGATGAGGGTGAAGGTGCGACCAATCACAGCCTGCTCTAGGAGCTCCACGACGCTGAGCAGCAGCCCCAACCACCGGAGGATCGGTGTTCCTGAGGTAAGACAGTGACTAATTGCAGGCACTTAACTCAAGTTAAGTGCCTGGAATCAGTGACTCTCTGAAGAGTGAAGTACAGTTACAGTGATGGAGTGTAGTGCAGCAGGGACTGCCTACTGTTTATCTGGCATTAGCTATGAAGAAGCTAGCAGTGAAGGCTACAAGTTATTAACAGTGGCTTCTGCAGTAAATATCAGGCAGTGAAGTGGGTCCCAGCGCAAAGCAGTGACGATTACAGAGGCACCTGTGACCAGTGAAGTGGGGCCCGGCGCAAAGCAGTGACTATTACAGAGGCACCTGTGACCTGTGAAGTGGGTCCCAGCGCAAAGCAGTGACGATTACAGAGGCACCTGTGACCAGTGAAGTGGGGCCCAGCGCAAAGCACTGACTATTACAGAGGCACCTGTGACCAGTGAAGTGGGTCCCAGCGCAAAGCAGTGACGATTACAGAGGCACCTGTGACCAGTGAAGTGGGGCCCAGCGCAAAGCAGTGACTATTACAGAGGCACCTGTGACCAGTGAAGTGGGTCCCAGCGCAAAGCAGTGACTATTACAGAGGCACCTGTGACCAGTGAAGTGGGACCCAGCGCAAAGCACTGACGATTACAGAGTCACCTGTGACCAGTGAAGAAGGGAAGAAAGAAGCCGGTAGAAGTACAACGACGCACAGAGAAGGTGTTTGGGCAACAGCAAGGTGCGCGCCACTTTTGCAGCCGCGCATGACCACAAGAGTCAGACGAGTGACTGTAAGGGAGACCTAAATTAGTAGCTAACTTAATACCCCCCCCCCCCCTCCCCGAGGTAGCAGTGTTTTACGGAATGTACATTGATTATTTATGCCTATGTACATTTGTTGTTGCATTTGAGGCGACTTGAGAGTCTACCAGAGATGTTTAGCCAAGTTTGTGAGTTTATTATAGTGTTGAAGCTTAGTGTGGGCAAGAGATTAAGAGGCTTGCATAATATCATTAACTAGTTTGGATACTGTTGTTTGAGTAATTACAGGCTTTACGTATTTAACCTCATTGATTATTGATTAGAGTTTGAGCTCGTTTCCCTAGATTTTTTGACGCTGAGAGGAGCGCATCGAGTACAGTAATTTTGATGTTATCCAGGTACGAGCAGGCCAGCGGGAATATTGCCAGATGGGTACTGAAATTTCCACTTGAGAAATTTCCTCTAGGAAATGATGGTAGGCTTTGTGTACAGCCTACACTTGTTCAGTTGTTTTCAGTAAATTTGATATAATGAAACATTGTGTTTCCGTGACCTTCTCTGTCTGTTCTTCATTATCACTGAGCAAAAAGATAAGCAGTGTTTACACATGTACTCTTACTTAGGGGAGTTGAGGTGGGTGGGGCTGACACTACACTTTACAGCCTATGTCCAAAGCGGAAGGATATTCTACAGTGGGTCAATACTGGACGAATAGACCTGGTTCCATAGAAGCTGTTGAAGCCTTCTGGCGACGTATTTCCACAGTAAGGCTACAAGAGTCTTTAGAGGTATCTAGTCGCCCTATTGTCCTCGATGACTGCCCCCCCCCACCCCCCAAAAAAATATAGTCTCAAAAGTGAAATTTTGGTTTATATGACAGAGAATGCGTGCTCAAGTACCCCAGTTAAAAATTGCTGGCGAGACTTTAGACGGTAGAGGGCCTGATGAGCTCACTCTACCCCACTATGCTCTGGGGACCCATAGTAAGCGTGGTCCGCAGGGATCATACTGGACTGCCTTAGTCAGTGAGATCCAAAGGGGCAACATGCAATACCTAAATCTTTTATGTCACAGAAAATGGAAAAAAAAGATAACAAAAGTGTTCAGAATAAAAGTAGTTGAAATGCCCTTTTACCTGTCGCTCCACTCTGGCAAGCGAAGACGTTTGGGCAACGTTTTCTTTAAAGCTGATGCGTCTGTTCACAAAGCAGTAATTGGTATCAGGGAGTTAGGCGACTGTTGTGGGATGCAGCCGCGGGACGGGCAGATTGAGCAAGGAGGGGCCATGCTCTCTCTCCCTACAATAGGCCACCAAATAACTTGTCTGCCGGGCAATCTTTCAATCTACCCATCCTACAGTCTACTCAGCTATCCGTCCACCCATCTACTTGTCCTACCACCCATCCACCACTATCCTACTATCCACCCATCCTACTATCTACCCATCCTACTATCTACATATTCTACTATCCACCAATCTCCCTATCCTACCATCCACACACCTATCCATCCTACTATCCACCTATTCTACAATCAACTCACCCAGTTATCCATTAATCTACCTATCTTAGCCCCCTACCCATCCTACAACTAGGGTAACCATTTCCAACTCAAGAAAAAGGAAAAAGTCGCGACGTGTAAAGTATATTATATTATATATATCCCCAACGTCCCGACGGCACTAAGTGCCGTCGGGACGTTGGGGATATAGCCTCGGCTACCAGTGTCTTTTGTACGGTCACGGTTGGTCAACTGGTTAAGGTACGAGATACGCCAGTTACATAGTACCCCTGGCTGTCTGGGTTTGAGTCACTTCTAGGGTGTGGAGTTTTCAGTTGCATATATGCTTGTGGACTATTCAAGCTTGTTCGCGTTTGTGTTGCTCACGTGGCCCCACAAACTGAGGTGACTCGATGAAATAACTATGCCCAAGCTTACCACCAAGTGTCGTAGGGACGTTGGGGATATAGCCTCGGCTACCAATGTCTTTTGTATGCAGGCGATGAGTCACAATAACGTGGCTGAAGTATGTTGACCAGACCACACACTAGAAGTTGAAGGGACGACGACGTTTCGGTCCGTCCTGGACCATTCTCAAGTCGATTGGTATTGACTTGAGAATGGTCCAGGACGGACCGAAACGTCGTCGTCTTTTGTATGGTATTATAGATTGTGTGTTGGTGGTGTTGTCGTGTTGTTCCTCCTTTATGGACAACCCAACCCACAACTCGGTAGAGTGCTTATACCTCGCTAGGAGATCACACTAGGCACGTCTGGCTCTTGGAGAGGGGCTCAACGTCACATTTTTAGGGGATGTGGCTCCAACACGTAGCCTCGTTGTCACGTGCACACACCCACTCGAGCCGCTGTGACTCCCCACTCTCTCCTTATGTGATATGATCTCAATTCCCTTTAACTTACCAATCTTCCATCCTACCCTGTCCACAGCGGTGGTTCTTGGTTCTTTCTCTCTCTCTCTCTCTTTCTTTACTATTTCCTGGGAAGCCTCACTAGGACAAGGGCAAACACCAGCAAATTGGAATACATTTACTGGACAGAGCACATACACAATACATACACACATACAATAATAATGAATCCTATACTCTATAATATTACAATCAGGTTGCACTCCAACACCCTCAGAACTCTATCATCAGCTTATCAAGTGGTATCCTATCTTCTGATTCCTCAACTGATACTATCTACCTCTACAAGTAGATGAAGTCTTATACTACAATGTTGCACCGTCAACAAGAGAATATATATATGTATCTATAAATGTGTACAAAGAAAATCAGCATGTGAATGCAATAACATATATCAGTATAAATGTTCCTTGATAGACAACAATGATCAATCGATCACCCTATCAGTCCTAGAACGCATACATCTGTAGGTAATCCACCCTACGACTGTAACTCTAAACTTCAGTATAAAACCACTCCTTGACATAAGAATGCAAACAATCACTCACCTCTCACTGCATCTTGCACGCTAATGACAACCAAACACTATCAACTCCCTACAAGTAATCCACCAGAACTTCCCATCCATCTCTGGAAGTTCACTACCCTGATCTCTTCAGGTTCTTCCGGGCTTCACTACCAGGAGTCTCTGCAGCTCCTCCAGGCTGCTACCATGAAGTTCTCCTTGAGCAATTACGGTTCTTCACCCTTCTGCTAGGTTCCTCCACAGCTCTCTTGGCTGCTACACCATGAAGTTCCCTCGAGCAACTATGGTGCTTCACCACCTCTACAGAAGCACGTGACACTCCTCTTCACTACTTCTCACAGCTCGAGGTCCTCTCCTCCACTACCTTGGAGTCTCATCAACTACTCCCTCTGTGCTGGCTTCGAAGTCCTCAGCAACTTCTTCCCCAAAGACAAACCTGCAACCCATCGACACTCCAATAAAAATGTTTCCCCTTTAACACATAAACAAAAATAATTACACAATATGTTTGCCTTAAACCTCTATCTGTCCTCTACATACTGTGAGAGTGGACTCCCCCGTTGGGCAGGTCCATGCTCCACCTCGCCTGGCGGGTGTGAGTCACACTGGGAGGGTCCTCCACCATCAGGAGCCGGGCTCCCTTAGTTGCCTGCCAGCGCTCAGAGGAGATGGATGTCGCTCCGTGTTCCTCCCTCTCCACTCTCTTATTTTGGGCTTCCTGCCTTACCAAAACATTTCTAACTTATAAATAATCATCGCTACTGTCGCTGGGCACACGACCAACTACAAGCAATCACTATGAATTGGCGTATATCGTGCTTACCACAGATTGTCTAGTCGAGGGCGCTCTCCCTCTGACAGCGTCCGGTCAGGGCGCTCCACACAGCCCACGAAAATGTCCCTGGGTGGTTTAATACTCTCCTCGTCGACCAGGACTTGAGACCACACATCCCCAGCTCAATTCCACAGCTGGTACGTCTGCACACTTTTCTTCTCTTCGAGATATATCACTAGGGGTTCCTTTCTGACGGGAGCTCAACAGAGCGCGGCTTTCCCCCTGCGATGTCTGGCCTCAAGTGAGGGCAAAGCCCTCCAGAAGCGAGCCTCACGCCTCCAGCAAAATGTCCACATCTCCTAGCCAGTCATTTATCTGTTTTCTTCTTCATTGCCCATAATCTTAAATTGTTCATCATATACAGGCAACTATTTTACATATGGGTTATCACCACAATATTTGCCAGACCTTCTAATCAGGTCAGGCTTGATGAATAACTCTCAAGGGGGAGACTCGTTTCTCCTGCAGGTTGAGATCATAACAATGGTCACAGTTGGTCAAATGGTTAAGGTATCAGGTACTTCAGTTGCATAGTGCCCCCTGGCTGTCTGGGTTCGAGTCACTTCTGGGGTGTCTACTTTTCAGTTGCATATGTGCTTGGGGACCATTCAAGCTTGGTCGCATATATATATATATATATATATATATATATATATATATATATATATATATATATATATATATATATATATATATATATATATATGTATATATATATATATATATATATATTATTAAATATGACCGAAAAAGTAAGATTAATAATTCTAACACGAATTTTCTCGATCTTTCTTACGTTTCTTTTCACTGTTGATGGTAATTCAAAGATCAATTCTCCAAAATTCATTTTTATTTCTAGTCTGACGCGACACTTGAGCGCGTTTCGTAAAACTTATTACATTTTCAAAGACTTTAGTTTACACAAACACACACAACTTTAACTGAATGCAGCTTAAACATCTTTTGAGTTTTTATACCTACATTTGGGTGAAGTGACATGTTACAATAGTTTTGGATGAGGTGAAAATAAACTTTTAACACAAGACAGAACACGAAACAATGAAATACAAACAGGTATTAAAAGTAGGTAACTGCAGAAGGCCTATTTTTATTGGCCCATATTTCTTGATGCTTCTATATTGGAGCGGAGTCTTGAAGTGGGTAGAATATAGTTGTGCATTAATTGGCTGTTGATTGCTGGTGTTGACTTCTTGATGTGTAGTGCCTCGCAGGCGTCGAGCCGCCTGCTATCGCTGTATCTATCGATGATTTCTGTGTTGTTTGCTAAGATTTCTCTGGTGATGGTTTGGTTGTGGGAAGAGGCTATATGTTCCTTAATGGAGCCCTGTTGCTTATGCATCGTTAAACGCCTGGAAAGAGATGTTGTTATCTTGCCTATATACTGAGTTTTTTGAGGCTTACAATCCCCAAGAGGGCATTTGAAGGCATAGACGACGTTGGTCTCTTTTAAAACGTTCTGCTTTGTGTCTGGAGAGTTTCTCATGAGTAGGCTGGCCGTTTTTTTGGTTTTATAGTAAATTGTCAGTTGTATCTTCTGATTTTTGTCTGTAGGGATAACGTTTCTACTGACAATATCTTTCAGGACCCTTTCCTCCGTTTTATGGGCTGTGGAAAAGAAGTTCCTGTAAAATAGTCTAATAGGGGGTATAGGTGTTGTGTTAGTTGTCTCTTCAGAGGTTGCATGGCGTTTCACTTTCCTTCTTATGATGTCTTCCACGAAACCACTGGAGAAGCCGTTGTTGACTAGGACCTGCCTTACCCTACAGAGTTCTTGATCGACTTGCTTCCATCCTGAGCTGTGGCTGAGAGCACGGTCGACATAAGCGTTAACGACACTCCAATTGTACCTGGCTGGGCAGTCACTGCAGCTGTGGCTTATATTATATTATATTATATTATATTATATATATATATATATATATATATATATATATATATATATATATATATATATATATATATATATATATATAAGCTGTCTGAGGGTGCGGTTGACATAAGGATTGACAACACTCCGCTTGTATCTATCAGGGCACTCACTTATAGCATTAAGGCACATTCCCAGATTAGTTCCCTCAGTGTAGACTGATGTGTTAAAGCCACCAGTCCTTTCCGAAACCATTACATCAAGGAAAGGTAGTCTCAAAGGCAGCCACTCTCAATGTTGTAAGTGAACCTTAGCACTGAACGGTTCGAATGCATCCTTAAGCCGCAGCAAGGGCTCAATATCAGGTACCTGCAGGAATATATGGCCTACATATCTACTGTATGCACTCAGCTTTAGGCCCATGTCAACAAGGACTTTTTTCTTGTTGACATGGGCGTAACTCCTCTTCCCTCTCTCCCTTCTCCTTCCCTCTCCCCCTTCTTCCCACTCTCCCTCTTTCCCTCTCTTCCTTCTCCTTCCCTCTCCCCCTTCTTCCCACTCTCCCTCTTTCCCTCTCTTCCTTCTCCTTCCCTCTCCCCCTTCTTCCCTCTCTTCCTTCTCCTTCCCTCTTCCCCCTTCTTCCCTCTCTTCCTTCTCCTTCCCCTTCTTCCCTCTCTTCCTTCTCCTTCCCTCTTCCCCCTTCTTCCCACTCTCCCTCTTTCCCTCTCTTCCTTCTCCTTCCCTCTCCCCCTCCTTCCCTCTCTTCCTTCTCCTTCCCTCTTCCTCTTCTTCCCTCTCTTCCTTCTCCTTCCCTCTTCCCCTTCTTCCCTCTCTTCCTTCTCCTTCCCTCTTCCCCCTTCTTCCCTCTCTTCCTTCTCCTTCCCTCTTCCCCCTTCTTCCCTCTCTTCCTTCTCCTTCCCTCTTCCCCCTTCTTCCCTCTCTTCCTTCTCCTTCCCTCTTCCCCCTTCTTCCCTCTCTTCCTTCTCCTTCCCTCTTCCCCCTTCTTCCCTCTCTTCCTTCTCCTTCCCTCTCCCCCTTCGTCCCTCTCTTCCTTCTCCTTCCCTCTTCCCCCTTCTTCCCTCTCTTCCTTCTCCTTCCCTCTTCCCCCTTCTTCCCTCTCTTCCTTCTCCTTCCCTCTCCCCCTTCTTCCCTCTCTTCCTTCTCCTTCCCTCTTCCCCCTTCTTCCCTCTCTTCCTTCTCCTTCCCTCTTCCCCCTTCTTCCCTCTCTTCCTTCTCCTTCCCTCTCCCCCTTCTTCCCTCTCTTCCTTCTCCTTCCCTCTTCCCCCTTCTTCCCTCTCTTCCTTCTCCTTCCCTCTTCCCCCTTCTTCCCTCTCTTCCTTCTCCTTCCCTCTTCCCCCTTCTTCCCCCTCTTCCTTCTCCTTCCCTCTTCCCCCTTCTTCCCTCTCTTCCTTCTCCTTCCCTCTTCCCCTTCTTCCCTCTCTTCCTTCTCCTTCCCTCTTCCCCTTCTTCCCTCTCTTCCTTCTCCTTCCCTCTTCCCCCTTCTTCCCTCTCTTCCTTCTCCTTCCCTCTCCCCCTTCTTCCCTCTCTTCCTTCTCCTTCCCTCTTCCCCCTTCTTCCCTCTCTTCCTTCTCCTTCCCTCTCCCCCTTCTTCCCTCTCTTCCTTCTCCTTCCCTCTCCCCCTTCTTCCCACTCTCCCTATTTCTGTCTGTGTGCCTCTGCTGTGTTCTGTCTGTTTTTCTCTCTTCATATCTCTCGCTTTATGCCCTGGTCGACCCAATCTGTCTACAGGCCTATCTCTGTCAATCTGTCTGCCTCTGTCTCGGTCTTTGGGGCCTCGTAGCCTGGTGGATAGCGCGCAGGACTCGTAAATCTGTGGCGCGGGTTCGATTCCCGCACGAGGCAGAAACAAATGGGCAAAGTTTCTTTCACCCTGAATGCCCCTGTTACCTAGCAGTAAATAGGTACCTGGGAGTTAGTCAGCTGTCACGGGCTGCTTCCTGGGGGTGGAGGCCTGGTCGAGGACCGGGCCGCGGGGACACTAAAGCCCCGAAAAATCATCTCAAGATAACCTCAAGTCCCTGTCTTTCACTGTATTTGTGCTATCTCTGTGTTTTTCTGTTTTACACAATATAAAAGTTCCTCCTGGCATGCGGCTAGTCCACCAGTGGGAGTTGCCTGGCCGTGTGAACTGTTAAACAAATGTAATAGTTTTCCTTTTACTTTGAGAAAGCTGCTGGGCTCGAGAGAACCTTTAAAGTTGTGGAAGACTCGCCAGTTGTGTGCTCTCACGGTCATAATATGATGATCTGAACATTCCTGCTAAATTTCCTGAGATCAGTGATTAATTTGTCATTGTATTATAAGAATTTTTTTTTATTTAGATTTTTGTAACATATAAGGCAGATGTCGATGGCTGGCAGTGGCAGGGCTCTAAAATCCAACCAGTCCCCAGGAAGATCTGCTCAAAGGAATGGATTAGGAACCGCTGCATAATTAGTGTTATTATCTACTATCTATCCATGATTAGGTTAAGTTTTACCTAGGTTAGGTTATACTAGCTTAGGTTTCAGTACATTTGTTTACGTTAATACAGTGTATTATTGACGATAATGTGAAATATAAAATTCGAAAACTATTTACCTGAGAATTCTGTTTAAAGGAAGTCAAATTCTTCAAAGAAAACGTTTTCAAAATACACTTTATATACTTTAAACCAACGATTAATGATACAATAAAGTTATAACTTTAGAATAATCTCTGTTGGAGAAATGTCAATTTGCCTGTTTCATGTAGACTATTACTGGAACCATAATATGCTTTCAGACCATCACATATCTAGATAACTATCCAGGTGGTTTGAAACTGGGTGTGATGTCTCTGGGTAATGAATTTGGTATGAGGATGGGCTATAAAATAAGTTGTGAGGGAGGTCAGCATGTAATTGTGGCACGCTCTTCTCGCTCGAATTCGAAGAATCGACTAGCTTATGTCTGTCCCAAACCCGAGACCTGCATCCCCCCCCCCCACCCCCACCCCCTCCGAGTGCCTAGCCTCCATCCTTGGTCAGACAAACAGACATTCTTTCTTAGATGTAGATAGAAGTGGAAATTGTCATCTCATTCCACCATTCACCCGTTAACTCCTTCCCATTATCCGTTCAATCTTTCATCCACCCATTGTATTATCCATCCATTCTATTATCCACTCATCCTATTACCCTACCGTTTACCCATTGTTACGAACCCTTCGTAACCAGGCTCTTTATAAACTGTGATCCCACTCAAGTTCAGAGGACCTTAATTGTGGTGGAAATATAGTGTAATCCTTAAAGGTAATATTAAAAGAAAGTCACTTTAAATATCCCGTTATTATTTCCCATCACCATAAGAATCCATATATATAATACTAGCTGTACCCGGCCACAGCAACCTTTCCCCCTGTCTCCCAGTCCTCTCCACCTTTCCGCTCTCCCCTCGTCCTCCTAACCATTCCCCACTCCTCCGTCTCCTCATCCTCCCCTCCATTTCCTCCCTCCCCCATTCCTATGTCCTCCCCACCATCCACCACTCCACTTTCCCCCTCGTCCTTCTAACGATTCCCCACTCCACCATCCCCTCGTACTCTCCTCCATCTCCCACTGCCCCTTCCCCTCATCCTCCCTACTATTCCCCCACTATCCCCCACTTCCCTGTCTCCTTGTCCTCCCCCCACCAATCTCCATTCCCTTGTCCACTCATCCCCACCATCCTCAACTCCCCCGTCCCCTCGTCCTCCCCACCATTACCCACTCCCTCGTCTGATGCATTCTTAAATGATTTGATGTTCTCATCAGAAAATTAGGAACATCAAATTGACTGATGGTCCCATCACTGATATATAAGAAAAACAATTAAAAAACGAAATGAAAAACAATGAAAAAAATTATACTCACGAGATGAACGGTATGGTAAACAACACGGCTCAATTCCAACACAATGTCACAAAATAATTTAATTAATATTAAAATAAATCAACATTTATGAAAATTAAATTTATCAATGCAATCGGAGAGATTAAAATGGAATTCGTAACATATGTAGTACTGTGTGTGTGTGTGTGTGTGTGTGTGTTGCTATTACGTACGACAGATGGCGCAGTTTTTAAAAGTAATTAATTATCAAAAGAAGGCACCAAACCGGGAAGGCTATGTAGCATCATCAAATGTGCGGAATAATCAGAGGGCGCTAAATATCACCAAGGATGCCAATACGAGAACAAAAACGCATAAGGCGAACAATATCAAAAGTATCCGAGTCACCAAGAATTCTATCGAGGGACAGGTGACCGCGAGGGGCGGTCGGAAAGCAAGACACACGCTCGTCCTGGAAGTCAGGACATTCAAGAAGGACATGCACGACCGTAAGAGGGACAATGCAACTAGGACAATAAGGAGCAGGGCGGCGCTCCATCAAGTGACCATGGGTTAAGCGAGTATGGCCAATACGCAACCTCGCCAGAGCTGTTTCCCATCGCCGGTTATGGTGGTAGGAGGACGGCCACGAGGAAACACAACATTTAAGAGTACGTAGTTTGTTACCAGTAACAGACAACCAAGAAGCCTGCCAACGGGTAAGGATGGAGGAATGGTTAACCGGGTAAAAGTTGGAATATGGAATACCTTTACGAGAGATGGGACAAGAGCAGACAGCTTCCTTGGCGGCAGCATCCGCACGCTCATTTAAAGACACACCAATATGGCTGGGAACCCAACAAAACTCAACTGACTTAAATTTACTGTGAACGAGAAACAGCCAATGCTGGATCTCGACAACTACTGGATGAACCGGATTTAAGGACCCGAGAGCCATGAGGGCACTACGAGAGTCAACAACAACTACAAAGGAAGACTGACAACGAGAAAGCAGGAGACGAAGAGCATAGAGAATAGCATAAAGCTCCGCTGTAAAGATGCTAGTCTCCGGAGGTAAGCGACACATATAAGTGCGATCAGGAAAAACAACAGAGTAGCCAAGACCGTCCTCAGACTTAGACCCATCGGTGAAGACAGAAACGGAGCGGGAGTGAGAAGAAAAGTGCTCAAGGAAAAGGCGTTTTAGAACCGTAGGAGGGGTAAAAGCTTTAGTGATACGGGTCAAGGATGTACAAAACCGCGGAAGAAGGACTCTCCACGGAGACAAAGAAGGAACAACACGAGGAGAAACATTAGAAATACGAACGGAAAGAGAATCCTGTAAGCGAGATAACCGGACAGAAAGAGGGAGGTGGTAAAGAGAAACAGGAACCGCAGGAGGGGTAAAAGTTAAAGCACGACAGAGGCGAGAGGAAGGATGTTGTAAGCACCGCACAAGATAGCGAAGACAGTAGCGATCATGGCGGTCCTGGAGGGACAGGAAGCCAGTGTCAACATACAAGCTAAGGAGGAGTCGACTACAAGGGAGTCGAACGAAAGGCACCAGAACTGAGGCGCAACCCAGTATGGTGCAAAGCATCAAGACGACGAAGAGTAGAAGGAGAAGCAGACGAGTAAGCAGGGCAACCATAATCGAGCTTAGACAGGACGAGAGAGGAATGTAAAACAAGGAGAGTGTGCCTATCCGCCCCCAAGAAGTATGGGACAAGAGCCGAAGGAGGGTAAGGGCCTTAGAGCACTCAACACGGAGGTAAGAGATATGGGGAGACCAAGACAAACGAGTGTCAAGGAATAACCCCAAAAGCTTCGCAGAATCTTTGTACTCAAGGGGATGACCATAAAGTGACAAAGAGGGACGAAGAACGACCCGTTTCCACGTAAAAGTCATGGCATAAGTCTTAGAAGTAGAGAACTTGAAGCCATGATCGGTGGCCCAAGACGACACGGCATCAATTGCAAGTTGAAGCCGGCGCTGAAGGAGAGGCGAATCATCACCCTGACAGCAAAGGGTAAGATCATCGACATAGCGGAGAAGACACCTGAAGTAAGAGAGGAAAGAAGACCATTGAGGGCAACCAGAAAAAGAGTAGTGCTCAGAACACTACCCTGGGGCACACCTTCGTACTGCTGAAAAGAGGGAGAGAGAGCAGTACCAAGGCGCACCCGAAAGGAACGACGAGAGAGGAAGCTGCGGAGAAAGAGAGGGAGATTCCCACGAAGGCCAAAAGAATGAAGTTGAGATAGAATATGATATCGCCAAGTGGTGTCGTAAGCCTTTTCCAGGTCAAAAAGGACGGCAACAACGGAGGTCTTCGCAGCAAAAGCAGTACGAATATAGACCTCCAAGTTCACCAGGACATCTGTCGTGCTGCGGCACTTGTGGAAACCAAATTGAGAAGGGGAGAGGAGGTGATGGTGTTCCAGGAACCACATCAGACGAACGTTAACCATACGTTCAAAGAGTTTGCAGACACAACTTGTGAGGGCAATAGGGCAGAAGTCCTTAGGGGAAGTACCCAGAGACCCTGGTTTGCGAACAGGGAGGACAACGGCATCGAGCCAGTCCTCAGGGACTGACGACGACTCCCAGATCCGATTATACAGACTCAGTAAATACTGAGACGTGCACGGAGGGAGATGGCGAAGCATCATATAATGAATACCATCGGAGCCGGCCGCTGTAGAACCGCAGAGGGCCAGGGCAGAACGAAGTTCAGAGAGAGAGAAGGGATCATTATAGGGAAGCAGTTTAAAACAAACAAAAAATTATCTGTCATAGGTGTGGCATCGATATAGTAGGTATAAAAAAAAACATGCGCATATTCGAATGGAACGTTGTGTCAGAATTTCAAAGTAAGTAAGTAATTATCAAAAGAAGGCACCAAACCGGGAAGGCTATGTAGCACCATCAAATACGCAAAATAATCAGAGGGCGCTAAATATCACCAAGGATGCCAATACGAGAACAAAAACGCATAAGGCGAACGATATCAAAAGTATCCGAGTCACCAAGAATTGTATCGAGGGACAGGTGACCGCGAGGGGCGGTCGGAAAGCAAGACACACGCTCGTCCTGGAAGTCAGGACATTCCAGAAGGACATGCACGACCGTAAGAGGGACAATGCAACTAGGACAATAAGGAGCAGGGCGGCGCTCCATCAAGTGACCATGGGTTAAGCGAGTATGGCCAATACGCAACCTCGCCAGAGCTGTTTCCCACCGCCGGTTACGGTGGAAGGAGGACGGCCACGAGGAAACACAACATTTAAGAGTACGTAGCTTGTTACCAGTAACAGACAACCAAGAAGCCTGCCAACGGGTAAGGACTGAGGAATGGATAACCGGGTAAAAGTCGGAATACGGAATGCCTTTACGAGAGATGGGACAAGAGCGGACAGCTTCCTTAGCGGAAGCATCCGCACGCTCATTTAAAGACACGCCAATATGGCTGGGAACCCAACAAAACTCAACCGACTTAAATTTACTGTGAACGAGAAACAGCCAATGCTGGATCTCGACAACTACTGGATGAACTGGATTAAAGCACCCGAGAGCCATGAGGGCACTACGAGAGTCAACAACAACCACAAAGGAAGACTGACAACGAGAAAGCAGGAGACGAAGAGCATAGAGAATAGCATAAAGTTCCGTCAGAATTTCAAAGCAATCAGTGTAGAACTTTTGGAGATTTCAGCATGTGTTGCTCTTACATCCAACAGATGGCGCTGTTTTTCAAAAAAAGCATGTTTTTTCCTGTCACAGGTAAGGCATGTATATAGTTGGTATATAAAAGCATGCGTCTATTCGAATGCAGCTTCGTGTCAAAATTTCGAAGCAATCGGTAAAGAACTTTCGGAGATTAGCGATTTTGAGCAAACGAACATTTCCATTTCTATTTATATAGATATACAACGCTATGAGAGTTCAAACGGATCGGCGTTGCTGGCCCTTACGCTAGCCTGCTTCACGATTGAGAATCACAAAGTGCTTCTGCCGAGGTCTTTGCGTACTCGCTGGTACGCCCTGGCAACAAAGCCAGCAACACTCGACCAGCCCCACTGGCTAGTACTTTCCAGAACCGAAGTCTATGTTACGTACTGATAGCTGGATACGTATATAAATTTAAATAAACTTATTTTGTTCCATTTCATCATTACTTGTATATGTATATATTATATTTTTGTAATTTATCGTGTGATGTGGAAATGTCAGTGAGACAGGAGCGGGGTTGCTCTGTACACGTCTAATACCTGTTAGATTCGGGAAAGTAGAATTCCTGGACCTGTTCAATTATGGGAGTTCCAGATGTCACTGTTTAATATTCATATATTTGTTAATTTAATATAATTATACATGTGGCATTGTAACATATTTTATATGTACCTATTATATTTTAATTGCATTCTTATGTGTTCTGAGAACAAGTGGTTGTTCATTTAGTTGTAAATAACAAAAAGTCCTTATTTAACATTCGTCATGTTTTGAAAGTGAATGTGGGGGCGTCTTGACGCCACGCTAGTCGGTAACTGAGAGGCAGGCGTCGCGTCAACTGGTCTGATAAGTGTTTGTATTTGTATAATTCTGTTTTTGCTTAAGTAACAATTATCTGTGGAGAACTTTTAGTTGAGTATAGAATTATTGTAGACCATCTGATCATTAGTATATAAGTGATATATTAAGTTGTTATTAATTCACATTTTGTTTAATATAAACATTTATTATATACTTGTGATATTTTTCCCTGGTGATTTTCTTTTCTAATTATTTTTGTATATAAGAAACGACGGGTTTACACTGGTTGCACGCAGTTAGATACAGAGTCTGATTTTTGTCCCTAGACCAATAATTATTTGTCTGTTAGTGCAACGAGCTGTAAAGTACCGTTTCGTTACAGTCTACAGCGCTCAACCACAGCACTCTTCTAGCTCTTCTGGCTAGCACCTCCAGGATTAAAGCCCACAGCACTCGACCAGCTCACTAGGCTAGTCCACCCAGGAGTAAAGTCCACAGTGCTCAGCCAGCCCACTTGGCAACCCGTTCTCGCAAATTTAATAAGTCAATATTGACTTATTAAATATGTGCATTGGTGACATACTTAACATAATAGTTTCCCTTTAAAAGCTTCATAGAAAACACCGACCTTACCTAACCTACTTAGTAGGTTAAGATAAGCATCTTATTGCTTCGTAATTACAATTATTACCTAACCTATACCTATAATAGGTTAAGTAACAATTGTAATTACGAAGCTATAAGATGCTTATTTTAACATACTAAGTAGGTTAGGTAAGGTCGGTGTTTTCTATGAAGCTTTTCAAGGGAAACTATTATGTTTTAGTATGTCACCTATGCACGCAACTAATAAGTCAATATTGACTTATTAAATTTGCGAGAACGGGTTGCACTTGGCTAGTCCATCCAGGTCGACCTCTGTCTTCCACTGTTCCGACTTCACTGCCGTCCCAAACCTGCCTCGTGTCCCTCGTCACCTTACAGCCTGGCAGACTAAAAGATGGGAAGCTATGATTACTGGGAGGGTCGACTTGTATAGTTCGGCACCCAGATCGTAGATGGCGCCAAAGTCCGTCACACCTCCCCCCCCCCCGTAAAAAAGATTGTTTTCACTTTGTTAAAACAGTATCAGAAAAAACATATTTACTACTTATATGCAGGATAATGCGTCCGCTACCACATTATCAATCCCTTTAATATGTACAATCTGCATGACATATTGTTGCAGATATAAACTCCATATATACAGAGGCGGAATTCGTTGTTTGGTTTGGGTACTAAACGGACGGGGAAGGACCATGGGTTAGTACAGGGCGAGATTAGGTCATATTTGAGCATGTAGTCTATTTCATTCTTTATTAACCCCTTAAACGGATTCATACGATATGGATGTTGCTTAATGGGTGTGTGTGTGTGTGTGGACATTTTCAAGAGGAAACTAGATTTATTCCTCCAAGGAGTGCCGGACCAACCGGGCTGTGGTGGGTATGTGGGCCTGCGGGCCGCTCCAAGCAACAGCCTGGTGGACCAAACTCTCACAAGTCAAGCCTCGCCTCAGGCCGGGCTTGGGGGAGTAGAAGAACTCCCAGAACCCCATCAACCAGATATCAACCAGGTCGTGCCCCTTCTTCCAGAACAACGTTATGTTTTAGAATCGTTGTCAGCGCTGGACTGTCTTTAAATATTGATTTGTATCTAAAAATGAAGCTAATCAAGGGCTGTTATTGCTCGCCGGTTACATGACCTAGTTTGATAGGCAAATTCTGCAGTATGAGAAGTTTTTTTTATTTTTTTTATTTTTACATGCAAGCTGCAAGTTAAATACAATAACTACAATAAAACAAATGAAGAAACAGAATAACAAAGCAAAAACAAAAAAAAACACCGGCCAGAAGGACCGACAGCACAGTACAATCAACAAGCATTACAAGAGAAAACATCATACATCAAGACAAGACAGAACACAAGAGAAAACATCATACATCAAGACTAAACAGAACACAAGAGAAAACATCATACATCAAGACAAGACAGAACACAAGAGAAAACATCATACATCAAGACAAAACAGAACACAAGAGAAAACATCATACATCAAGACAAGACAGAACACAAGAGAAAACATCATACATCAAGACAAGACAGAACACAAGAGAAAACATCATACATCAAGACAAAACAGAACACAAGAGAAAACATCATACATCAAGACAAAACAGAACACAAGAGAAAACATCATACATCAAGACAAAACAGAACACAAGAGAAAACATCATACATCAAGACAAAACAGAACACAAGAGAAAACATCATACATCAAGACAAAACAGAACACAAGAGAAAACATCATACATCAAGACAAAACAGAACACAAGAGAAAACATCATACATCAAGACAAAACAGAACACAAGAGAAAACATCATACATCAAGACTAAACAGAACACAAGAGAAAACATCATACATCAAGACAAGACAGAACACAAGAGAAAACATCATACATCAAGACAAAACAGAACACAAGAGAAAACATCATACATCAAGACAAAACAGAACACAAGAGAAAACATCATACATCAAGACAAAACAGAACACAAGAGAAAACATCATACATCAAGACAAGACAGAACACAAGAGAAAACATCATACATCAAGACAAAACAGAACACAAGAGAAAACATCATACATCAAGACAAGACAGAACACAAGAGAAAACATCATACATCAAGACAAGACAGAACACAAGAGAAAACATCATACATCAAGACAAGACAGAACACAAGAGAAAACAATGTAAACAAGCAAGCAATTGCACAAATCCTGATAACACATGAAACAAACATAAGCATCATGACGTACAGGCAAACCATAAATATAATAACAAAATGTAACAAGAAAATCAACATATGCAACAAACCATAAAGAAAAAACACAAGCCACACAGGGCACAATTTCAACATAAACATATAAACAAGTACATTCACAACTAAACACCGGCCTCGCATATAAACAAAAGGAGAGGCATGAGCACAGAACACAATAGGGCAAACATGTACAGCCAGGGGGGCACACAGGCCTCGTAGGGGGCCTCGTAGCCTGGTGGATAGCGCGCAGGACTCGTAATTCTGTGGCGCAGGTTCGATTCCCGCACGAGGCAGAAACAAATGGGCAAAGTTTCTTTCACCCTAAGTGCCCCTGTTACCTAGCAGTAAATAGGTACCTGGGAGTTAGTCAGCTGTCACGGGCTGCTTCCTGGGGGGTGTGTGTGTGGTGTGGGAAAAAAAAAGTAGTTAGTAAACAGTTGATTGACAGTTGAGAGGCGGGTCGAAAGAGCAAAGCTCAACCCCCGCAAAAACACAACTAGTAAACACAGTACTACATAATCAAAGAAACAGATAATCAGTGGACATACTTGCCCGAGAACCGTGCCCGCGGGAACCGTACATTGAGCGCTTCCCAGAGCAACCACCACCTAGGGTCCAGCTCATCCATTGGTGAAGCCATAACCTCCGGAACCCTGGAAACAAACACCCGCACACAGGGGACCCAGATGGTAGTGCTGACGAGGCGCGTAGTCGCCACACGGATCCACAGGAAACAGCGAGTAACGGTGAGGGGGAAGACATCAGAGTGGCGAGATGTCACCAGCGGAGTCCCACAGGGCTCAGTACTTGGACCCATCCTGTTTCTAATATATGTGAACGATCTTCCAGAGGGTATAGACTCATTCCTCTCGATGTTTGCTGATGATGCAAAAATTATGAGAAGAATCAAGACGGATGAAGATAGACAGAGACTACAGGATGACCTGGATAAACTGGAGGAATGGTCCAGAAAATGGCTGCTGAAGTTCAACTCTGGAAAGTGTAAGGTGATGAAATTAGGCGAAGGGAGCAGGAGGCTGAACACAAGGTATCATCTGGGAGGTGAAATCCTGCAAGAATCAAATAGAGAGAAGGATCTGGGGGTTGATATCACACCGAACCTGTCCCCAGAGGCCCACATCAAAAGAATATCATCAGCGGCATATGCTAGACTGGCCAACATAAGAACTGCCTTCAGAAACTTGTGTAAGGAATCTTTCAGAACCCTGTATACCACTTATGTAAGACCAATCCTGGAGTATGCAGCTCCAGCCTGGAGTCCATACCTAGTTAAACACAAGACAAAGTTAGAGAAGATTCAGCGGTATGCCACCAGGCTCGTCCCGGAACTGAGAGGATTGAGCTACGAGGAAAGGCTAAAGGAGCTGAACTTCACATCCCTGGAAACCAGAAGAGTAAGGGGAGACATGATAACCACCTACAAAATTCTCAGGGGAATTGACAGGGTGGACAAAGACAAACTCTTCAGCACGGGTGGGACACGAACAAGGGGACACAGGTGGAAACTTAGTACCCAGATGAGCCACAGAGACGTTAGAAAGAATTTTTTCAGTGTCAGAGTAGTTAATAAATGGAATGCACTAGGAAGTGATGTGGTGGAGGCTGACTCCATACACAGTTTCAAATGTAGATATGATAGAGCCCAGTAGGCTCAGGAATCTGTACACCAGTTGATTGACAGTTGAGAGGCGGGACCAAAGAGCCAAAGCTCAACCCCCGCAAGCACAATTAGGTGAGTACAATTAGGCGAGTACATGACTGGAACCTGCCCAGATGAAAGCAGTCCGGTTCAACCGACAGGAATAACTCGGCAATCAACGTCTAGTGACCCGGCGGCATCACAGACGCTGGCAACACGTCCTCCAGGTCTCCAACGCACACCCTCACAGGAGCGCGCTTTACAAAGGGCACCCACGGGCACCGGACGGCGCGCATCCTTCCGTAAGGTAGCCACTAGGCCATGCCCAGGACTAGTATCCATACCATCCCTGGCGGCGGAAGCCATTACCCCCCAAGCGGAGAGCCCACTGGAGGCGAAGGAACAGAAGGCACGGCCGACACACGGGCACCAGCACCAGCAGGCACATGGATCTCCGCCACCACTAACTCCGTAGACATCGATGCACCCGGATCCATCTCAGCACCCGAAGACCCACAGTCACTGAAGTCACCCACATCAGCCCAGGCAGAAGACAAACGCCGGGAACGCTTGGGCTCCGGGCAGATATCGTACGAGCCGGATGCAGATCCAGAAACACGGGCACTGCCAGCCGGACGAACTGCCGCCTGACGCAGAACAGCAGCAGCCTCAACCACAGGTGGAACCAGACCGTACACAGCAGGCGGTGGCAACGCCACCCCAGCACTCACCACAGACGGAACACAAGTCGATGGTGCAGGAGCAGAGGACGAGGAAGAGGAGAGCGCCGCCGACGACGCAAAGCGATCGCCTGGAAGGTCATCGGGAGCAGCGGGGACAGCAACGGTAGCAGATAGAACATCTGACGGCACAGCAACACCCAGAGGAGAGTCCTCAACAACCAAAGGAAGGACAGGGAATGCAGGGGGAGCCGCAGCATGTAATGGGACACTCACCTCCTCATCCCCGGAGTCCTCCTCCAGAGGTAGCAGAGGGAAATCCTCTTCCTTGAACATGTTCACAGGGCCAACCGCATCCGCAGTGCACCCGGCAGCTTGATGGACCAACAGCCCACAATGAAAACACGTCCGCGGTTGCCGTGCATAGTACACCCGAACGTAGTACCCTAAAAGCCGGACCGATGATGGAATGTCCGACCCCAGGGTACGAATATTGGTCTTTACACCCGAATACTGGCCAAAAGACAGCGAGTGCATCCGCACACTGACGACAGTGCCAAACCGCTGGAAGAATCGCCGGAGGAGCGTCTCGGGAAACTCCATGGGGACACTCACATAAGTCATAGCACCGCTGCGATCCGATATAGACACAGATCCGGTGCCATTTGGCAGCTGCAAGGTACGGCCCTCGTACCGCAGTAGAAAGTCATGGTATGCCACTTCCCCCACAAAATTACCGTATGGTGAGTAGTTACTAGCTCAACGCCGTATATTTCCACGACCGGGATACGGAGCATGTAACACATGACCACTTCTACGACAGGATAACCAGCACGCCCCGTAAACTCCAAACCCATGGAGTTTATCCTCACAACAGGGGGAAGATGGCCGCCCATGTCAAAAGCGCCACGTCCACACAGCCAGGAACAGCAAGGAGTGTTGGGTATCTGAGACTTTGACTCGTATATTTAATAATGATAATTAACATAAATCTAAGGACCACCCACTTTTGAGAAAAGAGGGAAAACAAATAAAGGTGATATAAAATTGACACTATAGAACCAGTGTCTATGTATGGTAATTGATTTAACAATCACTTAAAGACAATGAATAGACTATTATTAATTTATTAAAGTTAAAGCCTCAAATATCAACATTGGGGGTTATTTCTATTAGTTCATATATATCTTGGAACCAGTGGTTCATCACTAGTTCATTAAAGGGTTAGTAACATGGCAAAAACTGAATTAGAATGTAGATTCAAGATATGACATTAGATAATCAATATATCGAAAGATTATTAATTAAATATTAAGAAATAATAAAGGTAGATTCATTAAACGGCCCGCGGATACACGGGGTTCACCACACCTTCATCAGGGCTCTTGTAAACAGACGCCATTTAAAAAAAAAATCGTGGGCCAAACTCCCGGGTGTGAGGGGCCTCAGTATTGAGTCAGCTACCAAGCCTGACGCACGCAGCATGAGCTCACAGCACTGCTGTTCAGCTTGTGACCACAGCATCGCCTAAAATGCCATAATATACTTGTTCATGCTATTATGTAGCGATGATATTATTACAGAAGACCCCTGACTGTGATAAAACTGACCAGGGTTCTGATAATAGCAGGATTGTGGTGATATTTAGCGCTGTGCTCCATGGAGGGAGGATGGTGGCGTTGTCTTTTGAGTGTGTGTGGCCACCTTTTATTGACTGCACTCACCATACCAGCTTAGTGGTTCGCTATGGTGAACACAAATGTAGATACTTATATATAACGTGTGTATAGTGTGAGATAACAGTGAGAGTAGGAGGTTGGGAGCCGCCATTTTGGTGAGGGTGGAGCGTCGTCTGCAGGACTTATCATGTTGTTAACTGATGACCACGATGGTCTTTGGGCACCATACCAGTTTACTTGTACAAGTATGGTGAATAAAACAGGTAGATATTTATATATAATGTGTGTATATAGCGTAATAACACCACAAACAGTATTGTTGTAGGAGAAATATTAGTGCATCTGGCCTTGAGAGCGGCAGCCATCAGCTGACTGTGTGAAGTCCTACGTCTTTGTGCCTTTACTCACCATACAAGCTTAGATGTACAGTTATGGTGAACAAAACATGTAAATACTTATATATAACGTCTGTATATAAAAGCAAAAACAGTATGGTGGGTGGAGAATGGTGGCAAGTCAGGTGAGGTGAGGGAGGGAGTGGCAGCCAGTGGCAGCCAGTCACTGCCTGCCACTGCCACTCAGCATACCAACTTAGTGGTTTGTCATGATGAACAAAACATGCAGATACTTATATATAACCTGTGTATATAGTGTAATAACCGACAAAGTATTTGTTCACTGTTTGATGAACATAATTGTTCAACAATATGCACACCATATTTTTGAGTACAGCGATGATTCACTCATTTTATTATATAAATATATCACACTACACACTATTGAATAATATTACAGCAAAAAAACTACGAAAAATCAATCAGAGACATTGAAATAATTAGGTAATTATCTCTTTGTGGAAACTCTGGCCTGACAGCTGGCGATCAACAGACCGCCTGGGACGCACGCTCAGTCAGCGCCTGATTTTTGCCAGACTTCCCCGCCCTATAGTGGGCAATATATGCCACTTACGATTTTTTTATTATTTTTCCCGTGATCAGTGAACACAAA
This sequence comes from Procambarus clarkii, assembly GCF_040958095.1. Lineage (NCBI taxonomy): Eukaryota > Metazoa > Arthropoda > Malacostraca > Decapoda > Cambaridae > Procambarus > Procambarus clarkii. The sequence goes on along the minus strand of NC_091240.1, from coordinate 14,971,012 downwards.
TTAACAGGTTAGGAAGAAAAAATAATTTTTTTTTTTTTTTTTTTTTTTTGTATGCGCCTGTGGGTGTCAAATGGTATATAGCTATGCGCCATTTAAGGGTTAAATCTTGCGTAGTACTCCAAAGCATCACATGATGCGATGCGCAATTTACTGCAAGTCGGTCAAAGCATCATATGATGCGATGCGCAATTGAAGGGTTAAGAACGAGTAATAAATTCTTGCATTAGATTATTCCTTTTAACTATCCTATATATGAATTGATATATAGAAACTACTAATAACCTTATTCAAATTTCTACAAAAACATGTCTTAGCTGTAAGACGACTTCATTAAGTCCGTTTCGTTACTCATCCACGTGATCACAAGATCCCAATAAGGAAGACACTAGTAGTGAACATCGTAGGTGAAGAGAGACAACTTGCTACATCCTCGCCTACACGCTGCAATCATGGAAATTTGAGTAGCATTTGAATAGGCTATGAATTATTTCAATATTCATTGAAATTGAAATAAAAAGGAAAATCAACAAACATTGTAGTATAGGTCTTCTTGTAATATAACGACAGACTACCCACAAATACACGATCTTGAATGATGTATCAAACCAGAAAAGTATACTTAACGTGAGCGTGCAAGAACACTAAGGCCTGCCGGTATCGCGTCTGTCCGTCCCTGGCGTCCACTGCTGCGTACACGTAATTACGGGTCGTGACTATAATTGTAGATGCGTTATTAAACAGTTGAGCACTGTAGACCACGTGATGGTATTGAATGACGGCCGTCTGTGGAGCTACCACGCGATAATGCTGTGCGACTCGTCAGCCACGCCACTCCTCACGCCTCGTCGGTGTTATTAATAATATGGCATCTTCCCGCTAGCGTCTCCCTCAACCCCACTCGCATTCGCAATAGAATATAGTAAGGACGGAAAATTCTTTTCCGTGTAATTACTTAATGCGTTAAAGAGAATAGGGTTGCAATTGTAGGGAATTAAATATTGTTTATATTCTCGCTAGATGGTGTTGATTAAGCACAGTGTCCTTATTAATGAGAAATGGGAAGAATTTCCATGGCGTTCATATATAACAGATAAAACTTATTTAGTGATTTTTTTAGTTAATAACTCTCGGTCATTGGATCATTAGTGGTTATATTATCAGTAATTAATTATTATACAGAATACTGATAAAAGTAGAGAACCTTATTCAATTCTCTAACATATTGGTAATAAATATGTCATGCTAGACAATATCTGACGCAATCCTGCCTCTCGATGTGGTGAGAATTTCAGCAAATGACGCGCAGATAGAGAAATATTTATTTATATTAGTACTACAGTTAGTAGAGTTAATAGTTACTGTGGTTAATACAATAATGATGTATTGTAATACAAGAAATGATGTATTAGTGTTGAAAACTTTCCAACAGGGACGGTAGAGACACCCACACCCCCTGCCTACGAAAACGGCAAACACCCCAAACTGCCGGAGAGGCCAGGCGATACGTCCTCACCTCACGGCAGCTAGAGCACAACTTCCCTTGTATGAGAAAGTTAGTATCGACCTGCTTGTGTATATCTCCCAGTATGTCGTCTTCGTGGTCCTCTGGAGTTGCAATCATACAGACAGGCTTCACGTTCCTGGGATTGTAAGTTTCATCATGTTAACATGCACATGCATCTCTTCTTGCGATCAGGCGTGTCCAGCACATAATTGGTTGCATTTGCCTTCTTAATCACAGGATAGAGGCCATTAAATTTTGCATCTAAACTTCCCCCCCATAATTGAAGAATAGGCTAGCACCTGATCTCCCACCATGAAATCTCTGGGTTTGGTTGTGACATCATAATTGCCTTTCATGGTGGTTTGGTTATGTATCAAATTATCCTTAGCAAATTGCCAAGCGGCAAACAGTCGTACCTTGTGTGACGAGATCCAATCAGCCATGTCTATGTTACTCTCCACTTCGTCACACTGGTCCCTGACCACCTCCAAGGGTCCACGTACTGGGTGACCATATTTAAGATCAAAAGGGGACAGACCAAGAGATTCATTTGGAACCGACCTTATAGCAAAGAGTAGACATGGCAGTTCCTCCGCCCAACGTCCTTGCTTACCGATACAATACTTCCTGATCATCTGTTTCAATGTCTGATGGAACCTCTCGAATGCTCCCTGGGACTCTGGGTGATAAGCGCTGGATGTGATGTGATGAATTCTCATGTTCGATATCTGTTGGTTAAAACATTTGGAAATAAAATTTGGTCCGTGATCAGTTTGAACCGTCTTAGGAAGACCCTGTCTCGAGAAGAACCAGATCAGGTGTTTCACTAGCACCTTAGATGTTACTGTTCGGAGAGGGAACAGCTTCGGGGTATCTACTAACTCTGTCCATGATGGTAAATAGATATTGTACACCTGAAGTAGGAGGAGGAAGAGGACCAACAATATCTAAAATTAGGTGTTCAAAAGGTTCTCCTATGGAGGGTATCGGGTTTAAGGGGGCTTTAGGAATTGGTTGGTTTACTGTACCAACCACCTGACAAACATGACACGTTTTGCAGTGGTGTCGTATATCGACCTTCATCTCGGGCCAGTAAAAATTCCTAGCTAGTCGATGGAAGGTCTTTGAAATCCCACCATGTCCAGAGTATCCGTTATCATGTGCCACTTTAATCAGTCTTGACTTAAATGGGGTGGGCACCACTATTTTTGTGTTATTTACATCAGCTGAGGAGTGAGGAGTTCTCTGTAGGCACCTTCTGAACAACACTTTGCTGTCTTTGAAATATCTAGCTCCCGACTTCCGACCTGAGTTAATCAGATCGGCCAGAGCTCTCACTTGTGGGTCTTTCTCCTGCTCTCTTATTAAAGCCCCCCTGGTCTAATCCGGATTCTCTGGAAAAAAATTAAAAGTTTTACTAGGGTCTTCGATAGCCTCAGGGGTTCTCATAGGGTCAAATAACTTTCCCAGCCCTAAATGTTCTTTGGCCTGGGCTCTGGTTTGAACTACCGCCACCGGCGTCCCCACGTCAGCTACAGGTTCTGCCACAACCACGGGATTAGTCTGCTCCAGCCTTGATACCAAATCATTGGCCAGTATGACCTCGATTCCCTGTACTGGAATATGCTCTACTACAGATAAGTACAAGGGCCAGTAAAATACCGAGAGGTAAGGTGCACGCCCACCAAAGGGGCGACATACAAGGAGTCTGGGAAGCCTCCTGGAATAACACTTGGCTGCCCCTCAACCCGTACCTCCTTCGGTAAAACACTCCTCTATATTAGGGACCGAGCCCCACCGCTGTCCCTCAGAATAATCACCGAGTTGCTACCCTGACTTCCGACTACACTTCCAGTTGACGTGTAAGGAGCGAACATATTACATTTTGGACCCTTGTTGTCCGACCTTGGTAGATGGGCCTCTTCTGATGGTTGTAGTAGAGTTTCCATCAAAACCTTTTAGGAGGGATAACCAGCCGACTGTTTACAAGCTGCCGCCACGTGACCGGTTCGTCCACTTGTCCAACATACTACATCTTTCCAATTACTCCTCTTTGGACTTACCTGCCTGGGGCTGCCTGGCCTCTTAAGTTCCCTCTCCTTTATACCCATGTCTTCCACCATACCTGTATGTAGCATACTGACCTGGTTTCGCTGGATGCCGTGCAGGGGCTTTGTGACAATGCATACTCGTCGGCCAACGTGGCTGCCACCTCTAATGTTTCCACCTGCTGTTCCTCGAGATAGGTCTTTAAATCTTCAGGTAGGCAATCTTTAAATTCCTCTATGAGGATAAGCTGTTCTAGCTGTTCTTTACTGGCTACTTTTCTACACTCACACCACTCTACGAATAATCTCTCTTTTTAATCTTGAAAATTCTTTATACGTGTGTTCTGCCCCTTTCTTCAGGTTTCGAAATTTTTGCCTGTATGCTTCTGGCACTAGCTAGTAAGCATGCAAAACCACCTTCTTTACCACATCGTAATCACTTTACTCACTCACTGATAATGTTGAGTATGCTGTTTGGGCTTTCCTGGTTAACACCGACTGAATCATTATAGCCCAGTTATCTTTTGGCCATTCCAAGTTTGCAGCGACTTTTTAAAAAGCAGCAAAAAATTTCGATACCTCTTTTTCATTAAATTTCGGAACCATTTTTATGTTCCACACCGGATCGAAACTACTCTTTTCTACTACCACCTAATCTCAGTACTTCCAATTCGTGTTGTCTTTCCTTCACCTTTTCTTTCCTTCTCTTTTTCTTGTAATTCCAAAAGTTTCATTTCCAGTTCTCTCTCTTTTAAAGCCATTTCCTTCTCAATTTCCTTTTCTGTCATTTCTCGTTCTATTTCTAATTTTTTTCACTATCTCGTGATTGACCTCCAATGCACGCATTTTCACAGTGAGTAGACTGATATTCAGTTCACTAGTATCACTCTCACCATCACTGTTTTTGTCTTTCAGAGGAAACCATGCTTGCCTTTTTACTTTGTCCAACACTGTCCTTGTTATCGGCAGGTTTCAAATGCTTATGTACTTTTGAAAGGATGTCCACCCGCGAATCCCGATCACTCACCTTAATTTCCATGTACGCACTTATCAACACTAATTCGGGTTTCCCCAAGATATTTTAGTTTGGAGAGGCAGTCCTCCTGGTTCAGGAACTACTGAACATCATCCAATGTGTCTACGGTCTGCCTCAGCCATTGTTCCCTTCTGTAGTACGACACAAACACAACGAACGTAATCACTGAACTTAAAATTTATACGGCAAAACGGGACATCTATCCACTGGGATAGCACTTATTTACCTACTAACTACCTTAAACAAATCACTACGCCCACCAAGACCAATGAACGCTATGAACAAGAGGTAAGGATCCCGCTGGGGATGCCATTAATGTTACGAACCCTTCGTAACCGGGTTCTTGTGATCCCACTCAAGTTCAAAGGACCCTAATCTTGGTGGAAATATAGTGTAATGTTTAAAGGTAGTAATAAAAGAAAGACAGTAAAAATATCCCGTTATTATTTCCCATCACCATAAGAATCCATATATATAATATATACAACGATATGAGAGATCAAACGGAGTGGCGTTGCTAGCCCTTACGCTAGCCTGCTTCACGATTGACAATCACAAAGTGCTTCTGCCGAGGTCTTCTTTGCGTACTCCCTGGTACGCCCTGGCAACAAAGCCAGCAACACTCGACCAGCCCCACTGGCTAGTACCTTCCAGAACCGAAGTCTACAGCGCTCAACCACAGCGCTCTTCTAGCCCTACTGGCTAGCACCTCCAGGAGTAAAGTCCACAGCACTCAACCAGCCCACTTGGCTAGTCCATCCTGGAGTAAAGTCCACAGCGCTCAACCAGCCCACTTGGCTAGTCCATCCTGGAGTAAAGTCCACAGCGCTCAACCAGCCCACTTGGCTAGTCCATCCTGGAGTAAAGTCCACAGCACTCAACCAGCCCACTTGGCTAGTCCATCCTGGAGTAAAGTCCACAGCGCTCAACCAGCCCACTTGGCTAGTCCATCCTGGAGTAAAGTCCACAGCGCTCAACCAGCCCACTTGGCTAGTCCATCCAGGAGTAAAGTCCACAGCGCTCAACCAGCCCACTTGGCTAGTCCATCCTGGAGTAAAGTCCACAGCGCTCAACCAGCTCACTTGGCTAGTCCATCCTGGAGTAAAGTCCACAGCGCTCAACCAGCCCACTTGGCTAGTCCATCCTGGAGTAAAGTCCACAGCGCTCAACCAGCCCACTTAGCTAGTCCATCCTGGAGTAAAGTCCACAGCGCTCAATCAGCCCACTTGGCTAATCCATCCCGGTCGACCTCTGTCTGCCACTGTCCCGACTTCATTCCCTTCCCTAGCCTGCCGCGGGTCCCTCGTCACCTTACAGCCTGGCAGACTAAAAGATGGGAAGTTATGATTACTGGGAGAGTCAACTTGCATAGTTCGGCACCCAGATCGTAGATGGCGCCGAAGTCCGTCACACCCATGCTACCATTCACGTATCTACTTATCATACCATCTACCCATCAACCTATCATACCTTCCTTGTAGTAAGGTGTGACAGAACGCTCGAGGAGCAGCATGCTAAAGTGAACATAATTATTGGTATAGATTATACTGGTGAAATTTTATGTAATAATTTATCAAATTTTAAGGACAATTATTTTCCCAATGTTATAAATGGCTTGTGAATATATGCACCTTAAAACAAAATAAACACGTGTTGCAAAAATACATTTTTACAACACGTGTTTGTAATGCTCTTCTATAAATGAATGTATTTGTTGTGCCTCACGGGAGTCATAAATATTGTATGAATAAAGGATGGTGTATGAGGCCTATTGCTCGGTTATATATCCACCCAAACTCATTCATATATGTCTAACCTACGCTTGAAACAATCAAGTGATCATTCGTTTATTATGTCACCCGAAGATTTGTTCCAGCAAATCCAAAGACTAACAGCCCGATTTTCAAAGAGGTATTTCCTGAATCTCAGTTGGTTATGCGGGGAACATTTCCGGAAGATTCACTCAGCAAGTGTGAGTTTAAGGCGCACAAATATGCACTCGGGCCTGGCGGTGAGTGAGGGGGCGCTCTGGCGGCCCGTCACACAGTAGTTGTGTTCAGTTCCCAGCGCGACACCGCGCGGTGAAGAGCAGGGCGCTGCTGTAGCGTCCGGCGCGCTCGTTGCTCGTACACTGAGGTCCGGACTGCCTCCGTGGTAGTGTCTAGTGATGGTCTCCTCGCTCCTTAACAATCTTTTGAAAAAGAAGATTGCAACAAACGTTAAAACCCTGTGATGAATAGTTTTGGTGTATTTAGATGAAAATTTTGAAGGACTGGTATGTCACGTCAGTTATGCTTATCACACTGGATGACTGTCGCCGCGATGCCTACACGGCAGATGACTCCATGGCAGCCCCAAGGTATATATATGTAGCAGCATCCAAACAGCTGTGTGGCAGCTGTACATGCGATCTCAACTTTGTCTTGTATATAAAACCAAACGGTTGCTAATGTTGCAGTAGCAATCACTTGCAACAGTACCAGGTGTGTAGCTTATCTTGAGGATTTCCTGACTGACTGTCAAGAACAAGGACGACTTCACAGCTCAAGCCAAGGAATAGCGACGACCCATCATAACGACAACCTACTCCAGGGACGACCTAACGACAACCTACTCCAGGGACGACCTAACGACAACCCACTCCAGGGACGACCTAACGACAACCCACTCCAGGGACGACCTAACGACAACCCACTCCAGGGACGACCTAACGACAACCCACTCCAGGGACGACCTAACGACAACCCACTCCAGGGACGACCTAACGACAACCCACTCCAGGGACGACCTAACGACAACCCACTCCAGGGACGACCTAACGACAACCCACTCCAGGGACGACCTAACGACAACCCACTCCAGGGACGACCTAACGACAACCCACTCCAGGGACGACCTAACGACAACCCACTCCAGGGACGACCTAACGACAACCCACTCCAGGGACGACCTAACGACAACCCACTCCAGGGACGACCTAACGACAACCCACTCCAGGGACGACCTAACGACAACCCACTCCAGGGACGACCTAACGACAACCCACTCCAGGGACGACCTAACGACAACCCACTCCAGGGACGACCTAACGACAACCCACTCCAGGGACGACCTAACGACAACCCACTCCAGGGACGACCTAACGACAACCCACTCCAGGGACGACCTAACGACAACCCACTCCAGGGACGACCTAACGACAACCCACTCCAGGGATGACCTAACGACAACCCACTCCAGGGACGACCTAACGACAACCCACTCCAGGGACGACCTAACGACAACCCACTCCAGGGAAGACCTAACGACAACCCACTCCAGGGACGACCTGCAAGAATTCAGGACATCTTGACAGCTCGTCTATCAGGACCACTGTCATCCTCCACGATATTATGAAGAGTTTATACTGGTTAATATAGAGGAGCCCAGTGTTGTGTGGTGGAGCCCAGTGTTGTGTGGAGCCCAGTGTTGTGTGGTGGAGCCCAGTGTTGTGTGGTGGAGCCCAGTGTTGTGTGGTGGAGCCCAATGTTGTGTGGTGGAGCCCAGTGTTGTGTGGTGGAGCCCAGTGTTGTGTGGTGGAGCCCAGTGTTGTGTGGTGGAGCCCAGTGTTGTGTGGTGGACCCCAGTGATTTGTGGTGGAGCCCAGTGTTGTGTGGTGGAGCCCAGTGTTGTGTGGTGGAGCCCAGTGTTGTGTGGTGGAGCCCTTTGTTGTATGGTGGAGCCCAGTGTTGTGTGGTGGAGCCCAAAGTGTGTGGTGGAGCCCAGGTTTGTGTGGTGGATCCTAGTGTTGTGTGGTGGAGCCCAGTGTTGTGTGTTGGAGCCCAGTGTTGTGTGGTGGAGCCCAGTGTTGTATGGTGGAGCCCAGTGTTGTGTGGTGGAGCCCTTTGTTGTGTGGTGGAGCCCAGTGTTGTGTGGTGGAGCCCATTGTTGTGTGGTGGAGCCCAGTGTTGTGTCGTGGAGCCCATTGTTGTGTGGTGGAGCCCAGTGTTGTGTGGTGGAGCCCAGTGTTGTGTGGTGGAGCCCAGTGTTGTGTGGTGGAGCCCAGTGATGTATGGTGGAGCCCAGTGTTGTGTGGTGGAGCCCTTTGTTGTATGGTGGAGCCCAGTGTTGTGTGGTGGAGCCCAGTGTAATGTGGCGGAGCCCAGTGTAGTGTGGTGGAGCCCAGTGTTGTGTGGTGGAGCCCAGTGTTGTGTGGTGGAGCCCAGTGTTGTGTGGTGGAGCCCAGTATTGTGTGGTGGAGCCCAGTGTTGTGTGGTGGAGCCAGTGTTGTGTGGTGGAGCCCAGTGTTGTGTGGTGGAGCCCAGTGTTGTGTGGTAGAGCCCAGTGTTGTGTGGTGGAGCCCAGTGTTGTGTGGAGGAGCTCATTGTTGTGTGGTGGAGCCCAGTGTTGTTTGGTGGAGCCCAGTGTTGTATGGTGGAGCCCAGTGTTGTGTGGTGGAGCCCTTTGTTGTGTGGTGGAGCCCACTGTTGTGTGGTGGAGCCCATTGTTGTGTGTTGGAGCCCAGTGTTGTGTGGTGGAGCCCATTGTTGTGTGGTGGAGCCCAGTGTTGTGTGGAGCCCAGTGTTGTTTGGTGGAGCCCAGTGTTGTATGGTGCTGCCCAGTGTTGTGTGGTGGAGCCCAGTGTTGTGTGGTGGAGCCCAGTGTTGTGTGGTGGAGCCCAGTGTTGTGTGGTGGAGCCCAGTGTTGTGTGGTGGAGCCCAGTGATGTATGGTGGAGCCCAGTGTTGTGTGGTGGAGCCCTTTGTTGTATGGTGGAGCCCAGTGTTGTGTGGTGGAGCCCAGTGTAATGTGGCGGAGCCCAGTGTAGTGTGGTGGAGCCCAGTGTTGTGTGGTGGAGCCCAGTGTTGTGTGGTGGAGCCCAGTGTTGTGTGGTGGAGCCCAGTATTGTGTGGTGGAGCCCAGTGTTGTGTGGTGGAGCCAGTGTTGTGTGGTGGAGCCCAGTGTTGTGTGGTGGAGCCCAGTGTTGTGTGGTAGAGCCCAGTGTTGTGTGGTGGAGCCCAGTGTTGTGTGGAGGAGCTCATTGTTGTGTGGTGGAGCCCAGTGTTGTTTGGTGGAGCCCAGTGTTGTATGGTGGAGCCCAGTGTTGTGTGGTGGAGCCCTTTGTTGTGTGGTGGAGCCCACTGTTGTGTGGTGGAGCCCATTGTTGTGTGTTGGAGCCCAGTGTTGTGTGGTGGAGCCCATTGTTGTGTGGTGGAGCCCAGTGTTGTGTGGAGCCCAGTGTTGTTTGGTGGAGCCCAGTGTTGTATGGTGCTGCCCAGTGTTGTGTGGTGGAGCCCAGTGTTGTGTGGTGGAGCCCAGTGTTGTATGGTGCTGCCCAGTGTTGTGTGGTGGAGCCCAGTGTTGTGTGGTGGAGCCCAGTGTAGTGTGGTGGAGCCCAGTGTAGTGTGCTGGACCCCAGTGTTGTGTGGTGGAGCCCAGTGTTGTGTGCTGGACCCCAATGTAGTGTGGTGGAGCCCAGTGTAGTGTGGTGGAGCCCAGTGTAGTGTGGTGGAGCCCAGTGTTGTGTGGTGGAGCCCAGTGTTGTGTGGTGGAGCCCAGTGTTGTGTGGTGGAGCCCAGTGTTGTGTGGTGGAGCCCAGTGTTGTGTAGTGAAGCCCAGTGTTGTGTGGTGGACCGTAGTGTTGTGTGGTGGACCCCAGTGTTGTGTGGTGGAGCCCAGTGTTGTGTGGTGGAGCCCAGTGTTGTGTGGTGGAGCCCAGTGTTGTGTGGTGGAGCCCAGTGTTGTGAGGTGGAGCCCAGTGTTGTGTGGTGGAGCCCAGTGTTGTGAGGTGGAGCCCAGTCTTGTGTGGTGGAGCCCAGTGTTGTGAGGTGGAGCCCAGTGTTGTGTGGTGGAGCCCAGTGTTGTGTAGTGAAGCCCAGTGTTGTGTGGTAGAGCCCAGTGTTGTGAGGTGGAGCCCAGTGTTGTGTGGTGGAGCCCAGTGTTGTGTGGTGGAGCCCAGTGTTGTGTGGTGGAGCCCAGTGTTGTGTGGTGGAGCCCAGTGTTGTGTAGTGAAGCCCAGTGTTGTGTGGTAGAGCCCAGTGTTGTGAGGTGGAGCCCAGTGTTGTGTGGTGGAGCCCAGTGTTGTGAGGTGGAGCCCAGTGTTGTGTGGTGGAGCCCAGTGTTGTGAGGTGGAGCCCAGTCTTGTGTGGTAGAGCCCAGTGTTGTGAGGTGGAGCCCAGTGTTGTGTGGTGGAGCCCAGTGATGTGTGGTGGAGCCCAGTGTTGTGAGGTGGAGCCCAGTGTTGTGTGGTGGAGCCCAGTGTTGTGAGGTGGAGCCCAGTGTTGTGTGGTGGAGCCCAGTGTTGTGAGGTGGAGCCCAGTGTTGTGTGGTGGAGCCCAGTGTTGTGAGGTGGAGCCCAGTCTTGTGTGGTAGAGCCCAGTGTTGTGAGGTGGAGCCCAGTGTTGTGTGGTGGAGCCCAGTGATGTGTGGTGGAGCCCAGTGTTGTGAGGTGGAGCCCAGTGTTGTGTGGTGGAGCCCAGTGTTGTGAGGTGGAGCCCAGTGTTGTGTGGTGGAGCCCAGTGTTGTGTGGTGGAGCCCAGTGTTGTGAGGTGGAGCCCAGTGTTGTGTGGTGGAGCCCAGTGTTGTGTGGTGGCGCCCAGTGTTGTGTGGTGGAGCCCAGTGTTGTGTGGTGGAGCCCAGTGTTGTGTGGTGGCGCCCAGTGTTGTGTGGTGGAGCCCAGTGTTGTGTGGTGGAGCCCAGTGTTGTGTGGTGGAGCCCAGTGTTGTGTGGTGGAGCCCAGTGTTGTGTGGTGGAGCCCAGTGTTGTGTGGTGGAGCCCAGTGTTGTGTGGTAGAACCCAGTGTTGTGTGGTGGAGCCCAGTGTTGTGTGGGTGGAGCCCAGTGTTGTGTGGGTGGAGCCCAGTGTTGTGTGGTGGAGCACAGTGTTGTGTGGTGGAGCCCAGTGTTGTGTGGGTGGAGCCCAGTGTTGTGTGGGTGGAGCCCAGTGTTGTGTGGGTGGAGCCCAGTGTTGTGTGGGTGGAGCCCAGTGTTGTGTGGGTGGAGCCCAGTGTTGTGTGGGTGGAGCCCAGTGTTGTGTGGTGGAGCCCAGTGTTGTGTGGTGGAGCCCAGTGTTGTGTCGTGGAGCCCATTGTTGTGTGGTGGAGCCCAGTGTTGTGTGGTGGAGCCCATTGTTGTGTGGTGGAGCCCAGTGTTGTGTGGTGGAGCCCAGTGTTGTGTGGTGGAGCCCAGTGTTGTGTGGTGGAGCCCAGTGTTGTGTGGTGGAACCCAGTGTTGTTTGGTGGAGCCCAGTGTTGTGTGGTGGAGCCCAGTGTTGTGTGGTTTAGCCCAGTGTTGTGTGGTGCTGCCCAGTGTTGTGTGGTGGAACCCAGTGTTGTGTGGTGGAGCCCAGTGTTGTGTGGTGGAACCCAGTGTTGTGTGGTGGAGCCCAGTGTTGTGTGGTGGAGCCCAGTGTTGTGTGGTGGAACCCAGTGTTGTGTGGTGGAGCCCAGTGTTGTGTGGTGGAGCCCAGTGTAGTGTGGTGGAGCCCAGTGTTGTGTGGTGGAGCCCAGTGTTGTGTGGTGGAGCCCCGTGTTGTGTGCAGGAGCAAAGTGTAATGTGGTGGAGCCCAGTGTAGTGTGGTGGAGCCCAGTGTTGTGTGGTGGAGCCCAGTGTAGTGTGGTGGAGCCCAGTGTAGTGTGCTGGACCCCAGTGTTGTGTGGGTGGAGCCCAGTGTTGTGTGGTGGAGCCCAGTGTTGTGTGGTGGACCCCAGTGTAGTGTGGTGGAGCCCAGTGTTGTGTGCTGGACCCCAGTGTAGTGTGGTGGAGCCCAGTGTAGTGTGGTGGAGCCCAGTGTAGTGTGGTGGAGCCCAGTGTTGTGTGGTGGAGCCCAGTGTAGTGTGGTGGAGCCCAGTGTTGTGTGGTGGAGCCCAGTGTTGTGTGGTGGAGCCCAGTGTTGTGTGGTGGAGCCCAGTGTTGTGTGGTGGAGCCCAGTGTTGTGTAGTGAAGCCCAGTGTTGTGTGGTAGAGCCCAGTGTTGTGAGGTGGAGCCCAGTGTTGTGTGGTGGAGCCCAGTGTTGTGTGGTGGAGCCCAGTGTTGTGTGTTGGAGCCAATGTTGTGTGGTGGAGCCCAGTGTTGTGTGGTGGAGCCCAGTGTTGTGAGGTGGAGCCCAGTGTTGTGTGGTGGAGCCCAGTGTTGTGTGGTAGAGCCCAGTGTTGTGTGGTGGAGCCCAGTGATGTGTGGTGGAGCCCAGTGTTGTGAGGTGGAGCCCAGTGTTGTGTGGTGGAGCCCAGTGTTGTGAGGTGGAGCCCAGTGTTGTGTGGTGGAGCCCAGTGTTGTGTGGTGGAGCCCAGTGTTGTGTGGTGGAGCCCAGTGTTGTGTGGTGGAGCCCAGTGTTGTGTGGTGGAGCCCAGTGTTGTGTGGTGGAGCCCAGTGTTGTGTGGTGGAGCCCAGTGTTGTGTGGTGGAGCCCAATGTTGTGTGGTGAAGCCCAGTGTTGTGTGGTGGAGCCCAGTGTTGTGTGGTGGAGCCCAGTGTTCTGTGGTGGAGCCCAGTGTTGTGTGGTAGAACCCAGTGTTGTGTGGTGGAGCCCAGTGTTGTGTGGGTGGAGCCCAGTGTTGTGTGGGTGGAGCCCAGTGTTGTGTGGGTGCAGCCCAGTGTTGTGTGGTGGAGCACAGTGTTGTGTGGTGGAGCCCAGTGTTGTGTGGTGGAGCCCAGTGTTGTGTGGGTGGAGCCCAGTGTTGTGTGGGTGGAGCCCAGTGTTGTGTGGGTGGAGCCCAGTGTTGTGTGGGTGGAGCCCAGTGTTGTGTGGGTGGAGTCCAGTGTTGTGTGGGTGCAGCCCAGTGTTGTGTGGTGGAGCCCAGTGTTGTGTGGTGGAGCCCAGTGTTGTGTGGTGGAGCCCAGTGTTGTGTGGTGGAGCCCAGTGTTGTGTGGTGGAGCCCAGTGTTGTGTGGTGGAGCCCAGTGTTGTGTGGTGGAGCCCAGTGTTGTGTGGGTGGAGCCCAGTGTTGTGTGGGTGGAGCCCAGTGTTGTGTGGGTGGAGCCCAGTGTTGTGTGGGTGGAGCCCAGTGTTGTGTGAGGTGGAGCCCAGTGTTGTGTGGTGGAGCACAGTGTTGTGTGGGTGGAGCCCAGTGTTGTGTGGGTGGAGCCCAGTGTTGTGTGGTGGAGCCCAGTGTTGTGTGGTGGAGCCCAGTGTTGTGTGGGTGGAGCCCAGTGTTGTGTGGGTGGAGCCCAGTGTTGTGTGGGTGGAGCCCAGTGTTGTGTGGTGGAGCCCAGTGTTGTGTGGTGGAGCCCAGTGTTGTGTGGTGGAGCCCAGTGTTGTGTGGTGGAGCCCAGTGTTGTGTGGTGGAGCCCTAGTGTTGTGTGGTGGAGCCCAGTGTTGGTGTGGTGGAGCCCAGTGTTGTGTGGTGGAGCCCAGTGTTGTGTGGTGGAGCCCAGTGTTGTGTGGTGGAGCCCAGTGTTGTGTGGGTGGAGCCCAGTGTTGTGTGGTGGAGCCCAGTGTTGTGTGGGTGGAGCCCAGTGTTGTGTGGTGGAGCCCAGTGTTGTGTGGGTGGAGCCCAGTGTTGTGTGGTGGAGCCCAGTGTTGTGTGGTGGAGCCCAGTGTTGTGTGGTGGAGCCCAGTGTTGTGTGGGTGGAGCCCAGTGTTGTGTGGTGGAGCCCAGTGTTGTGTGGGTGGAGCCCAGTGTTATGTGGTGGAGCCCAGTATTGTGTGGTGGAGCCCAGTGTTGTGTGGTGGAGCCCAGTGTTGTGTGGGTGGAGCCCAGTGTTGTGTGGTGGAGCCCAGTGTTGTGTGGGTGGAGCCCAGTGTTGTGTGGTGGAGCCCAGTGTTGTGTGGTGGAGCCCAGTGTTGTGTGGTGTAGCCCATGTGTTGTGTGGTGGAGCCCTGTGTTGTGTGGTGGAGCCCAGTGTTGTGTGGGTGGAGCCCAGTGTTGTGTGGTGGAGCCCAGTGTTGTGTGGTGGAGCCCAGTTGTGTGTGGTGGAGCCCAGTGTTGTGTGGGTGGAGCCCAGTGTTGTGTGGTGGAGCCCAGTGTTGTGTGGTGGAGCCCAGTGTTGTGTGGTGGAGCCCAGTGTTGTGTGGTGGAGCCCATTGTTGTGTGGTGGAGCCCAGTGTTGTGTGGTGGAGCCCAGTGTTGTGTGGTGGAGCCCAGTGTTGTGTGGTGGAGCCCAGTGTTGTGTGGTGGAGCCCAGTGTTGTGTGGTGGAGCCCAGTGTTGTGTAGTGAAGCCCAGTGTTGTGTGGTGGACCGCAGTGTTGTGTGGTGGACCCCAGTGTTGTGTGGTGGAGCCCAGTGTTGTGTGGTGGAGCCCAGTGTTGTGTAGTGAAGCCCAGTGTTGTGTGGTAGAGCCCAGTGTTGTGAGGTGGAGCCCAGTGTTGTGTGGTGGAGCCCAGTGTTGTGTGGTGGAGCCCAGTGTTGTGTGGTGGAGCCAATGTTGTGTGGTGGAGCCCAGTGTTGTGTGGTGGAGCCCAGTGTTGTGAGGTGGAGCCCAGTGTTGTGTGGTGGAGCCCAGTGTTGTGTGGTAGAGCCCAGTGTTGTATGGTGGAGCCCAGTGATGTGTGGTGGAGCCCAGTGTTGTGAGGTGGAGCCCAGTGTTGTGTTGTGGAGCCCAGTGTTGTGAGGTGGAGCCCAGTGTTGTGTGGTGGAGCCCAGTGTTGTGTGGTGGAGCCCAGTGTTGTGTGGTGGAGCCCAGTGTTGTGTGGTGGAGCCCAGTGTTGTGTGGTGGAGCCCAGTGTTGTGTGGTGGAGCCCAGTGTTGTGTGGTGGAGCCCAGTGTTGTGTGGTGGAGCCCAGTGTTGTGTGGTGGAGCCCAGTATTGTATGGTGGAGCCCAGTGTTGTGTGGTGGAGCCCAATGTTGTGTGGTGAAGCCCAGTGTTGTGTGGTGGAGCCCAGTGTTGTGTGGTGGAGCCCAGTGTTGTGTGGTGGAGCCCAGTGTTGTGTGGTGGAGCCCAGTGTTGTGTGGTGGAGCCCAGTGTTGTGTGGTGGAGCCCAGTGTTGTGTGGGTGGAGCCCAGTGTTGTGTTTGTGGAGCCCAGTGTTGTGTGGGTGGAGCCCAGTGTTGTGTGGGTGGAGCCCAGTGTTGTGTGGGTGGAGCCCAGTGTTGTGTGGGTGGAGCCCAGTGTTGTGTGGGTGGAGCCCAGTGTTGTGTGGTGGAGCCCAGTGTTGTGTGGTGGAGCCCAGTGTTGTGTGGTGGAGCCCAGTGTTGTGTGGTGGAGCCCAGTGTTGTGTGGTGGAGCCCAGTGTTGTGTGGGTGGAGCCCAGTGTTGTGTGGGTGGAGCCCAGTGTTGTGTGGGTGGAGCCCAGTGTTGTGTGGTGGAGCCCAGTGTTGTGTGGTGGAGCACAGTGTTGTGTGGGTGGAGCCCAGTGTTGTGTGGGTGGAGCCCAGTGTTGTGTGGTGGAGCCCAGTGTTGTGTGGTGGAGCCCAGTGTTGTGTGGGTGGAGCCCAGTGTTGTGTGGGTGGAGCCCAGTGTTGTGCGGGAGGAGCCCAGTGTTGTGTGGTGGAGCCCAGTGTTGTGTGGTGGAGCCCAGTGTTGTGTGGTGGAGCCCAGTGTTGTGTGGTGGAGCCCAGTGTTGTGTGGTGGAGCCCAGTGTTGTGTGGTGGAGCCCAGTGTTGTGTGGTGGAGCCCAGTGTTGTGTGGTGGAGCCCAGTGTTGTGCGGGAGGAGCCCAGTGTTGTGTGGTGGAGCCCAGTGTTGTGTGGTGGAGCCCAGTGTTGTGCGGGAGGAGCCCAGTGTTGTGTGGTGGAGCCCAGTGTTGTGTGGTGGAGCCCAGTGTTGTGTGGTGCATATGAATAACCGGTAATACTCATAAGATTAACCACAATACCCATAAGTATGCCTTAATACACTTAAGAATGCCTTAATACCCATAAGAATGTCTTTATACCCGTAATACCCATAAGAATGCCTTAATACCCGTAATGCCCATAAGAATGCACATAATACCTTTAAGGGACATAATTCCCATAGTAATACCCATACCTCTGAGAGTTTACCCATTTACTACAGATCACACGTTAATTACCTGTTAATCAGACTAAGGAGACAATACCCAACGCATAGGTTCGAATCCTCATTACGGCTCCGACACATATTCTACAAACGTTCATTAGTGTGACGCCTTAATACCCGTAATATTATCATGCTTTATGATCAGATGAGGTACCATGCTCTGTGATCAGATGCGGTGTGATCAGATGAGGTACCATGCACTGTGATCAGATGAGGTACCATGCTCTATGATCAGATGCGGTGTGATCAGATGAGGTACCATGCACTGTGATCAGATGAGGTACCATGCTCTGTGATCAGATGCGGTGTGATCAGATGAGGTACCATGCTCTATGATCAGATGAGATACCATGCTCTGTGATTAGATGCGGTGTGATCAGATGAGGTACCATGCACTGTGATCAGATGAGGTACCATGTTCAGTGATCACATGCGGTGTGATCAGATGAGGTACCATGCTCTATGATCAGATGAGGTACCATGCTCTATGATCAGATGAGGTACCATGCTCTATGATCAGATGAGGTACCATGCTCTATGATCAGATGAGGTACCATGCTCTATGATCTGATGAGGTACCATGCTCTATGATCTGATGAGGTACCATGCTCTATGATCAGATGAGGTACAATGCTCTATGATCAGATGAGGTACCATGCTCTATGATCAGATGAGGTACCATGCTCTGTGATCAGATGCGGTGTGATCAGATGAGGTACCATGATCTGTGATCAGATGAGGTACCATGCTCTGTGATCAGATGCGGTGTGATCAGATGAGGTACTATGCTCTATGATCAGATGAGGTACCATGCTCTATGATCAGATGAGGTACCATGCTCTATGATCAGATGAGGTACCATGCTCTATGATCAGATGAGGTACCATGCTCTATGATCTGATGAGGTACCATGCTCTATGATCTGATGAGGTACCATGCTCTATGATCAGATGAGGTACCATGCTCTATGATCAGATGAGGTACCATGCTCTGTGATCAGATGCGGTGTGATCAGATGAGGTACCATGATCTGTGATCAGATGAGGTACCATGCTCTGTGATCAGATGCGGTGTGATCAGATGAGGTACTATGCTCTATGATCAGATGAGGTACCATGCTCTATGATCAGATGAGGTACCATGCTCTATGATCAGATGAGGTACCATGCTCTATGATCAGATGAGGTACCATGCTCTATGATCTGATGAGGTACCATGCTCTATGATCTGATGAGGTACCATGCTCTATGATCAGATGAGGTACAATGCTCTATGATCAGATGAGGTACCATGCTCTATGATCAGATGAGGTACCATGCTCTATGATCAGATGAGGTACCATGCTCTGTGATCAGATGAGGTACCATGCTCTATGATCAGATGAGGTACCATGCTCTATGATCAGATGAGGTACCATGCTCTATGATCTGATGAGGTACCATGCTCTATGATCAGATGAGGTACCATGCTCTATGATCAGATGAGGTACCATGCACTATGATCAGATGAGGTACCATGCTCTATGATCAGATGAGGTACAATGCTCTATGATCAGATGAGGTACCATGCTCTATGATCAGATGAGGTACCATGCTCTATGATCAGATGAGGTACCATGCTCTATGATCTGATGAGGTACCATGCTCTATGATCAGATGAGGTACCATGCTCTATGATCAGATGAGGTACCATGCTCTATGACCAGATGAGGTACCATGCTCTATGATCAGATGAGGTACAATGCTCTATGATCAGATGAGGTACCATGCTCTATGATCAGATGAGGTACCATGCTCTGTGATCAGATGAGGTACCATGCTCTATGATCAGATGAGGTACCATGCTCTATGATCAGATGCGGTGTGATCAGATGAGGTACCATGCTCTATGATCAGATGAGGTACCATGCTCTATGATCAGATGAGGTACCATGCTCTATGATCAGATGAGGTATCATGCTCTATGATCAGATGAGGTACCATGCTCTATGATCAGATGAGGTACCATGCTCTGTGATCAGATGAGGTACCATGCTCTATGATCTGATGAGGTACAATGCTCTATGATCAGATGAGGTACCATGCTCTATGATCTGATGAGGTATCATGCTCTATGATCAGATGAGGTACCATGCTCTATGATCAGATGCGGTGTGATCAGATGAGGTACCATGCTCTATGATCTGATGAGGTACCATGCTCTATGATCAGATGCGGTGTGATCAGATGAGGTACCATGCTCTGTGATCAGATGAGGTACCATGCTCTGTGATCAGATGAGGTACCATGCTATGTGATCAGATGAGGTACCATGCTCTGTGATCAGATGAGGTACCATGCTCTATGATCAGATGAGGTACCATGCTCTATGATCAGATGCGGTGTGATCAGATGAGGTACCATGCTCTATGATCAGATGAGGTACCATGCTCTGTGATCAGATGAGGTACCATGCTCTGTGATCAGATGAGGTACCATGCTATGTGATCAGATGAGGTACCATGCTCTATGATCAGATGCGGTGTGATCAGATGAGGTACCATGAGTAGTAGGGATGGCAACGCACAGGCCCTTTTTTTTTCTGGGGAAAAAAAGGGCCTGTGCGTTGCCATGGTTTTCAGGTCCAAAAGGGGGAAAAAAAAGGGCCTGTGCGTTGCCATGGTTTTCAGGTGAATTTGGGGAGTCACAGATTTGGAATTAGGGAATTCTTATAATGAAAAATAATGGCATACAAGTTTGTTAAAGTTCTTATGAGAAAAATAATTTCCGAGACTTAGAAGTTTGTTAAGGCCTTATGGGACAAATTCAAGTAACGTATGTAGCTCTTTAGGGTTTCCATGAGAACTCTACGGACATATTTTACATGTTTTCAACTTACAAAATCGTCTATGTAAGCCTTAGTTATTCATATAAATTTAGAAAATCACCTGTGTAAGTCATGGTTTTCAAGTCTCGTACATCACACCCCCCTCCCTCCCTCCCCCCTTACCTCGCAATCTGTCGCGTCACCTTTATTTACTTTACGCCCGGTCAGCCAGGCCTCTTATCTTATCTTATCTTCTCATAATATCTGGACCGTCCCTCCTCTCTCTCTCTCTCTCCTTTCATTCAGTTCAACTATTTTCCAACATCGTATGTTTGCTCCTTTTCATTAAGCAAGTCAGTTTTACACAAATAAATCATGTTAGTAAGCATGTTCTAGCTCACGTTCCCCACCTTAGTCCCCTGTCGTATAATGAATACTATCATTCCAATCCCTCTAAAATTTAAAAATAATCATATTTCAAATGTAGTTCAATACAGTAATTTAGTTACCAAGCTCCAGCGCTTGTCCTCCGCCTTAGCTCTCTCTCGTATCTTCGTTAGTATCAGTCCAATTTCCCTGAAATTTTTACCCTCTGTATTTCAGGCTCCGTAAATAAGATCAAAACAGTTATCAAGCTCCAGCGCTTGTCCCCCCACCTTATTTCGTTTATACAAGATCGTTAGTAACAGTCCAATTTCCCTGAAATTTTTACCCTCTGTATTTCAGACTCCGTAAATAAAATCAAGTCAGTTATCGAGCTCCAGCTCTCGTCCCCGCCTTAGTTCTCCTTCGTATCTTTGTAAATAACCCATCAATTTCCCTAAAATTAAAAGCAGACATACTTCAAAGTTAGTAAATAAGATCAAGTCAGTTACTGAGCTCCAGCTCTCGTCCCTGCCTTAGTTCTCCTTCGTATCTTTGTAAATAACCCATCAATTTCCCTAAAATTAAAAGCAGACATACTTCAAAGTTAGTAAATAAGATCAAGTCAGTTACTGAGCTCCAGCTCTTGTCCCCCACCCTCTTCCACCCTCAAGTCTTTGTAAATAAACCATCAATTTCCCCGAAATTTTTTACCCTCTGTATTTCAGACATAGTAAATATGATGCAAACAATTATAAAACTCTAGCTCTTGTCCTCTGTCCAAGTTCACTCCTGTAAATTCATTACTATCAGTCCAAATCCCCCTGAGATTTAAACACCGAACTACATTTTCAGACATAGTAAATAAAAACCAGTTCAGTTATCAAGTTTCAACTCTTGTCGCCCAGCTTAGTTCATTTTGTACAAGTTCTTTATTTCCAACTAAATCACCTGAGATTTAAGATCGCCTTATTTCTAACGTAGTAAAATTAATCAGGGCATTAGCCAAGCTCCATTTCCTCTGTCTTAGATCATCGAACATAAATATATCCGATCAAGTCCCTCTCCAGCCTATCTGTTTATCAGAGTAATTACCTTACCCTTCTCATCCCCAACGTATCCAAACCTTCAATAATTATACTGTATTTGCATATTTTCACTATATTCACCTGTGTTCTTCACATTTTTTCCGTGTTTTCTGCGTTCATTCCATGTTCTACAAATTTTCACAGCATGCTCAGTTCAAATTTTTTCTACCATTTTCCCCCGTATGTTCACTATGTTCTTTGTCATGTTTTCATGTACATCATATGTTCTCTGTATAACTTTTATACTCAATATTCATGTTCTCAATGTTCTTAGCTTATTCTTCACATTTTTTCCATGTTTTCTGTGTTCATTCCATGTTCTACAAATGTTCACAGCATGCTCAGTTCAAATTTTTTCTACCGCTTTCCCCGTATATTCACTATGTTCTTTGTCATGTTTTTCATGTACATCATATGTTCTCTGTATAACTTTTATACTCAATATTCATGTTCTCAATGTTCTTAGCTTGTTCTTCACATGTTCAGTGTTCATTCTTTGTATTCCCTATGTTCCTTATCATGTCTTCATATTCTCTATAAGTTCATATTCCCTGCATGTTCACTCTATTCATCAACTTTTTCTTACATGTTTTCTGTGTTCACCGTATGTTCACTGTGTTCATTCCCCTACTTAACCTCAATTTGTTATGTTCTTTGTTTCTTTAAACCAATTTGTTTCTTCCATTCACTAACTAGTTCTTTGTCAAATAATATTATACTGCATTACAGTTCCCTCAACATTTTTAGTCACCAAGTTTTTATTTGCAAAACTATGTCAAAGTAATTCTCGTAGTCAACTTAATAGTTCTACCAACCCCAATCTTAAACAAATCTACACTTTATTCAGTTCCAAATTTACAAAGACAAACCTTTCTCGTAACTTCTTAACTAAAAATCTTTCGCCAATCAACTAAAACATGGTCTCTTTCCTCATTTCTCAACTAAACTTATTATCCAATCAACCAAAAATTGTCAAAGGAATCTTTCCAACACTGTTCATAACTAAACTTATTCCCTAGTCATCAGAAAATAACCGTGTTCTTCATGTTTCATTGTCATTTCATAACTAAAATTATCCATCAATCAACAGAAAAAGTCATATTCATCATTGTTCCTAACTAAAATTATGTTTTCGTCAAGTAAGAAAATATAGTCAAAGATATCTATCATCGTCGTTCTTAACTGACATTTATACTTTGTGGAGCACTAAAATAGTCACTGTCGTCATATTTTTTTTCTTTGTCTTTCCTCAACTAAAATAGTCAAATGTAACTTTTTCAACACTTTCGTAACTAAATTTATATGTCGCTAAGTAAGAAAAAATAGTCAAATGTAACTTTTTCAGCACTTTCGTAAAAATTATATGTCGTTAAGTAAGAAAAATAGTCAAAGGTGCTCTCCGTAACACCAAAGTTACTCTTCGAGATAACAAAAAGACGCTCTCAAACACTCAAAAATTTACTCGCATCCTCAAAGTTATTCTCAGAGTCATCAAAAAGTTAATCTCAGTCATCAAAATGCTATTCTCCAAGTAGCCTTTCATTCATCAGAGAACTTTCTAAGACATCTTCGTTCATTAAAGTTAATCTCAGAGGCATAAAAGTTATTCTCGGAGCTATCAAAAAGTTAATCTCTAAAACAACAAAAGTTAATCTCTGTCATCAAAGTTGATCTCCAAGATATCTTCGAGTCATCAAAGTTACTTTTCATTACATCAAAGACGCATTCAAATACTACCCATGTTCTCAGAAGTCATTCTCAAAGTCATCAAAGTTATTCAAAGAGCTAACAAAAGTTATTCTCAGAGTCACCTTCGTTCTTCAGAGAAACTTTCCAAAACATCTTTGTTCATCAAAGTTAATCTAAGACATCATTTTTCATCAAAGATATTCTCTCTAAGCCATCAATGTTCTTCTCTAAGACATAAAAGTTATTCTCTATGTCAACAAAAGTTATTCTCTGAGCTAACAAAATACTACTCATGTTCTCAAAGACATTCTCCAATTCATCAATGTTGTTTCAAAGACTTCAAAGTTAATCTCAGAGTTATCCAAAGACATTCTCAAAGTCATCTAAAGTTATTCTCTAAGACATCAAAGTTATTCTAATAGTTATCAAAAGTTATTCTCAGTCATGTTATGTTATTCTCTAACTCTCTTCCATTCATCAAAGACATTCTCTAAGCCCTCAAAGTTATTCTCTAAGACAACAAAGTCATTCCCAGAGTCATCAAAAGTTATTCTTCGAAACATAAAATTTGCTCTGTAAGATATCTTCGTTCATCAAACTTATTCTCCGAGATATCTAAAGTTATTCTCAGAACAATCAAAAGTTATTATAAGACAACAAAAGTTATTCTCAGAGCTACCCAAAGCTATTCTCAGAGTCACCTTCGTTCGTCAGAGAAACTTTCAAAACATCTTTGTTCAACAAACTTGTTTTCAAAGTCATCAAAAGTTAATCTAAGACATCTGCTTTCATCAAAGTTATTTTCAGAGACATCTAAAGTTATTATGTAAGACATAAAAGTTATTCTCAGAGACATCAAATGTTATTCTCGAAGTCATCAAAGATATTTTCAGAGACATCTAAAGTTAATTTCTATGTTATAAAGTTATTCTCAGAGACATCTAAAGTTAATCTTGGTCATCAAAGTTGTTCTCTAAACATCAATGTTGTTCTCCAAGACATCAAAGATGTTCTCAAAATCATAAAAGTTATTCTCTAAGAGCTATCAAAGTTATTCTCAAAGTCATCAAAGTTATTCAAAGAGCTAACAAAAAGTTATTCTCTAAGTAACCTTTCGTTCATCAGAGAAGCTTTCTAAGACATCTTCGTTCATCAATGTTGATCTCTAAGTCACCTTTGTTCATCAAAGAAACTCTCCTTCTTCCATCAAGTTATACTTTAAGACAACATTGTTGTTCTCTAAGACATCTTCAGGCATAAAATTTCTCCCCAAATGTAACTAGTTCAGCTTTTCATACCAAACCTGCATTTCTGTTAAAACATATTTTCTTAGTTGCTTTACCCTAAAACTGTTCTCTGAACTACACTGTTCAAACCTACGTAACCTATCCTCTCCACCCAATGTTACTTAGTTAACGTAACGTTCCTAAACCTAACTTTACCTATCCTAACTTATTTAACTTATCTTACCTATCCTAACCTAACTTGCTTTACCTAACTTAATCTGCATAACCTAACTTTACCTATGTTACCTTACCTTACCTATCTTACCTAACCTAACCTAACTCTACCTATGTTACCTTACCTTACCTACCTTTCCTAACTTAACCTGCTTAACCTATCTTACCTATCTTACCTAACTTTACCTATGTTACCTTACCTTACCTACCTTTCCTAACTTAACCTGCTTAACCTATCTTACCTATCTTACCTAACTTTTACCTATCTTACCTACCTTTCCTAACTTAACCTATGTTACCTTACCTTACCTATCTTACCTAACTTTACCTATCTTACCTTACCTTACCTACCTTTCCTAACTTAACCTTCTTAACCTATTTTACCTAACTTTACCTATCTTACCTAACTTAACTTTCATAACCTAACTTTACCTATCCTAACATAACTTACCTTACCTTCCCTATCTTACCTAACTTTACCTATCCTAACATAACTTACATTACCTATCATACCTAACTTAACCTATGTTACCTTACCTTACCTATCTTACCTAACTTTACCTATCTTACCTTACCTACCTTTCCTAACTTAACCTGCTTAACCTATTTTACCTAACTTTACCTATCTTACCTAACTTAACTTTCATAACCTAACTTTACCTATCCTAACATAACTTACCTTACCTTACCTACTTTCCTAACTTATCCTGCTTAACCTATTTTACCTATCTTACCTAACTTTACCTATCTTACCTAACTTTACCTATGTTACCTTACCTTACCTACCTTTCCTAACTTTACCTATCTTACCTAACTTACCTACATTACCTAACTTAACTTAACCTGCTTAACCTAACTTACCTTACCTTACCTAACTTATATAACTTATCTTACCTATCCTAACGTAACCTAACTTGCTTTACCTAACTTAATCTTACATTCCCAAACTGATGTATCCTAACTTATCTAGTCAAACCAGACATGATCTAACTTAAGTATTCCTTCTTGTCTTTGTGTTTCGTCAATCATTGTCTCATATTCATTTACTAATTTCATTAGTTAATTTCTCAAATGGACGTTTTTGCATTTCAAGTGCTATTTGTTAGAGATTGGATATTTAAGCATTTCAAAGAATTTTTGTTATATATGGGCATTTACTCATTTCAAGGGATAATTTCTCAAATGGACGTTTTTGCATTTCAAGTGTTATTTGTTTAAGATTGGGTATTTAACCATTTCAAAGGATTTTTGTTATATATGGGAACTTACTCGTTTCAAGGGCTAATTTCTCAAATGGTCATTTTTGCAGATCAAGGGTTATTTGTTAAAGTTCATCAAGTTGCCCATAAGTTGTATTTATTATGTTTGTTATCATATGTTCTTATTCCCCAACCCCTTAACCTAACCTCTTGTAATCTTAGTGTATTTAGTAGGTTCTATCTTATGTTCTTATTCCCCAACCCCTTAACCTAACCTCTTGTAATCTTAGTGTATTTAGTAGGTTCTATCATATGTTCTTATTCCCCAACCCTTTAACCTAACCTTTCAGATGTAGTTTGTTGAATATATTATCCTTTTCCTAACCTTTCAGATGTAGTTTTGTTTCTCCTTTTTGTATATTTTTACCCAAACCCACCATCCCACTTAACTTTCTTTCCTTCTTTACTTTGATTCTCCTACTCCTTCTAACCCTCCTTTTCTATCTCTCTCCCTTATTCTCTCTCTTCCTCATTTGCTCAAATGCTCTCTTGTTTCTCAAATTCAAGTCTTATTGCTCCCATTCTCACACCCTCATTCTCATTCTCTCTTCTTTGGTCCCATTTTCTTCCGCCCCCTCTCTCTTACTCCTTGCTCTTCTTTCATGCTCTCACTCCCTTGAGCTCTTGTTTCTCAATTTCAAGTCTTAGTAGATCTGATTCTTTACTATTGTAATTCTATTTTTACTAAGATAAAGAATGAACTTATATGTGAAAACAAAGTAAAGAAGGAAAGAAAGTTAAGTGGGATGGTGGGTTTGGGTAAAAATATACAAAAAGGAGAAACAAAACTACATCTGAAAGGTTAGGGAAAGGATAATATATTCAACAAACTACATCTGAAAGGTTAGGTTAAAGGGTTGGGGAATAAGAACATATGATAACAAACATAATAAATACAACTTATGGGCAACTTGATGAACTTTAACAAATAACCCTTGATCTGCAAAAATGACCATTTGAGAAATTAGCCCTTGAAACGAGTAAGTTCCCATATATAACAAAAATCCTTTGAAATGGTTAAATACCCAATCTTAAACAAATAACACTTGAAATGCAAAAACGTCCATTTGAGAAATTATCCCTTGAAATGAGTAAATGCCCATATATAACAAAAATTCTTTGAAATGCTTAAATATCCAATCTCTAACAAATAGCACTTGAAATGCAAAAACGTCCATTTGAGAAATTAACTAATGAAATTAGTAAATGAATATGAGACAATGATTGACGAAACACAAAGACAAGAAGGAATACTTAAGTTAGATCATGTCTGGTTTGACTAGATAAGTTAGGATACATCAGTTTGGGAATGTAAGATTAAGTTAGGTAAAGCAAGTTAGGTTACGTTAGGATAGGTAAGATAAGTTATATAAGTTAGGTAAGGTAAGGTAAGTTAGGTTAAGCAGGTTAAGTTAAGTTAGGTAATGTAGGTAAGTTAGGTAAGATAGGTAAAGTTAGGAAAGGTAGGTAAGGTAAGGTAACATAGGTAAAGTTAGGTAAGATAGGTAAAGTTAGGTAAGATAGGTAAAATAGGTTAAGCAGGATAAGTTAGGAAAGTAGGTAAGGTAAGGTAAGTTATGTTAGGATAGGTAAAGTTAGGTTATGAAAGTTAAGTTAGGTAAGATAGGTAAAGTTAGGTAAAATAGGTTAAGCAGGTTAAGTTAGGAAAGGTAGGTAAGGTAAGATAGGTAAAGTTAGGTAAGATAGGTAAGGTAAGGTAACATAGGTTAAGTTAGGTATGATAGGTAATGTAAGTTATGTTAGGATAGGTAAAGTTAGGTAAGATAGGGAAGGTAAGGTAAGTTATGTTAGGATAGGTAAAGTTAGGTTATGAAAGTTAAGTTAGGTAAGATAGGTAAAGTTAGGTAAAATAGGTTAAGCAGGTTAAGTTAGGAAAGGTAGGTAAGGTAAGGTAAGATAGGTAAAGTTAGGTAAGATAGGTAAGGTAAGGTAACATAGGTTAAGTTAGGAAAGGTAGGTAAGATAGGTAAAAGTTAGGTAAGATAGGTAAGATAGGTTAAGCAGGTTAAGTTAGGAAAGGTAGGTAAGGTAAGGTAACATAGGTAAAGTTAGGTAAGATAGGTAAGATAGGTTAAGCAGGTTAAGTTAGGAAAGGTAGGTAAGGTAAGGTAACATAGGTAGAGTTAGGTTAGGTTAGGTAAGATAGGTAAGGTAAGGTAACATAGGTAAAGTTAGGTTATGCAGATTAAGTTAGGTAAAGCAAGTTAGGTTAGGATAGGTAAGATAAGTTAAATAAGTTAGGATAGGTAAAGTTAGGTTTAGGAACGTTACGTTAACTAAGTAACATTGGGTGGAGAGGATAGGTTACGTAGGTTTGAACAGTGTAGTTCAGAGAACAGTTTTAGGGTAAAGCAACTAAGAAAATATGTTTTAACAGAAATGCAGGTTTGGTATGAAAAGCTGAACTAGTTACATTTGGGGAGAAATTTTATGCCTGAAGATGTCTTAGAGAACAACAATGTTGTCTTAAAGTATAACTTGATGGAAGAAGGAGAGTTTCTTTGATGAACAAAGGTGACTTAGAGATCAACATTGATGAAC
This sequence comes from Procambarus clarkii, assembly GCF_040958095.1. Taxonomy (NCBI): domain Eukaryota; kingdom Metazoa; phylum Arthropoda; class Malacostraca; order Decapoda; family Cambaridae; genus Procambarus; species Procambarus clarkii. The sequence goes on along the minus strand of NC_091240.1, from coordinate 14,943,286 downwards.
GAAGATGTCTTAGAAAGCTTCTCTGATGAACGAAAGGTTACTTAGAGAATAACTTTTTGTTAGCTCTTTGAATAACTTTGATGACTTTGAGAATAACTTTGATAGCTCTTAGAGAATAACTTTTATGATTTTGAGAACATCTTTGATGTCTTGGAGAACAACATTGATGTTTAGAGAACAACTTTGATGACCAAGATTAACTTTAGATGTCTCTGAGAATAACTTTATAACATAGAAATTAACTTTAGATGTCTCTGAAAATATCTTTGATGACTTCGAGAATAACATTTGATGTCTCTGAGAATAACTTTTATGTCTTACATAATAACTTTAGATGTCTCTGAAAATAACTTTGATGAAAGCAGATGTCTTAGATTAACTTTTGATGACTTTGAAAACAAGTTTGTTGAACAAAGATGTTTTGAAAGTTTCTCTGACGAACGAAGGTGACTCTGAGAATAGCTTTGGGTAGCTCTGAGAATAACTTTTGTTGTCTTATAATAACTTTTGATTGTTCTGAGAATAACTTTAGATATCTCGGAGAATAAGTTTGATGAACGAAGATATCTTACAGAGCAAATTTTATGTTTCGAAGAATAACTTTTGATGACTCTGGGAATGACTTTGTTGTCTTAGAGAATAACTTTGAGGGCTTAGAGAATGTCTTTGATGAATGGAAGAGAGTTAGAGAATAACATAACATGACTGAGAATAACTTTTGATAACTATTAGAATAACTTTGATGTCTTAGAGAATAACTTTAGATGACTTTGAGAATGTCTTTGGATAACTCTGAGATTAACTTTGAAGTCTTTGAAACAACATTGATGAATTGGAGAATGTCTTTGAGAACATGAGTAGTATTTTGTTAGCTCAGAGAATAACTTTTGTTGACATAGAGAATAACTTTTATGTCTTAGAGAAGAACATTGATGGCTTAGAGAGAATATCTTTGATGAAAAATGATGTCTTAGATTAACTTTGATGAACAAAGATGTTTTGGAAAGTTTCTCTGAAGAACGAAGGTGACTCTGAGAATAACTTTTGTTAGCTCTTTGAATAACTTTGATGACTTTGAGAATGACTTCTGAGAACATGGGTAGTATTTGAATGCGTCTTTGATGTAATGAAAAGTAACTTTGATGACTCGAAGATATCTTGGAGATCAACTTTGATGACAGAGATTAACTTTTGTTGTTTTAGAGATTAACTTTTTGATAGCTCCGAGAATAACTTTTATGCCTCTGAGATTAACTTTAATGAACGAAGATGTCTTAGAAAGTTCTCTGATGAATGAAAGGCTACTTGGAGAATAGCATTTTGATGACTGAGATTAACTTTTTGATGACTCTGAGAATAACTTTGAGGATGCGAGTAAATTTTTGAGTGTTTGAGAGCGTCTTTTTGTTATCTCGAAGAGTAACTTTGGTGTTACGGAGAGCACCTTTGACTATTTTTCTTACTTAACGACATATAATTTTTACGAAAGTGCTGAAAAAGTTACATTTGACTATTTTTTCTTACTTAGCGACATATAAATTTAGTTACGAAAGTGTTGAAAAAGTTACATTTGACTATTTTAGTTGAGGAAAGACAAAGAAAAAAAATATGACGACAGTGACTATTTTAGTGCTCCACAAAGTATAAATGTCAGTTAAGAACGACGATGATAGATATCTTTGACTATATTTTCTTACTTGACGAAAACATAATTTTAGTTAGGAACAATGATGAATATGACTTTTTCTGTTGATTGATGGATAATTTTAGTTATGAAATGACAATGAAACATGAAGAACACGGTTATTTTCTGATGACTAGGGAATAAGTTTAGTTATGAACAGTGTTGGAAAGATTCCTTTGACAATTTTTGGTTGATTGGATAATAAGTTTAGTTGAGAAATGAGGAAAGAGACCATGTTTTAGTTGATTGGCGAAAGATTTTTAGTTAAGAAGTTACGAGAAAGGTTTGTCTTTGTAAATTTGGAACTGAATAAAGTGTAGATTTGTTTAAGATTGGGGTTGGTAGAACTATTAAGTTGACTACGAGAATTACTTTGACATAGTTTTGCAAATAAAAACTTGGTGACTAAAATTGTTGAGGGAACTGTAATGCAGTATAATATTATTTGACAAAGAACTAGTTAGTGAATGGAAGAAACAAATTGGTTTAAAGAAACAAAGAACATAACAAATTGAGGTTAAGTAGGGGAATGAACACAGTGAACATACGGTGAACACAGAAAACATGTAAGAAAAAGTTGATGAATAGAGTGAACATGCAGGGAATATGAACTTATAGAGAATATGAAGACATGATAAGGAACATAGGGAATACAAAGAATGAACACTGAACATGTGAAGAACAAGCTAAGAACATTGAGAACATGAATATTGAGTATAAAAGTTATACAGAGAACATATGATGTACATGAAAAACATGACAAAGAACATAGTGAATATACGGGGAAAGCGGTAGAAAAAATTTGAACTGAGCATGCTGTGAACATTTGTAGAACATGGAATGAACACAGAAAACATGGAAAAAATGTGAAGAATAAGCTAAGAACATTGAGAACATGAATATTGAGTATAAAAGTTATACAGAGAACATATGATGTACATGAAAACATGACAAAGAACATAGTGAACATACGGGGGAAAATGGTAGAAAAAATTTGAACTGAGCATGCTGTGAAAATTTGTAGAACATGGAATGAACGCAGAAAACACGGAAAAAATGTGAAGAACACAGGTGAATATAGTGAAAATATGCAAATACAGTATAATTATTGAAGGTTTGGATACGTTGGGGATGAGAAGGGTAAGGTAATTACTCTGATAAACAGATAGGCTGGAGAGGGACTTGATCGGATATATTTATGTTCGATGATCTAAGACAGAGGAAATGGAGCTTGGCTAATGCCCTGATTAATTTTACTACGTTAGAAATAAGGCGATCTTAAATCTCAGGTGATTTAGTTGGAAATAAAGAACTTGTACAAAATGAACTAAGCTGGGCGACAAGAGTTGAAACTTGATAACTGAACTGGTTTTTATTTACTATGTCTGAAAATGTAGTTCGGTGTTTAAATCTCAGGGGGATTTGGACTGATAGTAATGAATTTACAGGAGTGAACTTGGACAGAGGACAAGAGCTAGAGTTTTATAATTGTTTGCATCATATTTACTATGTCTGAAATACAGAGGGTAAAAAATTTCGGGGAAATTGATGGTTTATTTACAAAGACTTGAGGGTGGAAGAGGGTGGGGGACAAGAGCTGGAGCTCAGTAACTGACTTGATCTTATTTACTAACTTTGAAGTATGTCTGCTTTTAATTTTAGGGAAATTGATGGGTTATTTACAAAGATACGAAGGAGAACTAAGGCAGGGACGAGAGCTGGAGCTCAGTAACTGACTTGATCTTATTTACTAACTTTGAAGTATGTCTGCTTTTAATTTTAGGGAAATTGATGGGTTATTTACAAAGATACGAAGGAGAACTAAGGCGGGGACGAGAGCTGGAGCTCGATAACTGACTTGATTTTATTTACGGAGTCTGAAATACAGAGGGTAAAAATTTCAGGGAAATTGGACTGTTACTAACGATCTTGTATAAACGAAATAAGGTGGGGGGACAAGCGCTGGAGCTTGATAACTGTTTTGATCTTATTTACGGAGCCTGAAATACAGAGGGTAAAAATTTCAGGGAAATTGGACTGATACTAACGAAGATACGAGAGAGAGCTAAGGCGGAGGACAAGCGCTGGAGCTTGGTAACTAAATTACTGTATTGAACTACATTTGAAATATGATTATTTTTAAATTTTAGAGGGATTGGAATGATAGTATTCATTATACGACAGGGGACTAAGGTGGGGAACGTGAGCTAGAACATGCTTACTAACATGATTTATTTGTGTAAAACTGACTTGCTTAATGAAAAGGAGCAAACATACGATGTTGGAAAATAGTTGAACTGAATGAAAGGAGAGAGAGAGAGAGAGGAGGGACGGTCCAGATATTATGAGAAGATAAGATAAGATAAGAGGCCTGGCTGACCGGGCGTAAAGTAAATAAAGGTGACGCGACAGATTGCGAGGTAAGGGGGGAGGGAGGGAGGGGGGTGTGATGTACGAGACTTGAAAACCATGACTTACACAGGTGATTTTCTAAATTTATATGAATAACTAAGGCTTACATAGACGATTTTGTAAGTTGAAAACATGTAAAATATGTCCGTAGAGTTCTCATGGAAACCCTAAAGAGCTACATACGTTACTTGAATTTGTCCCATAAGGCCTTAACAAACTTCTAAGTCTCGGAAATTATTTTTCTCATAAGAACTTTAACAAACTTGTATGCCATTATTTTTCATTATAAGAATTCCCTAATTCCAAATCTGTGACTCCCCAAATTCACCTGAAAACCATGGCAACGCACAGGCCCTTTTTTTTCCCCCTTTTGGACCTGAAAACCATGGCAACGCACAGGCCCTTTTTTTCCCCAGAAAAAAAAGGGCCTGTGCGTTGCCATCCCTACTACTACCATGCTCTATGATCAGATGAGGTACCATGCTCTGTGATCAGATGAGGTACCATGCTCTGTGATCAGATGAGGTACCATGCTCTATGATCAGATGAGGTACCATGCTCTATGATCAGATGCAGTGTGATCAGATGAGGTACCATGCTCTATGATCAGATGAGGTACCATGCTCTGTGATCAGATGAGGTACCATGCTCTGTGATCAGATGAGGTACCATGCTATGTGATCAGATGAGGTACCATGCTCTGTGATCAGATGAGGTACCATGCTCTGTGATCAGATGAGGTACCATGCTCTGTGATCAGATGAGGTACCATGCTCTGTGATCAGATGAGGTACCATGCTCTATGATCAGATGCGGTGTGATCAGATGAGGTACCATGCTCTATGATCAGATGAGGTACCATGCTCTGTGATCAGATGAGGTACCATGCTCTATGATCAGATGAGGTACCATGCTCTGTGATCAGATGCGGTGTGATCAGATGAGGTACCATGCTCTATGATCAGATGAGGTACCATGCTCTATGATCAGATGAGGTACCATGCTCTATGATCAGATGAGGTATCATGCTCTATGATCAGATGAGGTACCATGCTCTATGATCAGATGAGGTACCATGCTCTGTGATCAGATGAGGTACCATGCTCTGTGATCAGATGAGGTACCATGCTCTGTGATCAGATGAGGTACCATGCTCTATGATCAGATGCGGTGTGATCAGATGAGGTACCATGCTCTGTGATCAGATGAGGTACCATGCTCTGTGATCAGATGAGGTACCATGCTATGTGATCAGATGAGGTACCATGCTCTGTGATCAAATGAGGTACCATGCTCTATGATCAGATGAGGTACCATGCTCTATGATCAGATGAGGTACCATGCTCTATGATCAGATGAGGTACCATGCTCTATGATCAGATGAGGTGTGATCAGATGAGGTACCATGCTCTGTGATTAGATGAGGTACCATGCTCTATGATCAGATGAGGTACCATGCTCTGTGATCAGATGAGGTACCATGCTCTGTGATCAGATGAGGTACCATGCTCTGTGATCAGATGCGGTGTGATCAGATGAGGTACCATGCACTGTGATCAGATGAGGTACCATACTCTATGATCAGATGAGGTACCATACTCTATGATCAGATGAGGTACCATACTCTATGATCAGATGAGGTACCATGCTCTGTGATCAGATGAGGTACCATGCTATGTGATCAGATGAGGTACCATGCTCTGTGATCAAATGAGGTACCATGCTCTATGATCAGATGAGGTACCATGCTCTATGATCAGATGAGGTACCATGCTCTATGATCAGATGAGGTACCATGCTATATGATCAGATGAGGTACCATGCTCTGTGATTAGATGAGGTACCATGCTCTATGATCAGATGAGGTACCATGCTCTGTGATCAGATGAGGTACCATGCTCTGTGATCAGATGAGGTACCATGCTCTGTGATCAGATGCGGTGTGATCAGATGAGGTACCATGCACTGTGATCAGATGAGGTACCATACTCTATGATCAGATGAGGTACCATACTCTATGATCAGATGAGGTACCATACTCTATGATCAGATGAGGTACCATGCTCTGTGATCAGATGAGGTACCATGCTCTGTGATCAGATGAGGTACCATGCTCTGTGATCAGATGAGGTACCATGCTCTGTGATCAGATGAGGTACCATGCTCTGTGATCAGATGAGGTACCATGCTCTGTGATCAGATGAGGTACCATGCTCTGTGATCAGATGAGGTACCATGCTCTGTGATCAGATGAGGTACCATGCTCTGTGATCAGATGAGGTACCATGCTCTATGATCAAGAAACCTGAGGATGATGGACATCATTTTGTGTTATCCATTACGAAGAATTCTCCTGAGAGGGCAATCTTCTATATTTATTGGAGGAAGTTAAACTATATGAAGTAGAGAAATGCCTCTATCCCGCATGGTCTGACTAGCCTTCCTTCCCAACACACTTAACAGGGATCGTAATGGACGAGGCTAGTCAAATTGAATTTGAAATAGCCTGTGATAATTTGCATACATAATTTGCATATTGGAGGTTGAGTAAATATTGAGGGCAGACCATATGGAAAATTAACATATTAGGCTAGATTTATGGTTTTATTTGATTATCCTCCTGTATCCATTATTATTATTTCACTTGTTAGCACAATATCATTAACGTGATGTATCAGTGAAGTCTGAGGCGTTATCTTGGGAGTTCCCAGAGCATGGGTTGGAATCCTCCTCATCTATCCTACTGATTTTCTCATTAATCCATATAATATGTGGCTGTGAGAAATGAGTGATTAATATATATAATATATACATGCAAAAGTTTCCTAATATAAATATGTTTCGAGAGATTAGGAGAGTGGAGATATGTCTAATCTGTATTTAGGGCCAAGTAGATTACCTAATTATTTACATATACACTTGTACATATAATTGACGTCATTTACTAAAAGTTGGAGAATAGACAGACAGATGGCAACTTTAACGTGACTAACTTTAACACAAACTCCCACCTTTAAAGGACAGAATGTGGGGTCGTACATGCAGATAACTAGAATGCATTCTGTAAGGTTTTTGCATTTGCTTGTAGGTGACTGCTGCTTATTATTTGTTGAGGTTGTGTAAGTGTTGTGTTAGAGGGACCAGCTGCCCTCAGTGGCGGTGATGTAGATCTGGCAACAACAGGAGTGAGTACAGCTGCTCCCTTGTCCAACTTTAGCTAGTGGCTATGTGAACCCTGCAGGGAGAAGACTTGTTCAAATATTCATCGTTTATTATTTCAGAATTTCTGTACTTTTCCCAGTTTACAGAGTGTTGCTGCAGGTATACTTAGCGATGCCAATTATTTTAGATCATGCTCACAAAGTTGATATATTGTGTAATTAACTTTTTGAGAGCAGTTACCCTTTTTCATACACTTTGCATAGGCACAGTAATTCACGGTGACCAGTGGCGCTAATAAGACTTTACCTGTATTCTTTCACCTGTCCGGTCCTGTGGAGTGGAACTGGGAGTGTTCTGGCAACGGTGTGGATAATCAATACTGCACCAGTGTATCGTGGCAGTATGTGTAGAGTGTTAGTCTATGGTGTTGGCGTGTTATGGGTCGCCTTACCTTTATCCCCGTCGACCTGCTCCAGGCTCAGGCGGGGGAGGGTAGAAATAGCCTAAACTACTCTATCCTTTTGATATGTATTTTATTGAGTCAATAAACTTACTTGGACTTGAAGTGGTCCCAACATGCACGTCTCTTGGCGTACTCTGCTGGAGGCTGGAAGGCGCCGGCCCTGGAGGAGGTGTTTAGGGATACTTAATAGTTCACTGACCAGCACTGAGGAACAGCCTTTCTAATCTCTTTATGCTTTTAAATGCAGAACTGCCTGGAGTCTTAGATCTAGGTGAAAGCATCTCAGTAGTAGACCCAGATGCCTCTCTTGACACGTTAGTTGGTTTTGGCCATGATTTCCTAACAGACAACACAGTCAAGTTCTATTCTAATAACACCTTTCCCAGTACAAGACCCAACAATGGCACGCCCAACAGCGGTCGAGGACTCAGCGCAACGTTGTTCATCATCTTGATGAAGACGATGAACAAGGTCAACTGTCCCCACACATATGCCCGAAACGCTTTGCGTAATAGTGGCTTTAGGCATTGTATGTACTACCTCTATAAACCTATCAATTTTTGTAACATCTCTTGTGTGTATGTAACTTTCCTGAATAAACATGTATTTATTTTATTTTATTTATATATGTAATGGGTTACTGCGATGACCTTGTCATCATAGCAAGAGGAGATCAAGAAGAACAACAGTTATTTACAGTACAGGACAAGTGTCCAGACGCACCTGTTGCACAGGACAAGTGTCCAGACCCACCTGTTGCACAGGACAAGTGTCCAGACCCACCTGTTGCACAGGACAAGTGTCCAGACCCACCTGTTGCACAGGACCAGGGTCCAGACCCACCTGTTGCACAGGACCAGTGTTCAGACCCACCTGTTGCACAGGACAAGTGTCCAGACCCGCCTGTTGCACAGGACAAGTGTCCAGACCCACCTGTTGCACAGGACCAGTGTCCAGACCCACCTGTTGCACAGGACCAGAGTCCAGACCCACCTGTTGCACAGGACCAGTGTTCAGACCCACCTGTTGCACAGGACAAGTGTCCAGACCCACCTGTTGCACAGGACAAGTGTCCAGACCCGCCTGTTGCACAGGACAAGTGTCCAGACCCACCTGTTGCACAGGACCAGTGTCCAGACCCACCTGTTGCACAGGACCAGAGTCCAGACCCACCTGTTGCACAGGACCAGTGTTCAGACCCACCTGTTGCACAGGACAAGTGTCCAGACCCGCCTGTTGCACAGGACAAGTGTCCAGACCCACCTGTTGCACAGGACCAGTGTCCAGACCCACCTGTTGCACAGGACCAGAGTCCAGACCCACCTGTTGCACAGGACCAGAGTCCAGACCCACCTGTTGCACAGGACCAGAGTCCAGACCCGCCTGTTGCACAGGACCAGAGTCCAGACCCACCTGTTGCACAGGACCAGAGTCCAGACCCGCCTGTTGCACAGGACATGTGTCCAGACCCACCTGTTGCACAGGACCAGAGTCCAGACCCGCCTGTTGCACAGGACATGTGTCCAGACCCACCTGTTGCACAGGACAAGTGTCCAGACCCACCTGTTGCACAGGACAAGTGTCCAGACCCACCTGTTGCACAGGACAAGTGTCCAGACCCACCTGTTGCACCGGACAAGTGTCCAGACCCACCTGTTGCACCGGACAAGTGTCCAGACCCACCTGTTGCACAGGACAAGTGTCCAGACCCACCTGTTGCACAGGACAAGTGTCCAGACCCACCTGTTGCACAGGACAAGTGTCCAGACCCACCTGTTGCACAGGACAAGTGTCCAGACCCACCTGTTGCACAGGACAAGTGTCCAGACCCACCTGTTGCACAGGACAAGTGTCCAGACCCACCTGTTGCACAGGACAAGTGTCCAGACCCACCTGTTGCACAGGACAAGTGTCCAGACCCACCTGTTGCACAGGACAAGTGTCCAGACCCACCTGTTGCACAGGACAAGTGTCCAGACCCACCTGTTGCACAGGACAAGTGTCCAGACCCACCTGTTGCACAGGACAAGTGTCCAGACCCACCTGTTGCACAGGGCAAGTGTCCAGACCCACCTGTTGCACAGGGCAAGTGTCCAGACCCACCTGTTGCACAGGACAAGTGTCCAGACCCACATGTTGCACAGGACAAGTGTCCAGACCCACATGTTGCACAGGACCAGTGTCCAGACCCACCTGTTGCACAGGACCAGTGTCGAGACCCACCTGTTGCACAGGACCAGTGTTCAGACCCACCTGTTGCACAGGACCAGGATCCAGACCCACTTGTTGCACAGGACCAGGGTCCAGACCCACCTGTTGCACAGGACAAGTGTCCAGACCCACCTGTTGCACAGGACCAGTGTTAAGACCCACCTGTTGCACAGGACCAGTGTTCAGACCCACCTGTTGCATAAGACAATTGTCCAGACCCACCTGTTGCACAGGACCAGGGTCCAAACCCACCTGTTGCACAGGACCAGCGACCAGACCCACCTATTGCACAGGACCAGGATCCAGACCCACTTGTTTCACAAGACCAGTGTTCAGACCCACCTGTTGCACAGTACCAGGGTCCAGACCCACCTGTTGCACAGGACCAGGGTCCAGACCCACTTGTTTCACAGGACCAGTGTCCAGACCTACCTGTTGCATAGGACAAGGGTCCAGACCCACCTGTTGCACAGGACCAGGATCCAGACCCACTTGTTGCACAGGACCAGGGTCCAGACCCACTTGTTGCACAGGACCAGTGTTCAGACCCACCTGTTGCACAGGACCAGGGTCCAGGCCCACCTGTTGCACAGGACCAGGGGTCCAGACCCACCTGTTGCACAGGACCAGGGGTCCAGACCCACCTGTTGCACAGGACAAGTATCCAGACCCACCTGTTGCACAGGACAATTGTCCAGACCCGCCTGTTGCACAAGACCAGTGTCCAGACCCACCTGTTGCACAGGACAAGTGTCCAGACCCACCTGTTGCACAGGACCAGGGTCCAGACCCACCTGTTGCAAAGGACAAGTGTTCAGACCCACCTGTTGCACAGGACCAGGGTCCACACCCACCTGTTATACAATACCAGGGTCCAGACCCACCTGTTGCACAGTACCAGGGTCCAGACCCACCTGTTGCACAGGACCAGGGTCTAGACCCACCTGTTGCACAGGACAAGTGTCCAGACCTACCTGTTGCATAGGACAAGGGTCCAGACCCACCTGTTGCACAGGACCAGGATCCAGACCCACTTGTTGCACAGGACCAGGATCCAGACCCACTTGTTGCACAGGACCAGGATCCAGACCCACCTGTTGCACAGGACCAGGGTCCAGACCCACCTGTTGCAAAGGACAAGTGTTCAGACCCACCTGTTGCACAGGACAAGTGTCCAGACCCACCTGTTGCACAGGACAAGTGTCCAGACCCACCTGTTGCAAAGGACCAGGGTCTAGACCCACCTGTTGCACAGGACAAGTGTCCAGACCCACCTGTTGCACAGGACAAGTGTCCAGACCCACCTGTTGCACAGGACAAGTGTCCAGACCCACCTGTTGCACAGGACAAGTGTCCAGACCCACCTGTTGCACAGGACAAGTGTCCAGACCCACCTGTTGCACAGGACAAGTGTCCAGACCCACCTGTTGCACAGGACAAGTGTCCAGACCCAACTGTTGCACAGGACAAGTGTCCAGACCCACCTGTTGCACAGGACAAGTGTCCAGACCCACCTGTTGCACAGGACCAGGGTCTAGACCCACCTGTTGCACAGGACAAGTGTCTAGACCCACCTGTTGCACAGGACCAGGGTCCAGACCCACCTGTTGCACAGGACCAGGGTCCAGACCCACCTGTTGCACAGGACAAGTGTCCAGACCCACCTGTTGCACAGGACCAGGGTCTAGACCCACCTGTTGCACAGGACAAGTGTCCAGACCCACCTGTTGCACAGGACAAGTGTCCAGACCCACCTGTTGCACAGGACCAGTGTTCAGACCCACCTGTTGCACAGGACCAGGGTCCAGACCCACCTGTTGCACAGGACCAGGGTCCAGACCCACCTGTTGCACAGGACAAGTGTCCAGACCCACCTATTGCACAGGACAAGTGTCCAGACCCGCCTATTGCACAAGACAAGTGTCCAGACCCACCTGTTGCACAGGACAAGTGTCCAGACCCACCTGTTGCTCAGGACAAGTGTCCAGACCCGCCTGTTGCACAAGACAAGTGTCCAGACCCACCTGTTGCACAGGACAAGTGTCCAGACCCACCTGTTGCACAAGACAAGTGTCCAGACCCACCTGTTGCACAGGGACAAGTGTCCAGACCCACCTGTTGCACAAGACAAGTGTCCAGACCCACCTGTTGGACAGGACCAGGGTCCAGACCCGCCTGTTGCACAGGACCAGGGTCCAGACCCACCTGTTGCACAGGACCAGGGTCCAGACCCACCCGTTGAAATATCCGCTGGATATGAGGCCTCTTCGGCCTCACACACGTGGGGTCGATGGTTCGAGTCTGCTATAACCCAGGTGACTGGATGATAGATGTTGTACTGTTGACGTACAGGTAAAACACTGCTGGGCTGTACTTGTAGTTGTGTACAAGTTGTGGACATTGTTCATGAAGAAACTGAAGGGTCTTAAATGTTAAAGTCTTTTCTTGGTGCTAAACGTAGCCTCGTGCAGTTCTGTGACGGCTTCACCACTCTGTCCTCGCCATTGTGTGAACCTTCACGTGCAGCTCCTACACTGGTGGTGATCATTTGTTTTAATATTACTTATGTGAGAAAGTATTTTTGTCTGTCTATTGTATAGGTTTTTGTTTGTTTTGTATTTCTTCTTTATTCCTTCATAATCTTTGTTTAGGTCGTCTTTCGTGGATATTTTTGTTGATATTTCCACCTTCTGCGGCGTATTCTCTGTGCTAAGTGGGTCCTGTTTTTAGTCGTCCGTGAAGGAACACATTTAACACGACACTCAATGATTGTATTCTTGATGTAGCAGTTGGTCCTTACCAGGGTCCTCCAGCCTCACGTTAACACTATGACGGAGACGACCACTTCTGCCACACCTTGACCCTCCCTCACGACCACTTCTGCCACACCTTGACCCTCCCTCACGACCACTTCTGCCACACCTTGACCCTCCCTCACGACCACTTCTGCCACACCTTGACCCTCCCTCACGACCACTTCTGCCACACCTTGACCCTCCCTCACGACCACTTCTGCCACACCTTGACCCACCCTCACGACCACTTCTGCCACACCTTGACCCTCCCTCACGACCACTTCTGCCACACCTTGACCCACCCTCACGACCACTTCTGCCACACCTTGACCCACCCTCACGACCACTTCTGCCACACCTTGACCCTCCCTCACGACCACTTCTGCCACACCTTGACCCTCCCTCACGACCACTTCTGCCACACCTTGACCCACCCTCACGACCACTTCTGCTACACCTTGACCCACCCTCACGACCACTTCTGCCACACCTTGACCCTCCCTCACGACCACTTCTGCCACACCTTGACCCACCCTCACGACCACTTCTGCCACACCTTGACCCACCCTCACGACCACTTCTGCCACACCTTGACCCTCCCTCACGACCACTTCTGCCACACCTTGACCCACCCTCACGACCACTTCTGCCACACCTTGACCCTCCCTCACCACCCCAGTGTGTTCAGGCGGCCACCTGTCCCCCACCAAACGTTGCCATGGCATAATATCCATGGCAACAATGTCATATTCAGCAGCGAGTTCCCAGCCACTCCATCGCGTGTGCCCCACCTGCCACTCCCACCCAACAGGTGTCTCGTCGCTCCCCACCTACTCTCCTCCCTTGTATTGATCGTGCTGGTACTGTATTGATCGTGCTGGTACTGTATTGATCGTGCTGGTACTGTATTGATGGTGCTGGTACTGTATTGATGGTGCTGGTACTGTATTGATGGTGCTGGTACTGTATTGATGGTGCTGGTACTGTATTGATCGTGCTGGTACTGTATTGATCGTGCTGGTACTGTATTGATGGTGCTGGTACTGTATTGATGGTGCTGGTACTGTATTAATGGTGCTGGTACTGTATTGATGGTGCTGGTACTGTATTGATGGTGCTGGTACTGTATTGATGGTGCTGGTACTGTATTGATGGTGCTGGTACTGTATTGATGGTGCTAGTACTGTATTGATGGTGCTGGTACTGTATTGATGGTGCTGGTACTGTATTGATGGTGCCGGTACTGTATTGATGGTGCTGGTACTGTATTGATGGTGCTGGTACTGTATTGATGGTGCTGGTACTGTATTGATGGTGCTGGTACTATATTGATGGTGCTGGTACTGTATTGATGGTGCCGGTACTGTACTGATGGTGCTGGTACTGTATTGATGGTGCTGGTACTGTATTGATGGTGCCGGTACTGTATTGATGGTGCCGGTACTGTATTGATGGTACCGGTACTGTATTGATGGTGCTGGTACTGTATTGATGGTGCTGGTACTGTATTGATGGTGCTGGTACTGTATTGATGGTGCTGATACTGTATTGATGGTGCTGGTACTGTATTGATGGGGCTGGTACTGTATTGGTGCTGGTACTGTATTGGTGGTGCTGGTACTGTATTGATGGTGCCGGTACTGTATTGGTGGTGCTGGTACTGTATTGATGGTGCTGTTATTGTATTGATGGTGCTGGTACTGTATTGGTGCTGGTACTGTATTGGTGCTGGTGCTGGTACTGTATTGGTGCTGGTACTGTATTGATGGTGCTGGTACTGTATTGATGGTGCTGGTACTGTATTGGTGCTGCTGGTACTGTATTGATGGTGCTGGTACTGTATTGATGGTGCTGGTACTGTATTGGTGCCGGTACTGTATTGATGGTGTTATGTCGGAAAATCCGACACCATTTAATAATCATACAGATAATAGCTGTATTACCAACAAGTTACCCATAGAAAACGTAACTTGTAGTGGAATTACCGTCTAAAGAAAACGGGATATCATCACCACATACTATTATAAATCACCACCTATTATGGTGGGAATTATTCTTAAATACATTAGTCTTTGGACTTTACCATCATAAAAACATCTCATATAAATTAACTTAATTATCAATATTAAAGTAGAGTAAATGTGACCCTTCTATCACTTTCTGACATGTGGACAATGTAAGCCAGGCGTCAGAGTGAGGAAGGAGGGCAGCCATTGTTTATATTGAGACCAGAGGCTCACACGGGAGCAAATTCGGCTCCTGTTAAATTTACTTGGAAGTAGTGTTATGGAAACCAAAAGTGTACCATTTTCAACACACTGTCATCAAATCAAGTTAAGTGTTCTTTCCGAAACCCATTATCTATCATTAGTGGCCATTAATGTCATTGGGTAGGGTTAGCCGGTTAGAACGCGAAATCGCCTCATACTAAAGGTAATTAAGCCAGGTCTTCATTGTTCCATGTATAGTATTTTCTCTGATATAGCTTGTCATATATAGAATCTGGCTTCACAGTTAGCGCCCTTTTGACAGGTCAAGACGAGGAAGCAAGATTTTGTGCACCAGTTACTGGGTGATGGAAGCTACCTCAAAGAGGATAATTTGGTGTCTACACCCTAGTTATACCTGGTGGACTAACCTGCTGTACTATAAGATAAGGAACCTTTTCAATGTATGTAGTAAATACTGTAGTTTGATTGGCTGCATATATATTAATTTAATAAACCCCCCCTAATGTGTAGAGGATCGATTTGTGAGATTAAGAGATTATTGCAGAAATACAGTCCACTTATCATTATACAAATTGCTATCGAAGTATATAAATTAACGTAAATATAAATTCATATAAATTAAATAAATATAAATCTCACAGGTCGGTTCCCACAGTGCTGGTCCTGTATTGGTGCTGGTACTGTATTGATGGTGCTGGTACTGTATTGGTGCCGGTACTGTATTGATGGTGCTGGTACTGTATTGGTGCCGGTACTGTATTGATGGTGCTGGTAGTGTATTGGTGCTGGTACTGTATTGATGGTGCTGGTACTGTATTGGTGCCGGTACTGTATTGATGGTGCTGGTACTGTATTGGTGCCGGTACTGTATTGATGGTGCTGGTACTGTATTGGTGCTGGTACTGTATTGATGGTGCTGGTACTGTATTGGTGCTGGTACTGTATTGGTGCTGGTACTGTATTGGTGCTGGTACTGTATTGGTGCTGGTACTGTATTGATGGTGCTGGTACTGTATTGATGGTCCTGGTACTGTATTGATGGTGCTGGTACTGTATTGGTGCTGGTACTGTATTGATGGTGCTGGTACTGTATTGGTGCTGGTACTGTATTGATGGTGCTGGTACTGTATTGATGGTGCTGGTACTGTATTGATGGTGTTGGTACTGTATTGATGGTGCTGGTACTGTATTGATGGTGCTGGTACTGTATTGATGGTGCTGGTACTGTATTGATGGTGCTGGTACTGTATTTGTGCCGGTACTGTATTGATGGTGCTGATACTGTATTGATGGTGCCGGTACTGTATTGATGGTGCCGGTACTGTATTGGTGCCGGTACTGTATTGATGGTGCTGGTACTGTATTGGTGCTGGTACTGTATTGATGGTGCTGGTACTGTATTGGTGCCGGTACTGTATTGATGGTGCTGGTACTGTATTGGTGCCGGTACTGTATTGATGGTGCTGGTAGTGTATTGGTGCTGGTACTGTATTGATGGTGCTGGTACTGTATTGGTGCCGGTACTGTATTGATGGTGCTGGTACTGTATTGGTGCCGGTACTGTATTGATGGTGCTGGTACTGTATTGGTGCCGGTACTTTATTGATGGTGCTGGTACTGTATTGGTGCTGGTACTGTATTGATGGTGCTGGTACTGTATTGGTCCTGGTACTGTATTGGTGCTGGTACTGTATTGGTGCTGGTACTGTATTGGTGCTGGTACTGTATTGATGGTGCTGGTACTGTATTGATGGTGCTAGTACTGTATTGATGGTGCTGGTACTGTATTGGTGCTGGTACTGTATTGATGGTGCTGGTACTGTATTGATGGTGCTGGTACTGTATTGATGGTGCTGGTACTGTATTGATGGTGCTGGTACTGTATTGATGGTGCTGGTACTGTATTGATGGTGCTGGTACTGTATTGATGGTGCTGGTACTGTATTGATGGTGCTGGTACTGTATTGATGGTGCTGGTACTGTATTGATGGTGCTGGTACTGTATTGGTGCCGGTACTGTAATGATGGTGCTGATACTGTATTGATGGTGCCGGTACTGTATTGATGGTGCCGGTACTGTATTGGTGCCGGTACTGTATTGATGGTGCTGGTACTGTATTGGTGCTGGTACTGTATTGATGGTGCTGGTACTGTATTGATGGTGCTGGTACTGTATTGATGGTGCTGGTACTATACTGATGGTGCTGGTACTGTATTGATGGTGCTGGTACTGTATTGATGGTGCCGGTACTGTATTGATGGTGCTGGTACTGTATTGATGGTGCTAGTACTGTATTGATGGTGCTGGTACTGTATTGTTGCTGGTACTGTATTGATGGTGCTGGTACTGTATTGATGGTGCTGGTACTGTATTGATGGTGCTGGTACTGTATTGATGGTGCTGGTACTGTATTGATGGTGCCAGTACTGTATTGATGGTGCTGGTACTGTATTGATGGTGCTGGTACTGTATTGGTGCTGGTACTGTATTGATGGTGCTGGTACTGTATTGATGGTGCTGGTACTGTATTGATGGTGCCGGTACTGTATTGATGGTGCTGGTACTGTATTGATGGTGCTGGTACTGTATTGATGGTGCTGGTACTGTATTGATGGTGCTGGTACTGTATTGATGGTGCTGGTACTGTATTGATGGTGCTGGTACTATATTGATGGTGCTGGTACTGTATTGATGGTGCTGGTACTGTATTGATGGTGCTGGTACTGTATTGATGGTGCTGGTACTGTATTGATGGTGCTGGTACTGTATTGATGGTGCCGGTACTGTATTGATGGTGCCGGTACTGTATTGATGGTGCTGGTACTGTATTGGTGGTGCTGGTACTGTATTGATGGTGCCGGTACTGTATTGATGGTGCTGGTACTGTATTGATGGTGCTGGTACTGTATTGGTGCTGGTACTGTATTGGTGCTGGTACTGTATTGATGGTGCCGGTACTGCATTGGTCCTGGTACTGTATTGATGGTGCCGGTACTGTATTGGTGCCGGTACTGTATTGGTGGTGCTGGTACTGTATTGGTGCTGGTACTGTATTGATGGTGCTGGTACTGTATTGATGGTGCTGGTACTGTATTGATGGTGCTGGTACTGTATTGATGGTGCTGGTACTGTATTGGTGCTGGTACTGTATTGATGGTGCTGGTACTGTATTGGTGCTGGTACTGTATTGGTGGTGCAAGTACTGTATTGGTGCTGGTACTGTATTGATGGTGCTGGTACTATATTGATGGTGCTGGTACTGTATTGATGGTGCCGGTACTGTATTGATGGTGCTGGTACTGTATTGATGGTGCTGGTACTGTATTGATGGTGCTGGTACTGTATTGATGGTGCTGGTACTGTATTGATGGTGCTGGTACTGTATTGATGGTGCTGGTACTGTATTGATGGTGCTGGTACTGTATTGATGGTGCTGGTACAGTATTGATGGTGCTGGTACTGTATTGATGGTGCTGGTACTGTATTGATGGTGCCGGTACTGTATTGATGGTGCCGGTACTGTATTGATGGTGCCGGTACTGTATTGGTGCTGGTACTGTATTGGTGCTGGTGCTGGTACTGTATTGGTGCTGGTACTGTATTGATGGTGCTGGTACTGTATTGATGGTGCTGGTACTGTATTGGTGCTGCTGGTACTGTATTGATGGTGCTGGTACTGTATTGATGGTGCTGGTACTGTATTGGTGCCGGTACTGTATTGATGGTGTTATGTCGGAAAATCCGACACCATTTAATAATCATACAGATAATAGCTGTATTACCAACAAGTTACCCATAGAAAACGTAACTTGTAGTGGAATTACCGTCTAAAGAAAACGGGATATCATCACCACATACTATTATAAATCACAACCTATTATGGTGGGAATTATTCTTAAATACATTAGTCTTTGGACTTTACCATCATAAAAACATCTCATATAAATTAACTTAATTATCAATATTAAAGTAGAGTAAATGTGACCCTTCTATCACTTTCTGACATGTGGACAATGTAAGCCAGGCGTCAGAGTGAGGAAGGAGGGCAGCCATTGTTTATATTGAGACCAGAGGCTCACACGGGAGCAAATTCGGCTCCTGTTAAATTTACTTGGACGTAGTGTTATGGAAACCAAAAGTGTACCATTTTCAACACGCTGTCATCAAATCAAGTTAAGTGTTCTTTCCGAAACCCATTATCTATCATTAGTGGCCATTAATGTCATTGGGTAGGGTTAGCCGGTTAGAACGCGAAATCGCCTCATACTAAAGGTAATTAAGCCAGGTCTTCATTGTTCCATGTATAGTATTTTCTCTGATATAGCTTGTCATATATAGAATCTGGCTTCACAGTTAGCGCCCTTTTGACAGGTCAAGACGAGGAAGCAAGATTTTGTGCACCAGTTACTGGGTGATGGAAGCTACCTCAAAGAGGATAATTTGGTGTCTACACCCTAGTTATACCTGGTGGACTAACCTGCTGTACTATAAGATAAGGAACCTTTTCAATGTATGTAGTTAATACTGTAGTTTGATTGGCTGCATATATATTAATTTAATAAACCCCCCCTAATGTGTAGAGGATCGATTTGTGAGATTAAGAGATTATTGCAGAAATACAGTCCACTTATCATTATACAAATTGCTATCGAAGTATATAAATTAACGTAAATATAAATTCATATAAATTAAATAAATATAAATCTCACAGGTCGGTTCCCACAGTGCTGGTCCTGTATTGGTGCTGGTACTGTATTGATGGTGCTGGTACTGTATTGGTGCCGGTACTGTATTGATGGTGCTGGTACTGTATTGGTGCCGGTACTGTATTGATGGTGCTGGTAGTGTATTGGTGCTGGTACTGTATTGATGGTGCTGGTACTGTATTGGTGCCGGTACTGTATTGATGGTGCTGGTACTGTATTGGTGCCGGTACTGTATTGATGGTGCTGGTACTGTATTGGTGCCGGTACTGTATTGATGGTGCTGGTACTGTATTGGTGCTGGTACTGTATTGATGGTGCTGGTACTGTATTGGTGCCGGTACTGTATTGATGGTGCTGGTCCTGTATTGGTGCCGGTACTGTATTGATGGTGCTGGTCCTGTATTGGTGCTGGTACTGTATTGATGGTGCTGGTACTGTATTGGTGCCGGTACTGTATTGATGGTGCTGGTACTGTATTGGTGCCGGTACTGTATTGATGGTGCTGGTACTGTATTGGTGCTGGTACTGTATTGATGGTGCTGGTACTGTATTGGTGCCGGTACTGTATTGATGGTGCTGGTACTGTATTGGTGCTGGTACTGTATTGGTGCTGGTACTGTATTGGTGCTGGTACTGTATTGATGGTGCTGGTACTGTATTGGTGCCGGTACTGTATTGATGGTGCTGGTACCGTATTGGTGCTGGTACTGTATTGGTGCTGGTACTGTATTGATGGTGCTGGTACTGTATTGGTGCCGGTACTGTATTGATGGTGCTGGTACTGTATTGGTGCTGGTACTGTATTGGTGCTGGTACTGTATTGATGGTGCTGGTACTGTATTGATGGTGCTGGTACTGTATTGATGGTGCTGGTACTGTATTGATGGTGCTGGTACTGTATTGATGGTGCTGGTACTGTATTGATGCTGGTACTGTATTGGTGCTGGTACTGTATTGATGGTGCTGGTACTGTATTGATGGTGCTGGTACTGTATTGATGGTGCTGGTACTGTATTGATGGTGCCAGTACTGTATTGATGGTGCTGGTACTGTATTGATGGTGCTGGTACTGTATTGATGGTGCTGGTACTGTATTGGTGCCGGTACTGTATTGATGGTGCTGATACTGTATTGATGGTGCCGGTACTGTATTGATGGTGCCGGTACTGTATTGGTGCCGGTACTGTATTGATGGTGCTGGTACTGTATTGGTGGTGCTGGTACTGTATTGGTGCTGGTACTGTATTGATGGTGCTGGTACTGTATTGATGGTGCTGGTACTGTATTGATGGTGCTGGTACTATACTGATGGTGCTGGTACTGTATTGATGGTGCTGGTACTGTATTGATGGTGCCGGTACTGTATTGATGGTGCTGGTACTGTATTGATGGTGCTAGTACTGTATTGATGGTGCTGGTACTGTATTGGTGCTGGTACTGTATTGATGGTGCCGGTACGGTATTGATGGTGCTGGTACTGTATTGATGGTGCTGGTACTGTATTGATGGTGCTGGTACTGTATTGATGGTGCTGGTACTGTATTGATGGTGCTGGTACTGTATTGATGGTGCCAGTACTGTATTGATGGTGCTGGTACTGTATTGGTGCTGGTACTGTATTGATGGTGCTGGTACTGTATTGATGGTGCTGGTACTGTATTGATAGTGCCGGTACTGTATTGATGGTGCTGGTACTGTATTGATGGTGCTGGTACTGTATTGGTGCTGGTACTGTATTGATGGTGCTGGTACTGTATTGATGGTGCTGGTACTGTATTGATGGTGCTGGTACTATATTGATGGTGCTGGTACTGTATTGATGGTGCTGGTACTGTATTGATGGTGCTGGTACTGTATTGATGGTGCTGGTACTGTATTGATGGTGCCGGTACTGTATTGATGGTGCCGGTACTGTATTGATGGTGCTGGTACTGTATTGGTGGTGCTGGTACTGTATTGATGGTGCCGGTACTGTATTGATGGTGCTGGTACTGTATTGATGGTGCTGGTACTGTATTGGTGCTGGTACTGTATTGGTGCTGGTACTGTATTGATGGTGCCAATACTGCATTGGTCCTGGTACTGTATTGATGGTGCCGGTACTGTATTGGTGCCGGTACTGTATTGGTGGTGCTGGTACTGTATTGGTGCTGGTACTGTATTGATGGTGCTGGTACTGTATTGATGGTACTGGTACTGTATTGATGGTGCTGGTACTGTATTGATGGTGCTGGTACTGTATTGGTGCTGGTACTGTATTGGTGCTGGTACTGTATTGGTGGTGCTGGTACTGTATTGGTGCTGGTACTGTATTGATGGTGCTAGTACTGTATTGATGGTGCTGGTACTATATTTATGGTGCTGGTACTGTATTGATGGTGCTGGTACTGTATTGATGGTGCTGGTACTGTATTGATGGTGCTGGTACTGTATTGATGGTGCTGGTACTGTATTGATGGTGCTGGTACTGTATTGATGGTGCTGGTACTATATTGATGGTGCTGGTACTGTATTGATGGTGCTGGTACTGTATTGATGGTGCTGGTACTGTATTGATGGTGCTGGTACTGTATTGATGGTGCTGGTACTGTATTGATGGTGCCGGTACTGTATTGATGGTGCCGTTACTGTATTGATGGTGCCGGTACTGTATTGATGGTGCTGGTACTGTATTGATGGTGCCGGTACTGTATTGATGGTGCTGGTACTGTATTGATGGTGCTGGTACTGTATTGATGGTGCTGGTAC
Organism: Procambarus clarkii; assembly: GCF_040958095.1. Lineage (NCBI taxonomy): Eukaryota > Metazoa > Arthropoda > Malacostraca > Decapoda > Cambaridae > Procambarus > Procambarus clarkii. The sequence continues at coordinate 14,920,873 of NC_091240.1, read as the reverse complement.
TGTATTGATGGTGCTGGTACTGTATTGATGGTTCTGGTACTGTATTGATGGTGCTGGTACTGTATTGATGGTGCTGGTACTGTATTGACGGTGCTGGTACTGTATTGATGGTGCCGGTACTGTATTGATGGTGCTGGTACTGTATTGATGGTGCCGGTACTGTATTGATGGTGCTGGTACTGTATTGGTGGTGCTGGTACTGTATTGATGGTGCCGGTACAGTATTGATGGTGCTGGTACTGTATTGATGGTGCTGGTACTGTATTGGTGCTGGTACTGTATTGGTGCTGGTACTGTATTGATGGTGCCGGTACTGCATTGGTCCTGGTACTGTATTGATGGTGCCGGTACTGTATTGGTGCCGGTACTGTATTGGTGGTGCTGGTACTGTATTGGTGCTGGTACTGTATTGATGGTGCTGGTACTGTATTGATGGTGCTGGTACTGTATTGATGGTGCTGGTACTTTATTGATGGTGCTGGTACTGTATTGGTGCTGGTACTGTATTGATGGTGCTGGTACTGTATTGGTGCTGGTACTGTATTGGTGGTGCAAGTACTGTATTGGTGCTGGTACTGTATTGATGGTGCTAGTACTGTATTGATGGTGCTGGTACTATATTGATGGTGCTGGTACTGTATTGATGGTGCCGGTACTGTATTGATGGTGCTGGTACTGTATTGATGGTGCTGGTACTGTATTGATGGTGCTGGTACTGTATTGATGGTGCTGGTACTGTATTGATGGTGCTGGTACTGTATTGATGGTGCTGGTACTGTATTGATGGTGCTGGTACTGTATTGATGGTGCTGGTACTGTATTGATGGTGCTGGTACTGTATTGATGGTGCCGGTACTGTATTGATGGTGCCGGTACTGTATTGATGGTGCCGGTACTGTATTGATGGTGCCGGTACTGTATTGGTGCTGGTACTGTATTGGTGCTGGTACTGTATTGGTGCTGGTACTGTATTGATGGTGCTGGTACTGTATTGATGGTGCTGGTACTGTATTGGTGCTGCTGGTACTGTATTGATGGTGCTGGTACTGTATTGATGGTGCTGGTACTGTATTGGTGCCGGTACTGTATTGATGGTGTTATGTCGGAAAATCCGACACCATTTAATAATCATACAGATAATAGCTGTATTACCAACAAGTTACCCATAGAAAACGTAACTTGTAGTGGAATTACCGTCTAAAGAAAACGGGATATCATCACCACATACTATTATAAATCACCACCTATTATGGTGGGAATTATTCTTAAATACATTAGTCTTTGGACTTTACCATCATAAAAACATCTCATATAAATTAACTTAATTATCAATATTAAAGTAGAGTAAATGTGACCCTTCTATCACTTTCTGACATGTGGACAATGTAAGCCAGGCGTCAGAGTGAGGAAGGAGGGCAGCCATTGTTTATATTGAGACCAGAGGCTCACACGGGAGCAAATTCGGCTCCTGTTAAATTTACTTGGACGTAGTGTTATGGAAACCAAAAGTGTACCATTTTCAACACGCTGTCATCAAATCAAGTTAAGTGTTCTTTCCGAAACCCATTATCTATCATTAGTGGCCATTAATGTCATTGGGTAGGGTTAGCCGGTTAGAACGCGAAATCGCCTCATACTAAAGGTAATTAAGCCAGGTCTTCATTGTTCCATGTATAGTATTTTCTCTGATATAGCTTGTCATATATAGAATCTGGCTTCACAGTTAGCGCCCTTTTGACAGGTCAAGACGAGGAAGCAAGATTTTGTGCACCAGTTACTGGGTGATGGAAGCTACCTCAAAGAGGATAATTTGGTGTCTACACCCTAGTTATACCTGGTGGACTAACCTGCTGTACTATAAGATAAGGAACCTTTTCAATGTATGTAGTTAATACTGTAGTTTGATTGGCTGCATATATATTAATTTAATAAACCCCCCCTAATGTGTAAAGGATCGATTTGTGAGATTAAGAGATTATTGCAGAAATACAGTCCACTTATCATTATACAAATTGCTATCGAAGTATATAAATTAACGTAAATATAAATTCATATAAATTAAATAAATATAAATCTCACAGGTCGGTTCCCACAGTGCTGGTCCTGTATTGGTGCTGGTACTGTATTGATGGTGCTGGTACTGTATTGGTGCCGGTACTGTATTGATGGTGCTGGTACTGTATTGGTGCCGGTACTGTATTGATGGTGCTGGTAGTGTATTGGTGCTGGTACTGTATTGATGGTGCTGGTACTGTATTGGTGCCGGTACTGTATTGATGGTGCTGGTACTGTATTGGTGCCGGTACTGTATTGATGGTGCTGGTACTGTATTGGTGCCGGTACTGTATTGATGGTGCTGGTACTGTATTGGTGCTGGTACTGTATTGATGGTGCTGGTACTGTATTGGTGCCGGTACTGTATTGATGGTGCTGGTCCTGTATTGGTGCCGGTACTGTATTGATGGTGCTGGTCCTGTATTGGTGCTGGTACTGTATTGATGGTGCTGGTACTGTATTGGTGCCGGTACTGTATTGATGGTGCTGGTACTGTATTGGTGCCGGTACTGTATTGATGGTGCTGGTACTGTATTGGTGCTGGTACTGTATTGATGGTGCTGGTACTGTATTGGTGCCGGTACTGTATTGATGGTGCTGGTACTGTATTGGTGCCGGTACTGTATTGATGGTGCTGGTAGTGTATTGGTGCTGGTACTGTATTGATGGTGCTGGTACTGTATTGGTGCCGGTACTGTATTGATGGTGTTGGTACTGTATTGGTGCCGGTACTGTATTGATGGTGCTGGTACTGTATTGGTGCCGGTACTGTATTGATGGTGCTGGTACTGTATTGGTGCTGGTACTGTATTGATGGTGCTGGTACTGTATTGGTGCCGGTACTGTATTGATGGTGCTGGTCCTGTATTGGTGCTGGTACTGTATTGATGGTGCTGGTACTGTATTGGTGCTGGTACTGTATTGATGGTGCTGGTACTGTATTGGTGCCGGTACTGTATTGATGGTGCTGGTACTGTATTGGTGCCGGTACTGTATTGATGGTGCTGGTACTGTATTGGTGCTGGTACTGTATTGATGGTGCTGGTACTGTATTGGTGCCGGTACTGTATTGATGGTGCTGGTACTGTATTGGTGCCGGTACTGTATTGATGGTGCTGGTACTGTATTGGTGCCGGTACTGTATTGATGGTGCTGGTACTGTATTGGTGCTGGTACTGTATTGGTGCTGGTACTGTATTGGTGCTGGTACTGTATTGATGGTGCTGGTACTGTATTGGTGCCGGTACTGTATTGATGGTGCTGGTGCCGTATTGGTGCTGGTACTGTATTGGTGCTGGTACTGTATTGATGGTGCTGGTACTGTATTGGTGCCGGTACTGTATTGATGGTGCTGGTACTGTATTGGTGCTGGTACTGTATTGGTGCTGGTACTGTATTGATGGTGCTGGTACTGTATTGATGGTGCTGGTACTGTATTGATGGTGCTGGTACTGTATTGATGGTGCTGGTACTGTATTGATGGTGCTGGTACTGTATTGGTGCTGGTACTGTATTGGTGCTGGTACTGTATTGATGGTGCTGGTACTGTATTGATGGTGCTGGTACTGTATTGATGGTGCCAGTACTGTATTGATGGTGCTGGTACTGTATTGATGGTGCTGGTACTGTATTGATGGTGCTGGTACTGTATTGGTGCCGGTACTGTATTGATGGTGCTGATACTGTATTGATTGTGCCGGTACTGTATTGATGGTGCCGGTACTGTATTGGTGCCGGTACTGTATTGATGGTGCTGGTACTGTATTGGTGGTGCTGGTACTGTATTGGTGCTGGTACTGTATTGATGGTGCTGGTACTGTATTGATGGTGCTGGTACTGTATTGATGGTGCTGGTACTATACTGATGGTGCTGGTACTGTATTGATGGTGCTGGTACTGTATTGATGGTGCCGGTACTGTATTGATGGTGCTGGTACTGTATTGATGGTGCTAGTACTGTATTGATGGTGCTGGTACTGTATTGGTGCTGGTACTGTATTGATGGTGCCGGTACGGTATTGATGGTGCTGGTACTGTATTGACGGTGCTGGTACTGTATTGATGGTGCTGGTACTGTATTGATGGTGCTGGTACTGTATTGATGGTGCTGGTACTGTATTGATGGTGCCAGTACTGTATTGATGGTGCTGGTACTGTATTGGTGCTGGTACTGTATTGATGGTGCTGGTACTGTATTGATGGTGCTGGTACTGTATTGATGGTGCCGGTACTGTATTGATGGTGCTGGTACTGTATTGATGGTGCTGGTACTGTATTGGTGCTGGTACTGTATTGATTGTGCTGGTACTGTATTGATGGTGCTGGTACTGTATTGATGGTGCTGGTACTGTATTGATGGTGCTGGTACTGTATTGATGGTGCTGGTACTGTATTGATGGTGCCGGTACTGTATTGATGGTGCCGTTACTGTATTGATGGTGCCGGTACTGTATTGATGGTGCTGGTACTGTATTGATGGTGCCGGTACTGTATTGATGGTGCTGGTACTGTATTGATGGTGCTGGTACTGTATTGATGGTGCTGGTACTGTATTGATGGTGCTGGTACTGTATTGATGGTTCTGGTACTGTATTGATGGTGCTGGTACTGTATTGATGGTGCTGGAACTGTATTGACGGTGCTGGTACTGTATTGATGGTGCCGGTACTGTATTGATGGTGCTGGTACTGTATTGATGGTGCCGGTACTGTATTGATGGTGCTGGTACTGTATTGGTGGTGCTGGTACTGTATTGATGGTGCCGGTACTGTATTGATGGTGCTGGTACTGTATTGATGGTGCTGGTACTGTATTGGTGCTGGTACTGTATTGGTGCTGGTACTGTATTGATGGTGCCGGTACTGCATTGGTCCTGGTACTGTATTGATGGTGCCGGTACTGTATTGGTGCCGGTACTGTATTGGTGGTGCTGGTACTGTATTGGTGCTGGTACTGTATTGATGGTGCTGGTACTGTATTGATGGTGCTGGTACTGTATTGATGGTGCTGGTACTTTATTGATGGTGCTGGTACTGTATTGGTGCTGGTACTGTATTGATGGTGCTGGTACTGTATTGGTGCTGGTACTGTATTGGTGGTGCAAGTACTGTATTGGTGCTGGTACTGTATTGATGGTGCTAGTACTGTATTGATGGTGCTGGTACTATATTGATGGTGCTGGTACTGTATTGATGGTGCCGGTACTGTATTGATGGTGCTGGTACTGTATTGATGGTGCTGGTACTGTATTGATGGTGCTGGTACTGTATTGATGGTGCTGGTACTGTATTGATGGTGCTGGTACTGTATTGATGGTGCTGGTACTGTATTGATGGTGCTGGTACTGTATTGATGGTGCTGGTACTGTATTGATGGTGCTGGTACTGTATTGATGGTGCTGGTACTGTATTGATGGTGCCGGTACTGTATTGATGGTGCCGGTACTGTATTGATGGTGCCGGTACTGTATTGGTGCTGGTACTGTATTGGTGCTGGTGCTGGTACTGTATTGGTGCTGGTACTGTATTGATGGTGCTGGTACTGTATTGATGGTGCTGGTACTGTATTGGTGCTGCTGGTACTGTATTGATGGTGCTGGTACTGTATTGATGGTGCTGGTACTGTATTGGTGCCGGTACTGTATTGATGGTGTTATGTCGGAAAATCCGACACCATTTAATAATCATACAGATAATAGCTGTATTACCAACAAGTTACCCATAGAAAACGTAACTTGTAGTGGAATTACCGTCTAAAGAAAACGGGATATCATCACCACATACTATTATAAATCACCACCTATTATGGTGGGAATTATTCTTAAATACATTAGTCTTTGGACTTTACCATCATAAAAACATCTCATATAAATTAACTTAATTATCAATATTAAAGTAGAGTAAATGTGACCCTTCTATCACTTTCTGACATGTGGACAATGTAAGCCAGGCGTCAGAGTGAGGAAGGAGGGCAGCCATTGTTTATATTGAGACCAGAGGCTCACACGGGAGCAAATTCGGCTCCTGTTAAATTTACTTGGACGTAGTGTTATGGAAACCAAAAGTGTACCATTTTCAACACGCTGTCATCAAATCAAGTTAAGTGTTCTTTCCGAAACCCATTATCTATCATTAGTGGCCATTAATGTCATTGGGTAGGGTTAGCCGGTTAGAACGCGAAATCGCCTCATACTAAAGGTAATTAAGCCAGGTCTTCATTGTTCCATGTATAGTATTTTCTCTGATATAGCTTGTCATATATAGAATCTGGCTTCACAGTTAGCGCCCTTTTGACAGGTCAAGACGAGGAAGCAAGATTTTGTGCACCAGTTACTGGGTGATGGAAGCTACCTCAAAGAGGATAATTTGGTGTCTACACCCTAGTTATACCTGGTGGACTAACCTGCTGTACTATAAGATAAGGAACCTTTTCAATGTATGTAGTTAATACTGTAGTTTGATTGGCTGCATATATATTAATTTAATAAACCCCCCCTAATGTGTAGAGGATCGATTTGTGAGATTAAGAGATTATTGCAGAAATACAGTCCACTTATCATTATACAAATTGCTATCGAAGTATATAAATTAACGTAAATATAAATTCATATAAATTAAATAAATATAAATCTCACAGGTCGGTTCCCACAGTGCTGGTCCTGTATTGGTGCTGGTACTGTATTGATGGTGCTGGTACTGTATTGGTGCCGGTACTGTATTGATGGTGCTGGTACTGTATTGGTGCCGGTACTGTATTGATGGTGCTGGTAGTGTATTGGTGCTGGTACTGTATTGATGGTGCTGGTACTGTATTGGTGCCGGTACTGTATTGATGGTGCTGGTACTGTATTGGTGCCGGTACTGTATTGATGGTGCTGGTACTGTATTGGTGCCGGTACTGTATTGATGGTGCTGGTACTGTATTGGTGCTGGTACTGTATTGATGGTGCTGGTACTGTATTGGTGCCGGTACTGTATTGATGGTGCTGGTCCTGTATTGGTGCCGGTACTGTATTGATGGTGCTGGTCCTGTATTGGTGCTGGTACTGTATTGATGGTGCTGGTACTGTATTGGTGCCGGTACTGTATTGATGGTGCTGGTACTGTATTGGTGCCGGTACTGTATTGATGGTGCTGGTACTGTATTGGTGCTGGTACTGTATTGATGGTGCTGGTACTGTATTGGTGCCGGTACTGTATTGATGGTGCTGGTACTGTATTGGTGCCGGTACTGTATTGATGGTGCTGGTAGTGTATTGGTGCTGGTACTGTATTGATGGTGCTGGTACTGTATTGGTGCCGGTACTGTATTGATGGTGCTGGTACTGTATTGGTGCCGGTACTGTATTGATGGTGCTGGTACTGTATTGGTGCCGGTACTGTATTGATGGTGCTGGTACTGTATTGGTGCTGGTACTGTATTGATGGTGCTGGTACTGTATTGGTGCCGGTACTGTATTGATGGTGCTGGTCCTGTATTGGTGCTGGTACTGTATTGATGGTGCTGGTACTGTATTGGTGCTGGTACTGTATTGATGGTGCTGGTACTGTATTGGTGCCGGTACTGTATTGATGGTGCTGGTACTGTATTGGTGCCGGTACTGTATTGATGGTGCTGGTACTGTATTGGTGCTGGTACTGTATTGATGGTGCTGGTACTGTATTGGTGCCGGTACTGTATTGATGGTGCTGGTACTGTATTGGTGCCGGTACTGTATTGATGGTGCTGGTACTGTATTGGTGCCGGTACTGTATTGATGGTGCTGGTACTGTATTGGTGCCGGTACTGTATTGATGGTGCTGGTGCCGTATTGGTGCTGGTACTGTATTGGTGCTGGTACTGTATTGATGGTGCTGGTACTGTATTGGTGCCGGTACTGTATTGATGGTGCTGGTACTGTATTGGTGCTGGTACTGTATTGGTGCTGGTACTGTATTGATGGTGCTGGTACTGTATTGATGGTGCTGGTACTGTATTGATGGTGCTGGTACTGTATTGATGGTGCTGGTACTGTATTGATGGTGCTGGTACTGTATTGGTGCTGGTACTGTATTGGTGCTGGTACTGTATTGATGGTGCTGGTACTGTATTGATGGTGCTGGTACTGTATTGATGGTGCTGGTACTGTATTGATGGTGACAGTACTGTATTGATGGTGCTGGTACTGTATTGATGGTGCTGGTACTGTATTGATGGTGCTGGTACTGTATTGGTGCCGGTACTGTATTGATGGTGCTGATACTGTATTGATTGTGCCGGTACTGTATTGATGGTGCCGGTACTGTATTGGTGCCGGTACTGTATTGATGGTGCTGGTACTGTATTGGTGGTGCTGGTACTGTATTGGTGCTGGTACTGTATTGATGGTGCTGGTACTGTATTGATGGTGCTGGTACTGTATTGATGGTGCTGGTACTATACTGATGGTGCTGGTACTGTATTGATGGTGCTGGTACTGTATTGATGGTGCCGGTACTGTATTGATGGTGCTGGTACTGTATTGATGGTGCTAGTACTGTATTGATGGTGCTGGTACTGTATTGGTGCTGGTACTGTATTGATGGTGCCGGTACGGTATTGATGGTGCTGGTACTGTATTGACGGTGCTGGTACTGTATTGATGGTGCTGGTACTGTATTGATGGTGCTGGTACTGTATTGATGGTGCTGGTACTGTATTGATGGTGCCAGTACTGTATTGATGGTGCTGGTACTGTATTGGTGCTGGTACTGTATTGATGGTGCTGGTACTGTATTGATGGTGCTGGTACTGTATTGATGGTGCCGGTACTGTATTGATGGTGCTGGTACTGTATTGATGGTGCTGGTACTGTATTGGTGCTGGTACTGTATTGATGGTGCTGGTACTGTATTGATGGTGCTGGTACTGTATTGATGGTGCTGGTACTGTATTGATGGTGCTGGTACTGTATTGATGGTGCTGGTACTGTATTGATGGTGCCGGTACTGTGTTGATGGTGCCGTTACTGTATTGATGGTGCCGGTACTGTATTGATGGTGCTGGTACTGTATTGATGGTGCCGGTACTGTATTGATGGTGCTGGTACTGTATTGATGGTGCTGGTACTGTATTGATGGTGCTGGTACTGTATTGATGGTGCTGGTACTGTATTGATGGTTCTGGTACTGTATTGATGGTGCTGGTACTGTATTGATGGTGCTGGTACTGTATTGACGGTGCTGGTACTGTATTGATGGTGCCGGTACTGTATTGATGGTGCTGGTACTGTATTGATGGTGCCGGTACTGTATTGATGGTGCTGGTACTGTATTGGTGGTGCTGGTACTGTATTGATGGTGCCGGTACTGTATTGATGGTGCTGGTACTGTATTGATGGTGCTGGTACTGTATTGGTGCTGGTACTGTATTGGTGCTGGTACTGTATTGATGGTGCCGGTACTGCATTGGTCCTGGTACTGTATTGATGGTGCCGGTACTGTATTGGTGCCGGTACTGTATTGGTGGTGCTGGTACTGTATTGGTGCTGGTACTGTATTGATGGTGCTGGTACTGTATTGATGGTGCTGGTACTGTATTGATGGTGCTGGTACTTTATTGATGGTGCTGGTACTGTATTGGTGCTGGTACTGTATTGATGGTGCTGGTACTGTATTGGTGCTGGTACTGTATTGGTGGTGCAAGTACTGTATTGGTGCTGGTACTGTATTGATGGTGCTAGTACTGTATTGATGGTGCTGGTACTATATTGATGGTGCTGGTACTGTATTGATGGTGCCGGTACTGTATTGATGGTGCTGGTACTGTATTGATGGTGCTGGTACTGTATTGATGGTGCTGGTACTGTATTGATGGTGCTGGTACTGTATTGATGGTGCTGGTACTGTATTGATGGTGCTGGTACTGTATTGATGGTGCTGGTACTGTATTGATGGTGCTGGTACTGTATTGATGGTGCTGGTACTGTATTGATGGTGCTGGTACTGTATTGATGGTGCCGGTACTGTATTGATGGTGCCGGTACTGTATTGATGGTGCCGGTACTGTATTGGTGCTGGTACTGTATTGGTGCTGGTGCTGGTACTGTATTGGTGCTGGTACTGTATTGATGGTGCTGGTACTGTATTGATGGTGCTGGTACTGTATTGGTGCTGCTGGTACTGTATTGATGGTGCTGGTACTGTATTGATGGTGCTGGTACTGTATTGGTGCCGGTACTGTATTGATGGTGTTATGTCGGAAAATCCGACACCATTTAATAATCATACAGATAATAGCTGTATTACCAACAAGTTACCCATAGAAAACGTAACTTGTAGTGGAATTACCGTCTAAAGAAAACGGGATATCATCACCACATACTATTATAAATCACCACCTATTATGGTGGGAATTATTCTTAAATACATTAGTCTTTGGACTTTACCATCATAAAAACATCTCATATAAATTAACTTAATTATCAATATTAAAGTAGAGTAAATGTGACCCTTCTATCACTTTCTGACATGTGGACAATGTAAGCCAGGCGTCAGAGTGAGGAAGGAGGGCAGCCATTGTTTATATTGAGACCAGAGGCTCACACGGGAGCAAATTCGGCTCCTGTTAAATTTACTTGGACGTAGTGTTATGGAAACCAAAAGTGTACCATTTTCAACACGCTGTCATCAAATCAAGTTAAGTGTTCTTTCCGAAACCCATTATCTATCATTAGTGGCCATTAATGTCATTGGGTAGGGTTAGCCGGTTAGAACGCGAAATCGCCTCATACTAAAGGTAATTAAGCCAGGTCTTCATTGTTCCATGTATAGTATTTTCTCTGATATAGCTTGTCATATATAGAATCTGGCTTCACAGTTAGCGCCCTTTTGACAGGTCAAGACGAGGAAGCAAGATTTTGTGCACCAGTTACTGGGTGATGGAAGCTACCTCAAAGAGGATAATTTGGTGTCTACACCCTAGTTATACCTGGTGGACTAACCTGCTGTACTATAAGATAAGGAACCTTTTCAATGTATGTAGTTAATACTGTAGTTTGATTGGCTGCATATATATTAATTTAATAAACCCCCCCTAATGTGTAAAGGATCGATTTGTGAGATTAAGAGATTATTGCAGAAATACAGTCCACTTATCATTATACAAATTGCTATCGAAGTATATAAATTAACGTAAATATAAATTCATATAAATTAAATAAATATAAATCTCACAGGTCGGTTCCCACAGTGCTGGTCCTGTATTGGTGCTGGTACTGTATTGATGGTGCTGGTACTGTATTGGTGCCGGTACTGTATTGATGGTGCTGGTACTGTATTGGTGCCGGTACTGTATTGATGGTGCTGGTAGTGTATTGGTGCTGGTACTGTATTGATGGTGCTGGTACTGTATTGGTGCCGGTACTGTATTGATGGTGCTGGTACTGTATTGGTGCCGGTACTGTATTGATGGTGCTGGTACTGTATTGGTGCCGGTATTGTATTGATGGTGCTGGTACTGTATTGGTGCTGGTACTGTATTGATGGTGCTGGTACTGTATTGGTGCCGGTACTGTATTGATGGTGCTGGTCCTGTATTGGTGCCGGTACTGTATTGATGGTGCTGGTCCTGTATTGGTGCTGGTACTGTATTGATGGTGCTGGTACTGTATTGGTGCCGGTACTGTATTGATGGTGCTGGTACTGTATTGGTGCCGGTACTGTATTGATGGTGCTGGTACTGTATTGGTGCTGGTACTGTATTGATGGTGCTGGTACTGTATTGGTGCCGGTACTGTATTGATGGTGCTGGTACTGTATTGGTGCCGGTACTGTATTGATGGTGCTGGTAGTGTATTGGTGCTGGTACTGTATTGATGGTGCTGGTACTGTATTGGTGCCGGTACTGTATTGATGGTGCTGGTACTGTATTGGTGCCGGTACTGTATTGATGGTGCTGGTACTGTATTGGTGCCGGTACTGTATTGATGGTGCTGGTACTGTATTGGTGCTGGTACTGTATTGATGGTGCTGGTACTGTATTGGTGCCGGTACTGTATTGATGGTGCTGGTCCTGTATTGGTGCTGGTACTGTATTGATGGTGCTGGTACTGTATTGGTGCTGGTACTGTATTGATGGTGCTGGTACTGTATTGGTGCCGGTACTGTATTGATGGTGCTGGTACTGTATTGGTGCCGGTACTGTATTGATGGTGCTGGTACTGTATTGGTGCTGGTACTGTATTGATGGTGCTGGTACTGTATTGGTGCCGGTACTGTATTGATGGTGCTGGTACTGTATTGGTGCCGGTACTGTATTGATGGTGCTGGTACTGTATTGGTGCCGGTACTGTATTGATGGTGCTGGTACTGTATTGGTGCTGGTACTGTATTGGTGCTGGTACTGTATTGGTGCTGGTACTGTATTGATGGTGCTGGTACTGTATTGGTGCCGGTACTGTATTGATGGTGCTGGTGCCGTATTGGTGCTGGTACTGTATTGGTGCTGGTACTGTATTGATGGTGCTGGTACTGTATTGGTGCCGGTACTGTATTGATGGTGCTGGTACTGTATTGGTGCTGGTACTGTATTGGTGCTGGTACTGTATTGATGGTGCTGGTACTGTATTGATGGTGCTGGTACTGTATTGATGGTGCTGGTACTGTATTGATGGTGCTGGTACTGTATTGATGGTGCTGGTACTGTATTGGTGCTGGTACTGTATTGGTGCTGGTACTGTATTGATGGTGCTGGTACTGTATTGATGGTGCTGGTACTGTATTGATGGTGCTGGTACTGTATTGATGGTGCCAGTACTGTATTGATGGTGCTGGTACTGTATTGATGGTGCTGGTACTGTATTGATGGTGCTGGTACTGTATTGGTGCCGGTACTGTATTGATGGTGCTGATACTGTATTGATTGTGCCGGTACTGTATTGATGGTGCCGGTACTGTATTGGTGCCGGTACTGTATTGATGGTGCTGGTACTGTATTGGTGGTGCTGGTACTGTATTGGTGCTGGTACTGTATTGATGGTGCTGGTACTGTATTGATGGTGCTGGTACTGTATTGATGGTGCTGGTACTATACTGATGGTGCTGGTACTGTATTGATGGTGCTGGTACTGTATTGATGGTGCCGGTACTGTATTGATGGTGCTGGTACTGTATTGATGGTGCTAGTACTGTATTGATGGTGCTGGTACTGTATTGGTGCTGGTACTGTATTGATGGTGCCGGTACGGTATTGATGGTGCTGGTACTGTATTGACGGTGCTGGTACTGTATTGATGGTGCTGGTACTGTATTGATGGTGCTGGTACTGTATTGATGGTGCTGGTACTGTATTGATGGTGCCAGTACTGTATTGATGGTGCTGGTACTGTATTGGTGCTGGTACTGTATTGATGGTGCTGGTACTGTATTGATGGTGCTGGTACTGTATTGATGGTGCCGGTACTGTATTGATGGTGCTGGTACTGTATTGATGGTGCTGGTACTGTATTGGTGCTGGTACTGTATTGATGGTGCTGGTACTGTATTGATGGTGCTGGTACTGTATTGATGGTGCTGGTACTATATTGATGGTGCTGGTACTGTATTGATGGTGCTGGTACTGTATTGATGGTGCTGGTACTGTATTGATGGTGCCGGTACTGTATTGATGGTGCCGGTACTGTATTGATGGTGCTGGTACTGTATTGGTGGTGCTGGTACTGTATTGATGGTGCCGGTACTGTATTGATGGTGCTGGTACTGTATTGATGGTGCTGGTACTGTATTGGTGCTGGTACTGTATTGGTGCTGGTACTGTATTGATGGTGCCGGTACTGCATTGGTCCTGGTACTGTATTGATGGTGCCGGTACTGTATTGGTGCCGGTACTGTATTGGTGGTGCTGGTACTGTATTGGTGCTGGTACTGTATTGATGGTGCTGGTACTGTATTGATGGTACTGGTACTGTATTGATGGTGCTGGTACTGTATTGATGGTGCTGGTACTGTATTGGTGCTGGTACTGTATTGGTGCTTGTACTGTATTGATGGTGCTGGTACTATATTTATGGTGCTGGTACTGTATTGATGGTGCTGGTACTGTATTGATGGTGCTGGTACTGTATTGATGGTGCTGGTACTGTATTGATGGTGCTGGTACTGTATTGATGGTGCTGGTACTGTATTGATGGTGCTGGTACTGTATTGATGGTGCTGGTACTGTATTGATGGTGCTGGTACTGTATTGATGGTGCTGGTACTGTATTGATGGTGCTGGTACTGTATTGATGGTGCTGGTGCTGTATTGATGGTGCTGGTACTGTATTGATGGTGCCGGTACTGTATTGATGGTGCCGGTACTGTATTGATGGTGCTGGTACTGTATTGATGGTGCCGGTACTGTATTGATGGTGCCGGTACTGTATTGATGGTGCTGGTACTGTATTGATGGTGCTGGTACTGTATTGATGGTGCTGGTACTGTATTGATGGTGCTGGTACTGTATTGATGGTGCTGGTACTGTATTGATGGTGCTGGTACTGTATTGATGGTGCTGGTACTGTATTGATGGTGCCGGTACTGTATTGATGGTGCTGGTACTGTATTGATGGTGCCGGTACTGTATTGATGGTGCCGGTACTGTATTGATGGTGCTGATACTGTATTGATGGTGCCGGTACTGTATTGATGGTGCTGGTACTGTATTGATGGTGCCGGTACTGTATTGATGGTGCTGGTACTGTATTGATGGTGCTGGTACTGTATTGATGGTGCTGGTACTGTATTGATGGTGCTGGTACTGTATTGATGGTTCTGGTACTGTATTGATGGTGCTGGTACTGTATTGATGGTGCTGGTACTGTATTGACGGTGCTGGTACTGTATTGATGGTGCCGGTACTGTATTGATGGTGCTGGTACTGTATTGATGGTGCCGGTACTGTATTGATGGTGCTGGTACTGTATTGGTGGTGCTGGTACTGTATTGATGGTGCCGGTACTGTATTGATGGTGCTGGTACTGTATTGATGGTGCTGGTACTGTATTGGTGCTGGTACTGTATTGGTGCTGGTACTGTATTGATGGTGCCGGTACTGCATTGGTCCTGGTACTGTATTGATGGTGCCGGTACTGTATTGGTGCCGGTACTGTATTGGTGGTGCTGGTACTGTATTGGTGCTGGTACTGTATTGATGGTGCTGGTACTGTATTGATGGTGCTGGTACTGTATTGATGGTGCTGGTACTGTATTGATGGTGCTGGTACTGTATTGGTGCTGGTACTGTATTGATGGTGCTGGTACTGTATTGGTGCTGGTACTGTATTGGTGGTGCAAGTACTGTATTGGTGCTGGTACTGTATTGATGGTGCTAGTACTGTATTGATGGTGCTGGTACTATATTGATGGTGCTGGTACTGTATTGATGGTGCCGGTACTGTATTGATGGTGCTGGTACTGTATTGATGGTGCTGGTACTGTATTGATGGTGCTGGTACTGTATTGATGGTGATGGTACTCTATTGATGGTGCTGGTACTGTATTGATGGTGCTGGTACTGTATTGATGGTGCTGGTACTGTATTGATGGTGCTGGTACTGTATTGATGGTGCTGGTACTGTATTGATGGTGCTGGTACTGTATTGATGGTGCTGGTACTGTATTGATGGTGCTGGTACTGTATTGATGGTGCCGGTACTGTATTGATGGTGCCGGTACTGTATTGATGGTGCCGGTACTGTATTGGTGCTGGTACTGTATTGGTGCTGGTGCTGGTACTGTATTGGTGCTGGTACTGTATTGATGGTGCTGGTACTGTATTGATGGTGCTGGTACTGTATTGGTGCTGCTGGTACTGTATTGATGGTGCTGGTACTGTATTGATGGTGCTGGTACTGTATTGGTGCCGGTACTGTATTGATGGTGTTATGTCGGAAAATCCGACACCATTTAATAATCATACAGATAATAGCTGTATTACCAACAAGTTACCCATAGAAAACGTAACTTGTAGTGGAATTACCGTCTAAAGAAAACGGGATATCATCACCACATACTATTATAAATCACCACCTATTATGGTGGGAATTATTCTTAAATACATTAGTCTTTGAACTTTACCATCATAAAAACATCTCATATAAATTAACTTAATTATCAATATTAAAGTAGAGTAAATGTGACCCTTCTATCACTTTCTGACATGTGGACAATGTAAGCCAGGCGTCAGAGTGAGGAAGGAGGGCAGCCATTGTTTATATTGAGACCAGAGGCTCACACGGGAGCAAATTCGGCTCCTGTTAAATTTACTTGGACGTAGTGTTATGGAAACCAAAAGTGTACCATTTTCAACACGCTGTCATCAAATCAAGTTAAGTGTTCTTTCCGAAACCCATTATCTATCATTAGTGGCCATTAATGTCATTGGGTAGGGTTAGCCGGTTAGAACGCGAAATCGCCTCATACTAAAGGTAATTAAGCCAGGTCTTCATTGTTCCATGTATAGTATTTTCTCTGATATAGCTTGTCATATATAGAATCTGGCTTCACAGTTAGCGCCCTTTTGACAGGTCAAGACGAGGAAGCAAGATTTGTGCACCAGTTACTGGTTGATGGAAGCTACCTCAAAGAGGATAATTTGGTGTCTACACCCTAGTTATACCTGGTGGACTAACCTGCTGTACTATAAGATAAGGAACCTTTTCAATGTATGTAGTTAATACTGTAGTTTGATTGGCTGCATATATATTAATTTAATAAACCCCCCCTAATGTGTAAAGGATCGATTTGTGAGATTAAGAGATTATTGCAGAAATACAGTCCACTTATCATTATACAAATTGCTATCGAAGTATATAAATTAACGTAAATATAAATTCATATAAATTAAATAAATATAAATCTCACAGGTCGGTTCCCACAGTGCTGGTCCTGTATTGGTGCTGGTACTGTATTGATGGTGCTGGTACTGTATTGGTGCCGGTACTGTATTGATGGTGCTGGTACTGTATTGGTGCCGGTACTGTATTGATGGTGCTGGTAGTGTATTGGTGCTGGTACTGTATTGATGGTGCTGGTACTGTATTGGTGCCGGTACTGTATTGATGGTGCTGGTACTGTATTGGTGCCGGTACTGTATTGATGGTGCTGGTACTGTATTGGTGCCGGTACTGTATTGATGGTGCTGGTACTGTATTGGTGCTGGTACTGTATTGATGGTGCTGGTACTGTATTGGTGCCGGTACTGTATTGATGGTGCTGGTCCTGTATTGGTGCCGGTACTGTATTGATGGTGCTGGTCCTGTATTGGTGCTGGTACTGTATTGATGGTGCTGGTACTGTATTGGTGCCGGTACTGTATTGATGGTGCTGGTACTGTATTGGTGCCGGTACTGTATTGATGGTGCTGGTACTGTATTGGTGCTGGTACTGTATTGATGGTGCTGGTACTGTATTGGTGCCGGTACTGTATTGATGGTGCTGGTACTGTATTGGTGCCGGTACTGTATTGATGGTGCTGGTAGTGTATTGGTGCTGGTACTGTATTGATGGTGCTGGTACTGTATTGGTGCCGGTACTGTATTGATGGTGCTGGTACTGTATTGGTGCCGGTACTGTATTGATGGTGCTGGTACTGTATTGGTGCCGGTACTGTATTGATGGTGCTGGTCCTGTATTGGTGCTGGCACTGTATTGATGGTGCTGGTACTGTATTGGTGCCGGTACTGTATTGATGGTGCTGGTACTGTATTGGTGCCGGTACTGTATTGATGGTGCTGGTACTGTATTGGTGCTGGTACTGTATTGATGGTGCTGGTACTGTATTGGTGCCGGTACTGTATTGATGGTGCTGGTACTGTATTGGTGCCGGTACTGTATTGATGGTGCTGGTAGTGTATTGGTGCTGGTACTGTATTGATGGTGCTGGTACTGTATTGGTGCCGGTACTGTATTGATGGTGCTGGTACTGTATTGGTGCCGGTACTGTATTGATGGTGCTGGTACTGTATTGGTGCCGGTACTGTATTGATGGTGCTGGTAGTGTATTGGTGCTGGTACTGTATTGATGGTGCTGGTACTGTATTGGTGCCGGTACTGTATTGATGGTGCTGGTACTGTATTGGTGCCGGTACTGTATTGATGGTGCTGGTACTGTATTGGTGCCGGTACTGTATTGATGGTGCTGGTACTGTATTGGTGGTGCTGGTACTGTATTGATGGTGCCGGTACTGTATTGATGGTGCTGGTACTGTATTGATGGTGCTGGTACTGTATTGGTGCTGGTACTGTATTGGTGCTGGTACTGTATTGATGGTGCCGGTACTGCATTGGTCCTGGTACTGTATTGATGGTGCCGGTACTGTATTGGTGCCGGTACTGTATTGGTGGTGCTGGTACTGTATTGGTGCTGGTACTGTATTGATGGTGCTGGTACTGTATTGATGGTGCTGGTACTGTATTGATGGTGCTGGTACTTTATTGATGGTGCTGGTACTGTATTGGTGCTGGTACTGTATTGATGGTGCTGGTACTGTATTGGTGCTGGTACTGTATTGGTGGTGCAAGTACTGTATTGGTGCTGGTACTGTATTGATGGTGCTAGTACTGTATTGATGGTGCTGGTACTATATTGATGGTGCTGGTACTGTATTGATGGTGCCGGTACTGTATTGATGGTGCTGGTACTGTATTGATGGTGCTGGTACTGTATTGATGGTGCTGGTACTGTATTGATGGTGCTGGTACTGTATTGATGGTGCTGGTACTGTATTGATGGTGCTGGTACTGTATTGATGGTGCTGGTACTGTATTGATGGTGCTGGTACTGTATTGATGGTGCTGGTACTGTATTGATGGTGCTGGTACTGTATTGATGGTGCCGGTACTGTATTGATGGTGCCGGTACTGTATTGATGGTGCCGGTACTGTATTGGTGCTGGTACTGTATTGGTGCTGGTGCTGGTACTGTATTGGTGCTGGTACTGTATTGATGGTGCTGGTACTGTATTGATGGTGCTGGTACTGTATTGGTGCTGCTGGTACTGTATTGATGGTGCTGGTACTGTATTGATGGTGCTGGTACTGTATTGGTGCCGGTACTGTATTGATGGTGTTATGTCGGAAAATCCGACACCATTTAATAATCATACAGATAATAGCTGTATTACCAACAAGTTACCCATAGAAAACGTAACTTGTAGTGGAATTACCGTCTAAAGAAAACGGGATATCATCACCACATACTATTATAAATCACCACCTATTATGGTGGGAATTATTCTTAAATACATTAGTCTTTGGACTTTACCATCATAAAAACATCTCATATAAATTAACTTAATTATCAATATTAAAGTAGAGTAAATGTGACCCTTCTATCACTTTCTGACATGTGGACAATGTAAGCCAGGCGTCAGAGTGAGGAAGGAGGGCAGCCATTGTTTATATTGAGACCAGAGGCTCACACGGGAGCAAATTCGGCTCCTGTTAAATTTACTTGGACGTAGTGTTATGGAAACCAAAAGTGTACCATTTTCAACACGCTGTCATCAAATCAAGTTAAGTGTTCTTTCCGAAACCCATTATCTATCATTAGTGGCCATTAATGTCATTGGGTAGGGTTAGCCGGTTAGAACGCGAAATCGCCTCATACTAAAGGTAATTAAGCCAGGTCTTCATTGTTCCATGTATAGTATTTTCTCTGATATAGCTTGTCATATATAGAATCTGGCTTCACAGTTAGCGCCCTTTTGACAGGTCAAGACGAGGAAGCAAGATTTTGTGCACCAGTTACTGGGTGATGGAAGCTACCTCAAAGAGGATAATTTGGTGTCTACACCCTAGTTATACCTGGTGGACTAACCTGCTGTACTATAAGATAAGGAACCTTTTCAATGTATGTAGTTAATACTGTAGTTTGATTGGCTGCATATATATTAATTTAATAAACCCCCCCTAATGTGTAAAGGATCGATTTGTGAGATTAAGAGATTATTGCAGAAATACAGTCCACTTATCATTATACAAATTGCTATCGAAGTATATAAATTAACGTAAATATAAATTCATATAAATTAAATAAATATAAATCTCACAGGTCGGTTCCCACAGTGCTGGTCCTGTATTGGTGCTGGTACTGTATTGATGGTGCTGGTACTGTATTGGTGCCGGTACTGTATTGATGGTGCTGGTACTGTATTGGTGCCGGTACTGTATTGATGGTGCTGGTAGTGTATTGGTGCTGGTACTGTATTGATGGTGCTGGTACTGTATTGGTGCCGGTACTGTATTGATGGTGCTGGTACTGTATTGGTGTTGGTACTGTATTGATGGTGCTGGTACTGTATTGGTGCCGGTATTGTATTGATGGTGCTGGTACTGTATTGGTGCTGGTACTGTATTGATGGTGCTGGTACTGTATTGGTGCCGGTACTGTATTGATGGTGCTGGTCCTGTATTGGTGCCGGTACTGTATTGATGGTGCTGGTCCTGTATTGGTGCTGGTACTGTATTGATGGTGCTGGTACTGTATTGGTGCCGGTACTGTATTGATGGTGCTGGTACTGTATTGGTGCCGGTACTGTATTGATGGTGCTGGTACTGTATTGGTGCTGGTACTGTATTGATGGTGCTGGTACTGTATTGGTGCCGGTACTGTATTGATGGTGCTGGTACTGTATTGGTGCCGGTACTGTATTGATGGTGCTGGTAGTGTATTGGTGCTGGTACTGTATTGATGGTGCTGGTACTGTATTGGTGCCGGTACTGTATTGATGGTGCTGGTACTGTATTGGTGCCGGTACTGTATTGATGGTGCTGGTACTGTATTGGTGCCGGTACTGTATTGATGGTGCTGGTACTGTATTGGTGCTGGTACTGTATTGATGGTGCTGGTACTGTATTGGTGCCGGTACTGTATTGATGGTGCTGGTCCTGTATTGGTGCTGGTACTGTATTGATGGTGCTGGTACTGTACTGGTGCTGGTACTGTATTGATGGTGCTGGTACTGTATTGGTGCCGGTACTGTATTGATGGTGCTGGTACTGTATTGGTGCCGGTACTGTATTGATGGTGCTGGTACTGTATTGGTGCTGGTACTGTATTGATGGTGCTGGTACTGTATTGGTGCCGGTACTGTATTGATGGTGCTGGTACTGTATTGGTGCCGGTACTGTATTGATGGTGCTGGTACTGTATTGGTGCCGGTACTGTATTGATGGTGCTGGTACTGTATTGGTGCTGGTACTGTATTGGTGCTGGTACTGTATTGGTGCTGGTACTGTATTGATGGTGCTGGTACTGTATTGGTGCCGGTACTGTATTGATGGTGCTGGTGCCGTATTGGTGCTGGTACTGTATTGGTGCTGGTACTGTATTGATGGTGCTGGTACTGTATTGGTGCCGGTACTGTATTGATGGTGCTGGTACTGTATTGGTGCTGGTACTGTATTGGTGCTGGTACTGTATTGATGGTGCTGGTACTGTATTGATGGTGCTGGTACTGTATTGATGGTGCTGGTACTGTATTGATGGTGCTGGTACTGTATTGATGGTGCTGGTACTGTATTGGTGCTGGTACTGTATTGGTGCTGGTACTGTATTGATGGTGCTGGTACTGTATTGATGGTGCTGGTACTGTATTGATGGTGCTGGTACTGTATTGATGGTGCCAGTACTGTATTGATGGTGCTGGTACTGTATTGATGGTGCTGGTACTGTATTGATGGTGCTGGTACTGTATTGGTGCCGGTACTGTATTGATGGTGCTGATACTGTATTGATTGTGCCGGTACTGTATTGATGGTGCCGGTACTGTATTGGTGCCGGTACTGTATTGATGGTGCTGGTACTGTATTGGTGGTGCTGGTACTGTATTGGTGCTGGTACTGTATTGATGGTGCTGGTACTGTATTGATGGTGCTGGTACTGTATTGATGGTGCTGGTACTATACTGATGGTGCTGGTACTGTATTGATGGTGCTGGTACTGTATTGATGGTGCCGGTACTGTATTGATGGTGCTGGTACTGTATTGATGGTGCTAGTACTGTATTGATGGTGCTGGTACTGTATTGGTGCTGGTACTGTATTGATGGTGCCGGTACGGTATTGATGGTGCTGGTACTGTATTGACGGTGCTGGTACTGTATTGATGGTGCTGGTACTGTATTGATGGTGCTGGTACTGTATTGATGGTGCTGGTACTGTATTGATGGTGCCAGTACTGTATTGATGGTGCTGGTACTGTATTGGTGCTGGTACTGTATTGATGGTGCTGGTACTGTATTGATGGTGCTGGTACTGTATTGATGGTGCCGGTACTGTATTGATGGTGCTGGTACTGTATTGATGGTGCTGGTACTGTATTGGTGCTGGTACTGTATTGATGGTGCTGGTATTGTATTGATGGTGCTGGTACTGTATTGATGGTGCTGGTACTATATTGATGGTGCTGGTACTGTATTGATGGTGCTGGTACTGTATTGATGGTGCTGGTACTGTATTGATGGTGCCGGTACTGTATTGATGGTGCCGGTACTGTATTGATGGTGCTGGTACTGTATTGGTGGTGCTGGTACTGTATTGATGGTGCCGGTACTGTATTGATGGTGCTGGTACTGTATTGATGGTGCTGGTACTGTATTGGTGCTGGTACTGTATTGGTGCTGGTACTGTATTGATGGTGCCGGTACTGCATTGGTCCTGGTACTGTATTGATGGTGCCGGTACTGTATTGGTGCCGGTACTGTATTGGTGGTGCTGGTACTGTATTGGTGCTGGTACTGTATTGATGGTGCTGGTACTGTATTGATGGTACTGGTACTGTATTGATGGTGCTGGTACTGTATTGATGGTGCTGGTACTGTATTGGTGCTGGTACTGTATTGGTGCTTGTACTGTATTGATGGTGCTGGTACTATATTTATGGTGCTGGTACTGTATTGATGGTGCTGGTACTGTATTGATGGTGCTGGTACTGTATTGATGGTGCTGGTACTGTATTGATGGTGCTGGTACTGTATTGATGGTGCTGGTACTGTATTGATGGTGCTGGTACTGTATTGATGGTGCTGGTACTGTATTGATGGTGCTGGTACTGTATTGATGGTGCTGGTACTGTATTGATGGTGCTGGTACTGTATTGATGGTGCTGGTGCTGTATTGATGGTGCCGGTACTGTATTGATGGTGCCGGTACTGTATTGATGGTGCCGGTACTGTATTGATGGTGCTGGTACTGTATTGATGGTGCCGGTACTGTATTGATGGTGCCGGTACTGTATTGATGGTGCTGGTACTGTATTGATGGTGCTGGTACTGTATTGATGGTGCTGGTACTGTATTGATGGTGCTGGTACTGTATTGATGGTGCTGGTACTGTATTGATGGTGCTGGTACTGTATTGATGGTGCTGGTACTGTATTGATGGTGCCGGTACTGTATTGATGGTGCTGGTACTGTATTGATGGTGCCGGTACTGTATTGATGGTGCCGGTACTGTATTGATGGTGCTGATACTGTATTGATGGTGCCGGTACTGTATTGATGGTGCTGGTACTGTATTGATGGTGCCGGTACTGTATTGATGGTGCTGGTACTGTATTGATGGTGCTGGTACTGTATTGATGGTGCTGGTACTGTATTGATGGTGCTGGTACTGTATTGATGGTTCTGGTACTGTATTGATGGTGCTGGTACTGTATTGATGGTGCTGGTACTGTATTGACGGTGCTGGTACTGTATTGATGGTGCCGGTACTGTATTGATGGTGCTGGTACTGTATTGATGGTGCCGGTACTGTATTGATGGTGCTGGTACTGTATTGGTGGTGCTGGTACTGTATTGATGGTGCCGGTACTGTATTGATGGTGCTGGTACTGTATTGATGGTGCTGGTACTGTATTGGTGCTGGTACTGTATTGGTGCTGGTACTGTATTGATGGTGCCGGTACTGCATTGGTCCTGGTACTGTATTGATGGTGCCGGTACTGTATTGGTGCCGGTACTGTATTGGTGGTGCTGGTACTGTATTGGTGCTGGTACTGTATTGATGGTGCTGGTACTGTATTGATGGTGCTGGTACTGTATTGATGGTGCTGGTACTGTATTGATGGTGCTGGTACTGTATTGGTGCTGGTACTGTATTGATGGTGCTGGTACTGTATTGGTGCTGGTACTGTATTGGTGGTGCAAGTACTGTATTGGTGCTGGTACTGTATTGATGGTGCTAGTACTGTATTGATGGTGCTGGTACTATATTGATGGTGCTGGTACTGTATTGATGGTGCCGGTACTGTATTGATGGTGCTGGTACTGTATTGATGGTGCTGGTACTGTATTGATGGTGCTGGTACTGTATTGATGGTGATGGTACTGTATTGATGGTGCTGGTACTGTATTGATGGTGCTGGTACTGTATTGATGGTGCTGGTACTGTATTGATGGTGCTGGTACTGTATTGATGGTGCTGGTACTGTATTGATGGTGCTGGTACTGTATTGATGGTGCTGGTACTGTATTGATGGTGCTGGTACTGTATTGATGGTGCCGGTACTGTATTGATGGTGCCGGTACTGTATTGATGGTGCCGGTACTGTATTGGTGCTGGTACTGTATTGGTGCTGGTGCTGGTACTGTATTGGTGCTGGTACTGTATTGATGGTGCTGGTACTGTATTGATGGTGCTGGTACTGTATTGGTGCTGCTGGTACTGTATTGATGGTGCTGGTACTGTATTGATGGTGCTGGTACTGTATTGGTGCCGGTACTGTATTGATGGTGTTATGTCGGAAAATCCGACACCATTTAATAATCATACAGATAATAGCTGTATTACCAACAAGTTACCCATAGAAAACGTAACTTGTAGTGGAATTACCGTCTAAAGAAAACGGGATATCATCACCACATACTATTATAAATCACCACCTATTATGGTGGGAATTATTCTTAAATACATTAGTCTTTGAACTTTACCATCATAAAAACATCTCATATAAATTAACTTAATTATCAATATTAAAGTAGAGTAAATGTGACCCTTCTATCACTTTCTGACATGTGGACAATGTAAGCCAGGCGTCAGAGTGAGGAAGGAGGGCAGCCATTGTTTATATTGAGACCAGAGGCTCACACGGGAGCAAATTCGGCTCCTGTTAAATTTACTTGGACGTAGTGTTATGGAAACCAAAAGTGTACCATTTTCAACACGCTGTCATCAAATCAAGTTAAGTGTTCTTTCCGAAACCCATTATCTATCATTAGTGGCCATTAATGTCATTGGGTAGGGTTAGCCGGTTAGAACGCGAAATCGCCTCATACTAAAGGTAATTAAGCCAGGTCTTCATTGTTCCATGTATAGTATTTTCTCTGATATAGCTTGTCATATATAGAATCTGGCTTCACAGTTAGCGCCCTTTTGACAGGTCAAGACGAGGAAGCAAGATTTTGTGCACCAGTTACTGGTTGATGGAAGCTACCTCAAAGAGGATAATTTGGTGTCTACACCCTAGTTATACCTGGTGGACTAACCTGCTGTACTATAAGATAAGGAACCTTTTCAATGTATGTAGTTAATACTGTAGTTTGATTGGCTGCATATATATTAATTTAATAAACCCCCCCTAATGTGTAAAGGATCGATTTGTGAGATTAAGAGATTATTGCAGAAATACAGTCCACTTATCATTATACAAATTGCTATCGAAGTATATAAATTAACGTAAATATAAATTCATATAAATTAAATAAATATAAATCTCACAGGTCGGTTCCCACAGTGCTGGTCCTGTATTGGTGCTGGTACTGTATTGATGGTGCTGGTACTGTATTGGTGCCGGTACTGTATTGATGGTGCTGGTACTGTATTGGTGCCGGTACTGTATTGATGGTGCTGGTAGTGTATTGGTGCTGGTACTGTATTGATGGTGCTGGTACTGTATTGGTGCCGGTACTGTATTGATGGTGCTGGTACTGTATTGGTGCCGGTACTGTATTGATGGTGCTGGTACTGTATTGGTGCCGGTACTGTATTGATGGTGCTGGTACTGTATTGGTGCTGGTACTGTATTGATGGTGCTGGTACTGTATTGGTGCCGGTACTGTATTGATGGTGCTGGTCCTGTATTGGTGCCGGTACTGTATTGATGGTGCTGGTCCTGTATTGGTGCTGGTACTGTATTGATGGTGCTGGTACTGTATTGGTGCCGGTACTGTATTGATGGTGCTGGTACTGTATTGGTGCCGGTACTGTATTGATGGTGCTGGTACTGTATTGGTGCTGGTACTGTATTGATGGTGCTGGTACTGTATTGGTGCCGGTACTGTATTGATGGTGCTGGTACTGTATTGGTGCCGGTACTGTATTGATGGTGCTGGTAGTGTATTGGTGCTGGTACTGTATTGATGGTGCTGGTACTGTATTGGTGCCGGTACTGTATTGATGGTGCTGGTACTGTATTGGTGCCGGTACTGTATTGATGGTGCTGGTACTGTATTGGTGCCGGTACTGTATTGATGGTGCTGGTCCTGTATTGGTGCTGGCACTGTATTGATGGTGCTGGTACTGTATTGGTGCCGGTACTGTATTGATGGTGCTGGTACTGTATTGGTGCCGGTACTGTATTGATGGTGCTGGTACTGTATTGGTGCTGGTACTGTATTGATGGTGCTGGTACTGTATTGGTGCCGGTACTGTATTGATGGTGCTGGTACTGTATTGGTGCCGGTACTGTATTGATGGTGCTGGTAGTGTATTGGTGCTGGTACTGTATTGATGGTGCTGGTACTGTATTGGTGCCGGTACTGTATTGATGGTGCTGGTACTGTATTGGTGCCGGTACTGTATTGATGGTGCTGGTACTGTATTGGTGCCGGTACTGTATTGATGGTGCTGGTAGTGTATTGGTGCTGGTACTGTATTGATGGTGCTGGTACTGTATTGGTGCCGGTACTGTATTGATGGTGCTGGTACTGTATTGGTGCCGGTACTGTATTGATGGTGCTGGTACTGTATTGGTGCCGGTACTGTATTGATGGTGCTGGTACTGTATTGGTGCTGGTACTGTATTGATGGTGCTGGTACTGTATTGGTGCCGGTACTGTATTGATGGTGCTGGTCCTGTATTGGTGCCGGTACTGTATTGATGGTGCTGGTCCTGTATTGGTGCTGGTACTGTATTGATGGTGCTGGTACTGTATTGGTGCCGGTACTGTATTGATGGTGCTGGTACTGTATTGGTGCCGGTACTGTATTGATGGTGCTGGTACTGTATTGGTGCTGGTACTGTATTGATGGTGCTGGTACTGTATTGGTGCCGGTACTGTATTGATGGTGCTGGTACTGTATTGGTGCCGGTACTGTATTGATGGTGCTGGTAGTGTATTGGTGCTGGTACTGTATTGATGGTGCTGGTACTGTATTGGTGCCGGTACTGTATTGATGGTGCTGGTATTGTATTGGTGCCGGTACTGTATTGATGGTGCTGGTACTGTATTGGTGCCGGTACTGTATTGATGGTGCTGGTACTGTATTGGTGCTGGTACTGTATTGATGGTGCTGGTACTGTATTGGTGCCGGTACTGTATTGATGGTGCTGGTCCTGTATTGGTGCTGGTACTGTATTGATGGTGCTGGTACTGTATTGGTGCTGGTACTGTATTGATGGTGCTGGTACTGTATTGGTGCCGGTACTGTATTGATGGTGCTGGTACTGTATTGGTGCCGGTACTGTATTGATGGTGCTGGTACTGTATTGGTGCTGGTACTGTATTGATGGTGCTGGTACTGTATTGGTGCCGGTACTGTATTGATGGTGCTGGTACTGTATTGGTGCCGGTACTGTATTGATGGTGCTGGTACTGTATTGGTGCCGGTACTGTATTGATGGTGCTGGTACTGTATTGGTGCTGGTACTGTATTGGTGCTGGTACTGTATTGGTGCTGGTACTGTATTGATGGTGCTGGTACTGTATTGGTGCCGGTACTGTATTGATGGTGCTGGTACCGTATTGGTGCTGGTACTGTATTGGTGCTGGTACTGTATTGATGGTGCTGGTACTGTATTGGTGCCGGTACTGTATTGATGGTGCTGGTACTGTATTGGTGCTGGTACTGTATTGGTGCTGGTACTGTATTGATGGTGCTGGTACTGTATTGATGGTGCTGGTACTGTATTGGTGCCGGTACTGTATTGATTGGTGCTGGTACTGTATTGGTGCTGGTACTGTATTGGTGCTGGTACTGTATTGATGGTGCTGGTACTGTATTGATGGTGCTGGTACTGTATTGATGGTGCTGGTACTGTATTGGTGCTGGTACTGTATTGGTGCTGGTACTGTATTGATGGTGCTGGTACTGTATTGATGGTGCTGGTACTGTATTGATGGTGCTGGTACTGTATTGATGGTGCCAGTACTGTATTGATGGTGCTGGTACTGTATTGATGGTGCTGGTACTGTATTGATGGTGCTGGTACTGTATTGGTGCCGGTACTGTATTGATGGTGCTGATACTGTATTGATGGTGCCGGTACTGTATTGATGGTGCCGGTACTGTATTGGTGCCGGTACTGTATTGATGGTGCTGGTACTGTATTGGTGGTGCTGGTACTGTATTGGTGCTGGTACTGTATTGATGGTGCTGGTACTGTATTGATGGTGCTGGTACTATACTGATGGTGCTGGTACTGTATTGATGGTGCTGGTACTGTATTGATGGTGCCGGTACTGTATTGATGGTGCTGGTACTGTATTGATGGTGCTAGTACTGTATTGATGGTGCTGGTACTGTATTGGTGCTGGTACTGTATTGATGGTGCCGGTACGGTATTGATGGTGCTGGTACTGTATTGATGGTGCTGGTACTGTATTGATGGTGCTGGTACTGTATTGATGGTGCTGGTACTGTATTGATGGTGCTGGTACTGTATTGATGGTGCCAGTACTGTATTGATGGTGCTGGTACTGTATTGGTGCTGGTACTGTATTGATGGTGCTGGTACTGTATTGATGGTGCTGGTACTGTATTGATGGTGGCCGGTACTGTATTGATGGTGCTGGTACTGTATTGATGGTGCTGGTACTGTATTGGTGCTGGTACTGTATTGATGGTGCTGGTACTGTATTGATGGTGCTGGTACTGTATTGATGGTGCTGGTACTATATTGATGGTGCTGGTACTGTATTGATGGTGCTGGTACTGTATTGATGGTGCTGGTACTGTATTGATGGTGCCGGTACTGTATTGATGGTGCCGGTACTGTATTGATGGTGCTGGTACTGTATTGGTGGTGCTGGTACTGTATTGATGGTGCCGGTACTGTATTGATGGTGCTGGTACTGTATTGATGGTGCTGGTACTGTATTGGTGCTGGTACTGTATTGGTGCTGGTACTGTATTGATGGTGCCGGTACTGCATTGGTCCTGGTACTGTATTGATGGTGCCGGTACTGTATTGGTGGTGGCTGGTACTGTATTGGTGCTGGTACTGTATTGATGGTGCTGGTACTGTATTGATGGTGCTGGTACTGTATTGATGGTGCTGGTACTGTATTGATGGTGCTGGTACTGTATTGGTGCTGGTACTGTATTGGTGCTGGTACTGTATTGGTGGTGCTGGTACTGTATTGGTGCTGGTACTGTATTGATGGTGCTTGTACTGTATTGATGGTGCTGGTACTATATTTATGGTGCTAGGTACTGTATTGATGGTGCTGGTACTGTTTGATGGTGCTGGTACTGTATTGATGGTGCTGGTACTGTATTGATGGTGCTGGTACTGTATTGATGGTGCTGGTACTGTATTGATGGTGCTGGTACTGTATTGATGGTGCTGGTACTGTATTGATGGTGCTGGTACCGTATTGATGGTGCTGTACTGTATTGATGGTGCTGGTACTGTATTTGATGGTGCTGGTACTGTATGATGGTGCTGGTACTGTATTATGGTGCTGGTACTGTATGATGGTGCTGGTACTGTATTGATGGTGCTGGTACTGTATTGATGGTGCTGGTACTGTATTGATGGTGCCGGTACTGTATTGATGGTGCCCGGTACTGTATTGATGGTGCCGGTACTGTATTGATGGTGCTGGTACTGTATTGATGGTGCCGGTACTGTATTGATGGTGCTGGTACTGTATTGATGGTGCTGGTACTGTATTGATGGTGCTGGTACTGTATTGATGGTGCTGGTACTGTATTGATGGTTCTGGTACTGTATTGATGGTTCCTGCGTACTGTATTGATGGTGCTGGTACTGTATTGATGGTGCTGGTACTGTATTGATGGTGCCGGTACTGTTGACTGGTGCTGGTACTGTATTGATGGTGCCGGTACTGTATTGATGGTGCCGGTACTGTATTGATGGGCTGATACTGTATTGATGGTGCCGGTACTGTATTGATGTGCTGGTACTGTATTGATGGTGCTGGTGCTGTATTGATGGTGCTGGTACGGTATGATGGTGCCGGTACTGTATTGATGGTGCTGGTACTGTATTGATGGTGCTGGTACTGTATTGATGGTGCTGGTACTGTATTGATGGTGCCGGTACGGTATTGATGGTGCCGGTACTGTTATTGATGGTGCCGGTACTGTATTGATGTGCCGGTTACTGTATTGATGGTGCCGGTACTGTATTGATGGTGCCAGGTACTGTATTGATGGTGCCGGTACTGTATTGATGGTGCTGGTACTGTATTGATGGTGCTGGTACTGTATTGATGGTGCTGGTACTGTATTGATGGTGCTGGTACTGTATTGATGGTGGCTGGTCACTGTATTGATGGTGCTGGTACTGTATTGATGGTGCCGGTACTGTATTGGTGCTGGTACTGTATTGATGGTTGCTGGTACTGTATTGATGGTTGCCGGTACTGTATTGATGGTGCTGGTACTGTATGATGGTGGCCGGTACTGTATTGATGGGTGCTGGTACTGTATTGATGGTGCTTGGTACTGTATTGATGGTGCTGGTACTGTATTGATGGTGCTGTACTGTAGTGATGGTGCCGGTACTGTATTGATGGTGCCGGTACTGTATTGATGGTTTGCTGGTACTGTATTGATGGTGCCGGATACTGTATTGATGGTGCCGGTACTGTATTGATGGTGCCGGTACTGTATTGATGGTGCCGGTACTGTATTGATGGTGCTGGTACTGTATTGATGGTGCTGGTACTGTATTGATGGTGCTGGTACTGTATTGATGGTGCTGGTACTGTATTGATGGTGCTGGTACTGTATTGATGTGCCGGTACTGTATTGGTGCTGGTACTGTATTGATGGTGCTGGTACTGTATTGATGGTGCTGGTACTGTATTGATGGTGCTGGTACTGTATTGATGGTGCCGGTACTGTATTGGTGGTGCTGGTACTGTATTGATGGTGCTGGTACTATATTGATGGTGCTGGTACTGTATTGATGGTGCTGGTACTGTATTGATGGTGCTGGTACTGTATTGATGGTGCTGGTACTGTATTGATGGTGCTGGTACGGTATTGATGGTGCTGGTACTGTGATGGTGCTGGTACTGTATTGATGGTGCTGGTACTGTATTGATTGTGCCGGTACTGTATTGATGGTGCCGGTACTGTATTGGTGCTGGTACTGTATTGATGGTGCTGGTACTGTATTGATGGTGCTGGTACTGTATTGATGGTGCTGGTACTGTATTGATGGTGCTGGTACTGTATTGGTGCTGGTACTACATTGATGGTGCTGGTACTGTATTGATGGTGCCGGTACTGTATTGGTGCCGGTACTGTATTGATGGTGCCGGTACTGGATTGGTGCTGGTACTGTATTGATGGTGCTGGTACTGTATTGATGGTGCCGGTACTGTATTGATGGTGCTGGTACTGTATTGGTGCTGGTACTGTATTGATGGTGCTGGTACTGTATTGATGGTGCTGGTACTGTATTGGTGCTGTACTGTATTGATGGTGCTGGTACTGTATTGATGGTGCTGGTACTGTATTGGTGCCGGTACTATATTGATGGTGCTGGTACTGTATTGATAGTGCGGTACTGTATTGGTGCTGGTACTGTATTGATGGTGCTGGTACTGTATTGGTGCCGGTACTGTATTGATGGTGCCGGTACTGTATTGGTGCCGGTACTGTATTGATGGTGCCGGTACTGTATTGGTGCTGGTACTGTATTGATGGTGCTGGTACTGTATTGGTGCTGGTACTGTATTGATGGTGCCGGTACTGTATTGGTGCTGGTACTGTATTGATGTGCTGGTACTGTATTGGTGCTGGTATTGTATTGGTGCTGGTACTGTATTGGTGCTGGTACTGTATTGATGGCTGGTACTTTATTGATGTGCTGGTACTGTATTGATGGTGCTGGTACTGTATTGATGGTGCTGGTACTGTATTGATGGGTGCTGGTACCTATATTGGTGCTGGTACTGTATTGGTGCTGGTACTGTATTGATGGTGCTGGTACTGTATTGATGGTGCTGGTACTGTATTGATGGTGCTGGTACTGTATTGGTGCTGGTACTGTATTGATGGTGCTGGTACTGTATTGATGGTGCTGGTACTGTATTGATGGTGCTGGTACTGTATTGATGGTGCTGGTACTGTATTGATTGTGCTGGTACTGTATTGATGGTGCTGGTAGTGTATTGATGGTGCTGGTACTGTATTGGTGGTGCCGGTACTGTATTGGTGCTGGTACTGTATTGATGGTGCTGGTACTGTATTGATGGTGCTGGTACTGTATTGATGGTGCTGGTACTGTATTGATGGTGCTGGTACTGTATTGGTGCTGGTACTATATTGATGGTGCTGGTACTGTATTGATGGTGCTGGTACTGTATTGATGGTGCCGGTACTGTATTGATGGTGCTGGTACTGTATTGATGGTGCTGGTACTGTATTGATGGTGCTGGTACTGTATTGATGGTGCTGGTACTGTATTGGTGCTGGTACTGTATTGATGGTGCTGGTACTGTATTGGTGCTGGTACTGTATTGATGGTGCTGGTACTGTATTGATGGTGCTGGTACTGTATTGATGGTGCTGGTACTGTATTGATGGTGCTGGTACTGTATTGATGGTGCCGGTACTGTATTGATGGTGCCGGCACTGTATTGATGGTTCTGGTACTGTATTGATGGTGCTGGTACTGTATTGATGGTGCTGGTACTGTATTGATGGTGCCGGTACTGTATTGGTGCTGGTACTGTATTGATGGTGCTGGTACTGTATTGATGGTGCTGGTACTGTATTGATGGTGCTGGTACTGTATTGATGGGGCCGGTACTGTATTGGTGCTGGTACTGTATTGATGGTGCTGGTACTGTATTGATGGTGCTGGTACTGTGTTGGTGCTGGTACTGTATTGATGGTGCTGGTACTGTATTGATGGTGCTGTACTGTATTGATGGTGCCGGTACTGTATTGATGGTGCTGGTACTGTATATATGGTGCTGGTACTGTATTGATGGTGCTGGTACTGTATTGATGGTGCTGGTACTGTATTGGTGCTGGTACTGTATTGATGGTGCTGGTACGGTATTGGTGCTGGTACTGTATTGATGGAGCTGGTACTGTATTGATGGTGCTGGTACTGTATTGATGGTGCCGGTACTGTATTGGTGCTGGTACTGTATTGGTGCTGGTACTGTATTGATGGTGCTGGTACTGTATTGGTGCTGGTACTGTATTGATGGTGCTGGTACGGTATTGGTGCTGGTACTGTATTGATGGTGCCAGTACTGTATTGATGGTGCTGGTACTGTATTGATGGTGCTGGTACTGTATTGATGGTGCCGGTACTGTATTGATGGTGCCGGTACTGTATTGATGGTGCTGGTACTGTGTTGATGGTGCTGGTACTGTATTGATGGTGCTGGTACTGTATTGATGGTGCTGGTACTGTATTGATGGTGCCGGTACTGTATTGATGGTGCTGGTACTGTGTTGATGGTGCTGGTACTGTATTGATGGTGCTGGTACTGTATTGATGGTGCCGGTACTGTATTGGTGCTGGTACTGTATTGATGGTGCTGGTACTGTATTGATGGTGCTGGAACTGTATTGATGGTGCCGGTACTGTATGATGGTGCCGGTACTGTATTGATGGTGCTGGTACTGTATTGATGGTGCCGGTACTGTATTGATGGTGCTGGTACTGTATTGATGGTGATGGTACTGTATTGATGGTGCTGGTACTGCATTGATGGTGCCGGTACTGTATTGATGGTGCCGGTACTGTATTGATGGTGCTGGTACTGTATTGATGGTGCTGGTACTGTATTGATGGTGCTTGTACTGTATTGATGGTGCCGGTACTGTATTGATGGTGCTGGTACTGTATTGATGGTGCTGTACTGTATTGATGGTGCTGGTACTGTATTGATGGTGCCGGTACTGTATTGATGGTGCTGGTACTGTATTGATGGTGCCGGTACTGTATTGATGGTGCCGGTACTGTATTGATGGTGCCGGTACTGTATTGATGGTGCTGGTACTGTATTGATGGTGCTGGTACTGTATTGATGGTGCCGGTACTGTATTGGTGCTGGTACTGTATTGATGGTGCTGGTACTGTATTGATGGTGCCGGTACTGTATTGATGGTGCCGGTACTGTATTGATGGTGCTGGTACTGTATTGATGGTGCCGGTACTGTATTGATGGTGCTGGTACTGTATTGATGGTGCCGGTACTGTATTGGTGCTGGTACTGTATTGATGGTGCTGGTACTGTATTGATGTGCCGGTACTGTATTGATGGTGCCGGTACTGTATTGATGGTGCTGGTACTGTATTGATGGTGCTGGTACTGTATTGATGGTGCCGGTACTGTATTGATGGTGCTGGTACTGTATTGATGGTTCCGGTACTGTATTGATGGTGCTGGTACTGTATTGATGGTGCTGGTACTGTATTGATGGTGCCGGTACTGTATTGGTGCTGGTACTGTATTGGTGCTGGTACTGTATTGATGGTGCTGGTACTGTATTTTTTTTTTTTTTTGAGATATATACAAGAGTTGTTACATTCTTGTACAGCCACTAGTACGCGTAGCGTTTCGGGCAAATCCTTAATCCTATGGTCCCTGGAATACGATCCCCTGCCGCGAAGAATCGTTTTTTTCATCCAAGTACACATTTTACTGTTGAGTTAAACAGAGGCTACAGTTAAGGATATTGCGCCCAGTAAATCCTCCCCGGCCAGGATACGAACCCATGACATAGCGCTCGCGGAACGCCAGGCGAGTGTCTTACCACTACACCACGGAGACTGCAAATTGATGGTGCTGGTACTGTATTGATGGTGCCGGTACTGTATTGATGGTACTGGTACTCTTCAATGGTTTTATTCTGCATTCCTTCCGTACCTTTCGTGCACTATGTTCTTATTCTACTGTGCTAATTGGGACCTGGCTCTCAGTATCTGTCATATGTATATTAATTTGATACCTTTCTCGTCCCCTTTCCAAAGAGTACATTTGAGAGCTTTGAGACGGTCCCAGTCATTTAGATTTTTTATCGTTTTTATGGGTGTCATATATGTTCTCTGTATCCCTCTCTAGGTCAGAGGTCTCTCCTGCTCTGAAAGGGGAAGTGAGTACCGAGCAATACTCAACACGAGACAGCTCGTTTATGTTCACTAAACGTCAGGTCGTCAGACATCATAATTCCCAGATCTTTTACAGGTTGCTTTCCTTCTATGAGTAGGGCTAATTGTGCCCTGTACCCTGTGTTTCGTTTAACTTCCTCGTTTCCACCATACTTAAGTATCTGGAACTTATCTCAGTTAAATAATCATGTTATTTTCAGTTGACCAATCGAATAATTGATTTACATCTGCCTGTAGTTTTTTAGTGCAATTTTTCATGATTATTTTTGTAACATCTGCAAAGGAAACACGAACCGTGACTAGTATTTTTGTGTATATCAGAGATAAGAATGAGAAACAGCAGTGGTGCCAGGACTGTGCCCTGTGCACTGCACTTGGCTTGATCGTCTTGACAGACCGTCACTCTCTGCATTCTGTTTGACAGAAAGTTTAAAATCCAACGCCCCACTTTACCCGTTATTCCTACTGAGCTCATTTTATGAACTGTCACTCCATAGTCACATTTGTCGAATGCCTTTGGAAAGTCTGTGTATACCACAACTGCATTTTCTTTTTTCTCCACGCCTTCTGTGATTGTGTCATCGTGGTTGAGTTAACTATGACAGACAGGACTGTGACAGTTCATTTATTTTCTATAAATTATAAATTTGATTCCTAATCACCCTTTCAAAAGCATTTATTAAGTGTGATCTTAGTGCAACTGGTCTATAATTTGTTGCCAAAGCTTTACTACCCCCCTTCCTCCCTTGTACAGAGGAACTATATCTGCAGATTTAAGTGCAGCTGGTATCTCCCCTGTATCCAGGCTCTTTCTCCATATTACACTGAGCGCTCGCGCTACTGGTACTTTACATTTCTTTATGAATATTGAATTCCATGAGTCAGGCCCAGGGGCTGAGTGCATGGGTATGTTGTCAATTTCTCTTTCAAAGTCTTCCGAGTTTGTGTTAATATCCGTTATATTATCTGCAGCTTGAATGTCATTCATAAAGAAGCTGTCTGGGTCATCAACTTTCATGTTGTTTATTGCTGTACTAAACATAGCCTCATACTGGCTTCTTAGAATTTCACTAATTTCTTTGTTGTCCTCTGTGTACGTACCTTCAGTTGTAAGTAAAGGTCTAATACAGGTGGAGTTTTTTTTATTTTGATTTTGCATATGTGGAAAAATATTTTGGATTTTTCTTTATCACTTGTACAGCTTTGTGTGCCAATTCATTTTCCTCAGACTCATATGATCGCTTCAACCTTTGCTTTATTTCTTCGATCTCCCTGTCTAGATTTATTTTCCTTACTTGTGATAGTCTTGTCTGTTTAAGCATTTCCGTGATTTTTCCTTCTCCTGTACAGTGGTCTGCGTTCTCTTTCTAGAGTGGTCCTCTGTCTGCCCCTCCTCACAGGCACGTGCTTCAAAGCACTCCTTGTAAGCTTCAGCTGTCAGTTGAGCTATTCTGTGTGTGGGAGTTTTGTCGCTTAAGACCGTCTCCCATTGACTGTCTGCTGCAAGGTTTATATTTACTTTCTCCCAGTCGATCCTCTTATTGTTGAAATTTAATTGAGTGAATACCCTTTCTTGGTCGTTGGTTCTCCTGGACCTACTACCGTTATTAATGTTAGTTTGCACTTCAGTGAGCTTGTATTTTGTTTGTTTCTTGCAGGGATAATCCTGCGCGGGCCCCAAGCCTCTGGCTGGCCCACTAAATGGAGCTTGTGGTCCGAGTATGTAGTATCTGAAATTGTAATGTATCTGATTAGCTCATCATTGTTTGTGAATATCAGGTCCAGAGTGTATTCATTCCTAGTTGGTTCTATAATTTACTGATTGAGCAAGAATTTGTCACAGAATCTCAGTAGTTCTCTGACCTGAAGTTGGTTATTTCCAGATTGATTTCCATCTATAATGTTATTGTTTAGTATTCTCAATTTTAAACTGGGTAAATTGAATTCTCCAAGGAAGATAATATCTGGAGATGGGTTTGCTAGGTTGTCAAGGATGTTTTGTGCATCTGCTCTGTGAATTCCTCAGCCGTTGTATATGGCGGTTTAATATTAAAATAATATTTAGATTTAGATTTTCTATCTTGATTCCAAGTACTTCTGCCACCTCATTGGTGGAGTTCAGGAGTTCTGTGCATGCCAGTTCCTCTCTAATATAGAGGCCTACTCCTCCACTTGACTTTATTACTGTCACATCTATATACATTATAATTTGGGATCCAGATTTCGCTATCCATGTAATCTTTCGTGTGGATTTCTATAAATGCAACAAATATTGAGTTCGATTCTATTGTTTTTTCACAATCCGCACATATCGCTGGCAGCTTTTCTATGAGGGTTAATCTGTGTGTCTCAGGTATGACATTCAATAGTTGGGTTATGTTACCCCATATTAGCCTGTCATTGTGGCAAATTCAGTATATTCCTTGTCTGTCTGTGCAAGGTGTAGATAATTCTGCATAGCCCAGGTGAAATCTTGTGTTACTGATGCAACACTTGACATCTACAATACGTCTTCCAAATGCTTCACAACACTTGCCACACACCTCCACTGTCTGATGTATTGTATTGTATTTGTGCTTCACTGTATGAAGCACTGTATTTGTGCTGTCCTTAGTATTTTACTATTTATAATATTATATGTATATATTTAAAATATATGTAAATATTTATAATAT
Source organism: Procambarus clarkii (assembly GCF_040958095.1). Classification (NCBI taxonomy): domain Eukaryota; kingdom Metazoa; phylum Arthropoda; class Malacostraca; order Decapoda; family Cambaridae; genus Procambarus; species Procambarus clarkii. The sequence continues at coordinate 14,882,591 of NC_091240.1, read as the reverse complement.
TTATGTATATATTATAACATTTGATGAGGAAAAGTTTTCCAAATACAATTGGCTTGTGGTTTATGCAAGCATATCGTACATGTGAAGTTCGCGTTTTCCTTAGATAAGTGAATTGGTTTGATGAAATTGAACTGTGATCTGTGACCACCAAGTGCTGTCGGGTAGTTGGGGATATTGCCTCGGCCATGACTTTTGAACAGTCAGTGTGGTCAGGTGGTCAGAGTATTGGACTCGTTTAATGGGTTTTCAGCTTCTGGGGGTCTAAGGTTCGAACCCTTTTATGAGGAAGAGTTGTCCAAATATAACATTACATGTATATATTTATAATATTATATTTATATATTTCTAATTATATGCTCGAACTTTATGTACAGGTATATATGGTATGGTAGAGGAAGGTGGTCCCAGTGGGATGTACATTTGTGTGTCCCAGGTCGCTGGGAGGATGTGACCAGTTGTGTCCCAGGTCGCTGGGTGGATGTGACCAGTGGTGTCCCAGGTCGCTGGGTGGATGTGACCAGTGGTGTCCCAGGTCGCTGGGTGGATGTGACCAGTTGTGTCCCAGGTCGCTGGGTGGATGTGACCAGTTGTGTCCCAGGTCGCTGGGTGGATGTGACCAGTTGTGTGTCCCAGGTCGCTGGGTGGATGCGACCAGTTGTGTCCCAGGTCGCTGGGTGGATGTGACCAGTTGTGTGTCCGAGGTCGCTGGGTGGATGTGACCAGTTGTGTCCCAGGTCGCTGGGTGGATGTGACCAGTTGTGTCCCAGGTCGCTGGGTGGATGCGACCAGTTGTGTCCCAGGTCGCTGGGTGGATGCGACCAGTTGTGTCCCAGGTCGCTGGGTGGATGTGACCAGTTGTGTGTCCCAGGTCGCTGGGTGGATGCGACCAGTTGTGTCCCAGGTCGCTGGGTGGATGTGACCAGTTGTGTCCCAGGTCGCTGGGTGGATGCGACCAGTTGTGTCCCAGGTCGCTGGGTGGATGTGACCAGTTGTGTCCCAGGTCGCTGGGTGGATGCGACCAGTTGTGTGTCCCAGGTCGCTGGGTGGATGTGACCAGTTGTGTCCCAGGTCGCTGGGTGGATGTGACCAGTTGTGTCCCAGGTCGCTGGGTGGATGTGACCAGTTGTGTCCCAGGTCGCTGGGTGGATGTGACCAGTTGTGTGTCCCAGGTCGCTGGGTGGATGTGACCAGTTATGTGTCCCAGGTCGCTGGGTGGATGTGACCAGTTGTGTGTCCCAGGTCGCTGGGTGGATGCGACCAGTTGTGTCCCAGGTCGCTGGGTGGATGTGACCAGTTGTGTCCCAGGTCGCTAGGTGGATGTGACCAGTTGTGTCCCAGGTCGCTGGGTGGATGTGACCAGTTGTGTCCCAGGTCGCTGAGTGGATGTGACCAGTTGTGTCCCAGGTCGCTGGGTGGATGTGACCAGTTGTGTGCCAGGTCGCTGGGTGGATACGACCAGTTGTGTGCCAGGTCGCTGGGTGGATGCGACCAGTTATGTGTCCCAGGTCGCTGGGTGGATGTGACCAGTTGTGTGTCCCAGGTCGCTGGGTGGATGCGACCAGTTGTGTGCCAGGTCGCTGGGTGGATGCGACCAGTTATGTGTCCCAGGTCGCTGGGTGGATGTGACCAGTTGTGTGTCCCAGGTCGCTGGGTGGATGTGACCAGTTATGTGTCCCAGGTCGCTGGGTGGATGTGACCAGTTGTGTGTCCCAGGTCGCTGGGTGGATGTGACCAGTTGTGTCCCAGGTCGCTGGGTGGATGTGACCAGTTGTGTCCCAGGTCGCTGGGTGGATGCGACCAGTTGTGTCCCAGGTCGCTGGGTGGATGTGACCAGTTGTGTCCCAGGTCGCTGGGTGGATGTGACCAGTTGTGTCCCAGGTCGCTGGGTGGATGTGACCAGTTGTGTCCCAGGTCGCTGGGTGGATGTGACCAGTTGTGTGCCAGGTCGCTGGGTGGATGCGACCAGTTGTGTGCCAGGTCGCTGGGTGGATGCGACCAGTTGTGTCCCAGGTCGCTGGGTGGATGCGACCAGTTGTGTCCCAGGTCGCTGGGTGGATGTGACCAGTTGTGTCCCAGGTCGCTGGGTGGATGTGACCAGTTGTGTCCCAGGTCGCTGAGTGGATGTGACCAGTTGTGTCCCAGGTCGCTGGGTGGATGTGACCAGTTGTGTGCCAGGTCGCTGGGTGGATGCGACCAGTTGTGTGCCAGGTCGCTGGGTGGATGCGACCAGTTATGTGTCCCAGGTCGCTGGGTGGATGTGACCAGTTGTGTGTCCCAGGTCGCTGGGTGGATGCGACCAGTTGTGTCCCAGGTCGCTGGGTGGATGTGACCAGTTGTGTGCCAGGTCGCTGGGTGGATGCGACCAGTTGTGTGCCAGGTCGCTGGGTGGATGCGACCAGTTGTGTCCCAGGTCTGGGTGGATGTGACCAGTTGTGTCCCAGGTCGCTGGGTGGATGTGACCAGTTGTGTGCCAGGTCGCTGGGTGGATGCGACCAGTTGTGTGCCAGGTCGCTGGGTGGATGCGACCAGTTGTGTGCCAGGTCGCTGGGTGGATGCGACCAGTTGTGTGCCAGGTCGCTGGGTGGATGCGACCAGTTGGTACTTCCTTGATTTATAACACGCACTTATTATCTGTCTGTATTACCATAAGGAATTTTCTGCTTAATTTCTGGCTTGCAATATTATCTTACTCTATTATTAATTCCTACATTCACATTGCCGTATTACAATATGTATATTCACAGTATATTATCACTGAGGGACGTCTCCTACACTGGGTAGGCCTCGTGGCTGGTGTACACACAGCCTAATGTGTTGCCTCATTCTATTATTCATTTCTAATTTCCCATGTGCAATTTTCCCTTAACTTTCAACTTATACATGTGTTGGGTTACACGTTCTACTTCACTGTTCACTATATTTCAGATATTTTGGCTATACTCATGTTTACATGAGCCTCGTGGCACTGGCTCCCACGGGGTCCCACTGGCTCCCACGGGGTCCCACGGGGTCCCACGGGGTCCCACGGGGTCCCACGGGGTCCCACGGGGTCCCACGTTTATTCCCTATTTAACAGAAAGTTCCGTTGGTAATCGTTGAATTAAACTTTCCTACGGATCGCTATTCACTTTGTGATGACTGTGATCAGTGTTCCATGGCTGAAACCCTCCCAAAAAAACGAAATATTTTGAGATTTTAACGTGATTGACTGCTTCTGGCTAGTATTAGTCACCCAGAGTGCAGCTCCTGGCTAGTACTAGTCACCCAGAGTGCAGCTCCTCCTGGCTAGTACTAGTCACCCAGAGTGTAGCTCCTCCTGGCTAGTACTAGTCACCCAGAGTGTAGCTCCTCCTGGCTAGTACTAGTCACTCGAGTGCAGCTCCTGGCTAGTACTAGTCACCCGGAGTGCAGCTCCTCCTGGCTAGTACTAGTCACCCAGAGTGTAGCTCCTCCTGGCTAGTACTAGTCACCCAGAGTGTAGCTCCTCCTGGCTAGTACTAGTCACCCAGAGTGCAGCTCCTGGCTAGTACTAGTCACCCAGAGTGCAGCTCCTGGCTAGTACTAGTCACCCAGAGTGCAGCTCCTGGCTAGTACTAGTCACCCAGAGTGCAGCTCCTGGCTAGTACTAGTCACCCAGAGTGCAGCTCCTGGCTAGTACTAGTCACCCGGAGTGTAGCTCCTGGCTAGTACTAGTCACCCGGAGTGCAGCTCCTGGCTAGTACTAGTCACCCAGAGTGCAGCTCCTCCTGGCTAGTACTAGTCACCCAGAGTGTAGCTCCTGGCTAGTACTAGTCACCCAGAGTGTAGCTCCTCCTGGCTAGTACTAGTCACCCAGAGTGTAGCTCCTCCTGGCTAGTACTAGTCACCCAGAGTGTAGCTCCTGGCTAGTACTAGTCACCCAGAGTGCAGCTCCTCCTGGCTAGTACTATCACCCGGAGTGCAGCTCCTCCTGGCTAGTACTAGTCACCCAGAGTGTAGCTCCTCCTGGCTAGTACTAGTCACCCAGAGTGCAGCTCCTGGCTAGTACTAGTCACCCAGAGTGTAGCTCCTCCTGGCTAGTACTAGTCACCCAGAGTGCAGCTCCTGGCTAGTACTAGTCACCCAGAGTGTAGCTCCTCCTGGCTAGTACTAGTCACCCAGAGTGTAGCTCCTCCTGGCTAGTACTAGTCACCCAGAGTGTAGCTCCTCCTGGCTAGTACTAGTCACCCAGAGTGTAGCTCCTCCTGGCTAGTACTAGTCACCCAGAGTGCAGCTCCTCCTGGCTAGTACTAGTCACCCAGAGTGCAGCTCCTCCTGGCTAGTACTAGTCACCCAGAGTGCAGCTCCTCCTGGCTAGTACTAGTCACCCAGAGTGCAGCTCCTCCTGGCTAGTACTAGTCACCCAGAGTGCAGCTCCTCCTGGCTAGTACTAGTCACCCGGAGTGTAGCTCCTGGCTAGTACTAGTCACCCAGAGTGCAGCTCCTACCTAGTACTAGTCACCCGGAGTGCAGCTCCTGGCTAGTACTAGTCACCCGGAGTGTAGCTCCTCCTAGCTAGTACAAGTCACCCAGAGTGTAGCTCCTCCTGGCTAGTACTAGTCACCCAGAGTGTAGCTCCTCCTGGCTAGTACTAGTCACCCAGAGTGCAGCTCCTCCTGGCTAGTACTAGTCACCCGGAGTGTAGCTCCTGGCTAGTACTAGTCACCCGGAGTGTAGCTCCTGGCTAGTACTAGTCACCCGGAGTGCAGCTCCTGGCTAGTACTAGAACCCGGAGTGCAGCTCCTCCTGGCTAGTACTAGTCACCCAGAGTGTAGCTCCTCCTGGCTAGTACTAGTCACCCAGAGTGTAGCTCCTCCTGGCTAGTACTAGTCACCCAGAGTGTAGCTCCTCCTGGCTAGTACTAGTCACCCAGAGTGCAGCTCCTGGCTAGTACTAGTCACCCAGAGTGCAGCTCTTGGCTAGTACTAGTCACCCAGAGTGTAGCTCTTGGCTAGTACTAGTCACCCGGAGTGCAGCTCCTCCTGGCTAGTACTAGTCACCCAGAGTGTAGCTCCTCCTGGCAGTACTAGTCACCCAGAGTGTAGCTCCTTCTGGCTAGTACTAGTCACCCAGAGTGCACTCCTCCTGGCTAGTACTAGTCACCCAGAGTGTAGCTCCTCCTGGCTAGTACTAGTCACCCAGAGTGCAGCTCCTGGCTAGTACTAGTCACCCGGAGTGCAGCTCCTGGCTAGTACTAGTCACCCAGAGTGCAGCTCCTCCTGGCTAGTACTAGTCACCCAGAGTTCAGCTCCTGGCTAGTACTAGTCACCCAAGTGCAGCTCCTGGCTAGTACTAGTCACCCAGAGTGCAGCTCCTCCTGGCTAGTACTAGTCACCCAGAGTGTAGCTCCTCCTGGCTAGTACTAGTCACCCAGAGTGCAGCTCCTGGCTAGTACTAGTCACCCAGAGTGCAGCTCCTCCTGGCTAGTACTAGTCACCCAGAGTGTAGCTCCTGGCTAGTACTAGTCACCCAGAGTGTAGCTCCTCCTGGCTAGTACTAGTCACCCAGAGTGTAGCTCCTCCTGGCTAGTACTAGTCACCCAGAGTGTAGCTCCTGGCTAGTACTAGTCACCCAGAGTGCAGCTCCTCCTGGCTAGTACTAGTCACCCGAAGTGCAGCTCCTCCTGGCTAGTACTAGTCACCCAGAGTGTAGCTCCTCCTGGCTAGTACTAGTCACCCAGAGTGCAGCTCCTGGCTAGTACTAGTCACCCAGAGTGTAGCTCCTCCTGGCTAGTACTAGTCACCCAGAGTGCAGCTCCTGGCTAGTACTAGTCACCCAGAGTGTAGCTCCTCCTGGCTAGTACTAGTCACCCAGAGTGTAGCTCCTCCTGGCTAGTACTAGTCACCCAGAGTGTAGCTCCTCCTGGCTAGTACTAGTCACCCAGAGTGTAGCTCCTCCTGGCTAGTACTAGTCACCCAGAGTGCAGCTCCTACCTAGTACTAGTCACCCGGAGTGCAGCTCCGGGCTAGTACTAGTCACCCAGAGTGCAGCTCCTCCTGGCTAGTACTAGTCACCCAGAGTGCAGCTCCTGGCTAGTACTAGTCACCCAGAGTGCAGCTCCTGGCTAGTACTAGTCACCCAGAGTGCAGCTCCTGGCTAGTACTAGTCACCCAGAGTGTAGCTCCTCCTGGCTAGTACTAGTCACCCAGAGTGAAGCTCCTTGCTAGTACTAGTCACCCAGAGTGCAGCTCCTCCTGGCTAGTACTAGTCACCCAGAGTGTAGCTCCTCCTGGCTAGTACTAGTCACCCAGAGTGTAGCTCCTCCTGGCTAGTACTAGTCACCCAGAGTGCAGCTCCTCCTGGCTAGTACTAGTCACCCGGAGTGTAGCTCCTGGCTAGTACTAGTCACCCAGAGTGCAGCTCCTGGCTAGTACTAGTCACCCGGAGTGTAGCTCCTGGCTAGTACTAGTCACCCAGAGTGCAGCTCCTGGCTAGTACTAGTCACCCGGAGTGTAGCTCCTCCTGGCTAGTACTAGTCACCCAGAGTGCAGCTCCTACCTAGTACTAGTCACCCGGAGTGCAGCTCCTGGCTAGTACTAGTCACCCGGAGTGTAGCTCCTCCTGGCTAGTACTAGTCACCCAGAGTGTAGCTCCTCCTGGCTAGTACTAGTCACCCAGAGTGCAGCTCCTCCTGGCTAGTACTAGTCACCCGGAGTGTAGCTCCTGGCTAGTACTAGTCACCCGGAGTGCAGCTCCTGGCTAGTACTAGTCACCCGGAGTGCAGCTCCTCCTGGCTAGTACTAGTCACCCAGAGTGTAGCTCCTCCTGGCTAGTACTAGTCACCCAGAGTGTAGCTCCTCCTGGCTAGTACTAGTCACCCAGAGTGCAGCTCCTGGCTAGTACTAGTCACCCAGAGTGTAGCTCTGGCTAGTACTAGTCACCCAGAGTGCAGCTCCTCCTGGCTAGTACTAGTCACCCAGAGTGTAGCTCCTCCTGGCTAGTACTAGTCACCCAGAGTGTAGCTCCTCCTGGCTAGTACTAGTCACCCAGAGTGCAGCTCCTCCTGGCTAGTACTAGTCACCCAGAGTGTAGCTCCTCCTGGCTAGTACTAGTCACCCAGAGTGCAGCTCCTCCTGGCTAGTACTAGTCACCCAGAGTGCAGCTCCTCCTGGCTAGTACTAGTCACCCAGAGTGCAGCTCCTGGCTAGTACTAGTCACCCAGAGTGCAGCTTCCTGGCTAGTACTAGTCACCCAGAGTGCAGCTCCTCCTGGCTAGTACTAGTCACCCAGAGTGTAGCTCCTCCTGGCTAGTACAGTCACCCAGAGTGCAGCTCCTGGCTAGTACTAGTCACCCAGAGTGCAGCTCCTCCTGGCTAGTACTAGTCACCCAGAGTGCAGCTCCTCCTGGCTAGTACTAGTCACCCAGAGTGTAGCTCCTCCTGGCTAGTACTAGTCACCCAGAGTGCAGCTCCTGGCTAGTACTAGTCACCCAGAGTGCAGCTCCTCCTGGCTAGTACTAGTCACCCGGAGTGTAGCTCCTCCTGGCTAGTACTAGTCACCCAGAGTGCAGCTCCTGGCTAGTACTAGTCACCCAGAGTGTAGCTCCTCCTGGCTAGTACTAGTCACCCAGAGTGTAGCTCCTCCTGGCTAGTACTAGTCACCCAGAGTGCAGCTCCTGGCTAGTACTAGTCACCCAGAGTGCAGCTCCTCCTGGCTAGTACTAGTCACCCAGAGTGTAGCTCCTCCTGGCTAGTACTAGTCACCAGAGTGCAGCTCCTGGCTAGTACTAGTCACCCAGAGTGCAGCTCCTCCTGGCTAGTACTAGTCACCCAGAGTGTAGCTCCTGGCTAGTACTAGTCACCCAGAGTGTAGCTCCTCCTGGCTAGTACTAGTCACCCAGAGTGTACCTCCTCCTGGCTAGTACTAGTCACCCAGAGTGTAGCTCCTGGCTAGTACTAGTCACCCAGAGTGCAGCTCCTCCTGGCTAGTACTAGTCACCCAAGTGCAGCTCCTCCTGGCTAGTACTAGTCACCCAGAGTGTAGCTCCTCTGGCTAGTACTAGTCACCCAGAGTGCAGCTCCTGGCTAGTACTAGTCACCCAGAGTGTAGCTCCTCCTGGCTAGTACTAGTCACCCAGAGTGCAGCTCCTGGCTAGTACTAGTCACCCAGAGTGTAGCTCCTCCTGGCTAGTACTAGTCACCCAGAGTGTAGCTCCTCCTGGCTAGTACTAGTCACCCAGAGTGTAGCTCCTCCTGGCTAGTACTAGTCACCCAGAGTGCAGCTCCTCCTGGCTAGTACTAGTCACCCAGAGTGCAGCTCCTCCTGGCTAGTACTAGTCACCCAGAGTGCAGCTCCTGGCTAGTACTAGTCACCCAGAGTGCAGCTCCTCCTGGCTAGTACTAGTCACCCGGAGTGTAGCTCCTGGCTAGTACTAGTCACCCAGAGTGCAGCTCCTGGCTAGTACTAGTCACCCGGAGTGTAGCTCCTCCTGGCTAGTACTAGTCACCCAGAGTGCAGCTCCTACCTAGTACTAGTCACCCGGAGTGCAGCTCCTGGCTAGTACTAGTGACCCAGAGTGCAGCTCCTCCTGGCTAGTACTAGTCACCCAGAGTGCAGCTCCTGGCTAGTACTAGTCACCCAGAGTGCAGCTCCTGGCTAGTACTAGTCACCCAGAGTGCAGCTCCTCCTGGCTAGTACTAGTCACCCAGAGTGTAGCTCCTCCTGGCTAGTAATAGTCACCCAGAGTGCAGCTCCTGGCTAGTACTAGTCACCCAGAGTGCAGCTCCTGGCTAGTACTAGTCACCCAGAGTGTAGCTCCTCCTGGCTAGTACTAGTCACCCAGAGTGTAGCTCCTCCTGGCTAGTACTAGTCACCCAGAGTGCAGCTCCTCCTGGCTAGTACTAGTCACCCAGAGTGCAGCTCCTCCTGGCTAGTACTAGTCACCCGGAGTGTAGCTCCTGGCTAGTACTAGTCACCCAGAGTGCAGCTCCTGGCTAGTACTAGTCACCCGGAGTGTAGCTCCTCCTGGCTAGTACTAGTCACCCAGAGTGCAGCTCCTGGCTAGTACTAGTCACCCGGAGTGCAGCTCCTGGCTAGTACTAGTCACCCGGAGTGTAGCTCCTCCTGGCTAGTACTAGTCACCCAGAGTGTAGCTCCTCCTGGCTAGTACTAGTCACCCAGAGTGCAGCTCCTCCTGGCTAGTACTAGTCACCCGGAGTGCAGCTCCTGGCTAGTACTAGTCACCCGGAGTGCAGCTCCTGGCTAGTACTAGTCACCCGGAGTGCAGCTCCTCCTGGCTAGTACTAGTCACCCAGAGTGTAGCTCCTCCTGGCTAGTACTAGTCACCCAGAGTGTAGCTCCTCCTGGCTAGTACTAGTCACCCAGAGTGCAGCTCTTGGCTAGTACTAGTCACCCAGAGTGTAGCTCTTGGCTAGTACTAGTCACCCGGAGTGCAGCTCCTCCTGGCTAGTACTAGTCACCCAGAGTGTAGCTCCTCCTGGCTAGTACTAGTCACCCAGAGTGTAGCTCCTCCTGGCTAGTACTAGTCACCCAGAGTGCAGCTCCTGGCTAGTACTAGTCACCCAGAGTGTAGCTCTGGCTAGTACTAGTCACCCAGATGCAGCTCCTGGCTAGTACTAGTCACCCAGAGTGTAGCTCCTCCTGGCTAGTACTAGTCACCCAGAGTGTAGCTCCTGGCTAGTACTAGTCACCCAGAGTGCAGCTCCTCCTGGCTAGTACTACTCACCCGGAGTGTAGCTCCTGGCTAGTACTAGTCACCCAGAGTGCAGCTCCTGGCTAGTACTAGTCACCCAGAGTGCAGCTCCTCCTGGCTAGTACTAGTCACCCGGAGTGTAGCTCCTCCTGGCTAGTACTAGTCACCCAGAGTGCAGCTCCTGGCTAGTACTAGTCATCGGAGTGTAGCTCCTCCTGGCTAGTACTAGTCACCCAGAGTGTAGCTCCTCCTGGCTAGTACTAGTCACCCAGAGTGTAGCTCCTCCTGGCTAGTACTAGTCACCCAGAGTGTAGCTCCTCCTGGCTAGTACTAGTCACCCAGAGTGTAGCTCCTGGCTAGTACTAGTCACCCAGAGTGCAGCTCCTCCTGGCTAGTACTAGTCACCCGAAGTGCAGCTCCTCCTGGCTAGTACTAGTCACCCAGAGTGTAGCTCCTCTGGCTAGTACTAGTCACCCAGAGTGTAGCTCCTCCTGGCTAGTACTAGTCACCCGAGTGTAGCTCCTCCTGGCTAGTACTAGTCACCCAGAGTGCAGCTCCTCCTGGCTAGTACTAGTCACCCAGAGTGCAGCTCCTCCTGGCTAGTACTAGTCACCCAGAGTGCAGCTCCTCCTGGCTAGTACTAGTCACCCGGAGTGAGCTCCTGGCTAGTACTAGTCACCCAGAGTGCAGCTCCTGGCTAGTACTAGTCACCCAGTGTAGCTCCTCCTGGCTAGTACTA